>NW_015540929.1:20394-51830 GCF_001515605.1 Sinocyclocheilus anshuiensis
TGACGAAGCGGATATCGTCCTCTTTTGGAAGGCCAAACAAAGTAGTTTCGCTTTCACAACGAAACGCACAGCGCAACGAAATGGCAGCAGCGGCAACAACAATACTACAGCGATAAAAGTTACGCCGCCTTTCTTTGCGTGAACATTTGGGCGGGGTTATGCAAATCTTCCCACATCGTGACGTAGACATGTGGGGGCGTATTAGAATGAGCCGTTTTTGGTAGGCGTGGTTGACTTAACTTTTATGAAGAATATCTCTTTGGATTTGAGACTTTAGTCTTTGCAACTTTACAGATCTTCTTTATGCACCAAGAGCTTGTAACACTCCAAAGAGAAGAAAAATTGAAATCGCATCATATGACCCCTTTAAGATACTTTTAGACACCATATTGCCTGTTTTTGCTCTATTTTGACAACAAAAATAATTCCAATCACAGCCACCGTATAGCACAGTTTTGCGGCTGTGAGCAATGACGGTGTTTCGTTCATGAATGAATCAACCGTTTAAATGACTCGGTTCAATCGCAATGACTCACTTATTAACAGTGACTTGCTGACACCTACTGGCGGTTTTAAGTTCACATTTAAAGTATCTTTTGATTTTTATATATATATTTTTTTTTAATATAATTTCAAATGAGTATTCAACATTTTATGTCTTATTAAAACATTATTTCTGCATTTGTAACTGCAGGTTAAATGCATTCATGTCCTGCATTAAACAGTGTGTAATTTTGTTGATACTGATTTAATTTGTCTAGTAACAGCACAAATGTCTTATTATTCTAAATAAACGATTCCTTTAATTAAAAAAAACTGGTTTGAGATTTATAGGCCTATCCTGGGGTGTCAAACTCAATTCCTGGAGGGCCGCAGCCCTGCAGAATTTAATTCCAACCCTGCTCCAACACGCACCATATAGTTTTCAAATAAGCCTAAAGTAATTTTTACTCTGAGTAAATTTTAAACAAGCTACTTTTTACTTTTACTTGAGTAGATTTTTAGACTGGTAATTTTACTTGTGCTTAAGTAAAATTTCATTAATGTAATGGTACTTTTACTTGAGTAGAATATTTTCGTACTCTTTCCACCTCTGCCATTCAGAACTTCTACTAGCCAAAACAAAAATATCAGAAATAAACAAGATTATCAAAGTCACAGCGTAGATTTAAATGTATTTATATTTTATATTAATATTTATTATTAAATTAAATCGGTTAAATCAATTTAAGTGCTCAGCTGTTTCTTCACCAAAGTCATATTGAACATATTGAAGCCTTACCTCTATTGACATCTATTCAAAATATTAGTGTTGACTAATATTAGAATATTATATTCAAAAACATTAGTGTTGATGGCAAATGTTCAAGGCGTCAATCCAAAACAGTCAATCTAATCACCATACAGACAAAAGTTCACTTCAAGAATAAACAAAGTGGTGTCAATAAGTTTGAATTGAGGTATAAGGTTGAATTAAGGTCAGAACATATTTGGGTCACACTTTATATTGTGTCCATAATACCAGTGTACTTGCATAGTAACTAAATGTGTACGTAGTATGTAACCACAGTGTAAGTACACATTGGTACATAGTACCTACACCTGTAATATTTCTGTAACTACACACATAACAACCCTCAGGATGGTTTGTGTAAGTACAAATGTGTAACAGGACATATATAACTACATTTTGTAACAACAATGTATAAGAGTAATTGGAACCATTTGTTCCAGGGGGTGGAGATGGGTAGGTTTAGGGGTGGAAATGGGATCCAGTATTGGTTCCAAATCACTGTATTTCAAAGAAAATAATGTGAGTGACGCTGTGGCATGCATTATTTTGAACAGTAGTAGTCATAGTTGGGTGCTGCCAGTGTGAGTACAATCATATAAAACAGTGTTCAAATTTTCAAGATGACCCCGTTTACACTGTGTGCTAATATGTGAGGCTCCTTATAAGGGAAGGGCTGTAATAGTGATGACATGCGTATACATTTTTTTCAAGTCATGCATTCCCTGAGAATTGAAAATCGCTGTTGTTAGTGCCATGCTCTACTGTTTGAGGAGTCTATAGAAAGGTTCAAATAAAATCAGAAAGTTTAGAGATGATTCAAAGTAAATTAGAACAATGTAATTTGGGGGTAAATTACTCTGAGCAAAACACATTTTTGTATTTATATTATTTTTATTTTTGGGGTGATACTGGATTCAGGCAATTATTGGTGACATTCATATCTTGGTGATTTTACTCTATTTTATCTTTCTCTCCATACAGGCTTGTTTATAAATGGTTCCTCCTATTGTACAAGATCAGCTACACCACAGGCATTGTGGGCTATACTGTTGTTATGTTCACCCTCTTTGGCATAAATCTTATATTTAGGTGAGTTGTTAAGCTTCATGTTTAAAAGCACTGAATCATTTTATTATTGTTGTTTTTTTTATAAACATCGATTTCAGGTTAAAATGCATAAGAATGTATAGGAAAGTGTTTGTTTTGGATTCTCTAACTACTGTTCACCATCTCTTTTATGTTTTTCATAATTTTAAGACTTTGCTTTTTTATTTATTCTTAATTTTATTAATAATAAATGTAGTTAATAAATTGTCATGTGACAAATGTAGTAAAAGTACAAATAATTCGTCATTTTTCAAATAATAATAATAATGTTATTAAATCTGAAATGCATTATTTTAGTCAGTCAACAAAAGAGTTAGTCAATTAAAAACTGGAAAAATGCTGCTGAAAATATATATCAAATAGTATGTGACGTATGTCACCTGGATATGCTAGGACAGGTATTGAGTGTTTAGTAAACAGGTAATCCATGGTCAGATTAATTTAGGGGGAAGGAAGCATAGCAAAATCCATTTTATTTATTAATGTTTCCTTGTGATGAGGGATTGTGGACACATATGGGTATAGATTTGTTTGCTACAATAATAATAAATAATACAAAAATCTGATTTCATACTCAAGTGTGGTGTGCATAATGCAGTGCATTACTTTACAACCTCACAATCCAACCAAACCAAATTAATCATCAAACATTCTTGATTATTGATAATTATTAATCATATTATTAATCATATTAATAGGTTTCACAAGCTAATTAAAAGGTTAATGTATGACGACAACAATCCAATAGACAATTTGGAAAAGTAGTCCGCTCGACATCGAGAACCCTACACTCTGACGTCCAGGACACGTTCGCAGAGGCTGTTTAGGGGACATGTACGGGAACGTTCACAGGATTTCCAGCTGCCATTTGGGATATAAGGACTTTCGCTCTTTGTCCTCTGAGTGTCATTTTATTTTACTTCTAGGCTAACCAAAGACAGAAGACACATTGTAAGGAGAAAAATGTTTATTTTAACTGAACAATTGTGAAGTTGCGGTGCTCTTTCCATGTATGTATGTATGTATGTGTGTGTGTGTGTGTGTGTGCGTGTGGTTGTCAGCGGTTACGTTAGTCCGAAGTCAATTCTCCCCATTGTTTTCTAACCTAAAACAACAAAATTAACACATTCAGTAGTAAGGCTTGGCTATATGACCTAAAATCAAAACCTTGATTAATTGAACACTTTACTTCGATTACGAGTATTGAACGATTATTTATTTATTTATTTATTTATTTATTTATTTTTGCCCTCATAGCTCATTAGGTCTGTACTGTAAATTTACTCCGCCATTAAAGGTGGGATTTTTTTTCTAATGAGAGTGCATTTTAAAATAATTGAAGGAAACAAACTATTAATGGGTATTTGCTGAATATTTCAAACAACTGAAATAAAGCACATATTGTTTGAAAAGACGTCTTATGAAAGAAGTCACATTTCAGTTTTATTGTAAAAAGCAAGTTTCCAAAAAAAAAAAAATAATAATCAACAAATAAAAAATTTAAAACAGCTTTCCTTCTTTGCAAACAAAATGAATCAATGAATAATGCCATGTCAAAAGTAGAAAATAACCAGCATGAATGACAGAATGACTTCTCCGCCACGTAGCCGTCAAATACAAAAGTTGACGTGCAGACCTACTACTGTAAACCAGAGCTGGCTCTGCTGTAAACAAAAGCTCGTAACGCTTTCCCCGCTTTCCAGGGTCTTCTGTTTTGGAACTGACATCATGAGCGCGGCGCTGCATGTAAAAGTTTAAATTCTTTCTTTTAGCGCGCCACTCACGTGTGAGATGCTGCAAAAGACGCCAGCACAACGCATATATAGCACCGACTACACACGTGGTAGTATGGATTAAAAAAACGAAATAACCGACATGGGAAAATTACTTCAGTTAGAGGTTCTGAATTTCGGTTACGATTTATTTTCGATTTATATCGTACAGCCCTATTCAGTAGTGTTATGATTTTATGTCTTGGAGTATCGTTTGTCCATAGAAAAATGATTTGTAAAGACTGTTGACAATTTGGATTTAGACAAAGCAGTCCGAAATTTAGCGCACATTTGAAAATATCCGTCCCAAATTGACTTTTTGCTGCATAGGTGCCTCAGTGTGTATTTTACCGTATGGAAATTCAATATTTAAGTTCAATATCTGTCGATATTATATACATTTAATCATTTCAGCTGTACATGCTAACGCTAGCTTTGAAAGTGTTCACATAATGGTCAGCAGCCGTACATGACGGACAACTTCAGCAAACGTTTTAAAAGGTAAACTTTTCATAAAATATAAACATGATATACACAGTGGTTACAGTAGCTAGTAATGTCTACAAATCTACAAGTTAAAATACCTTTTCAAAAACTCAAAGCCATGTCTGAGGAAATCACCGGGAGGACCATTAAAGGGGTCATATGATGTGATTTCAATTTTTCCTTTCTCTTTGGAGTGTTCCAAGCTCTTGGTGCATGCCGGATCGGCGTTCAGGTTCCGCCAAAGCGGAGTCCATCCCAGGGTCATCACATGTGGTTGCCGCAAACCCGCCCGCCACCCTCCGATCACTCACGCCCGCCGTGTGTGACACTGTGTTTCGTTGTGAAAGCGAAACTACTTTGTTTGGCCTTCCAAAAGAGGACACAACTAGAAATCAGTGTTTAAGTTGTATTTACAACACTGTTCCAGAACAGTTCAACCCAAATATTCAGATGTGTCCAGCGCATTTTATGGAGGACTGTTTCCTGATCCTGGTAGAGTAGACTACAGTGCCAGCCGTCCTGACTCACAGACTGTAAGTAAATTTTTTATATTTAAAGGATTTGCCACTGACGATTCAAAAGCGAGTTTTGAGCAGTGTAGAGTAGCGCTTGTTGTTTGTCATTTCTCCGATCACAAATGCAGACATGGTTTTATTTTTACGCGGCGCGATGCAACGCATAAAAAGACAGTATATGTCATTATAATCCGTCCTCACTGGATGCAATAAATGCCTCATTTATAATTGGTTTTAATGTTTTTGTCTCGTCACGCCGGTCGGACAAGGCATCACAGTATGGTAAGGGGCGTAACATTTCCGTCACATGCTTCTTTTTAGCAACATCATATGACCCCTTTAACTATCACTACGCAGCTGAGTGTTGCTATGGATACATGCTGGATGCCTTCAATAAGGTTCAATATATGCTCCTGTTATGGCATTCTGCCGTGTTCTATCAGCCAAGCATGCGAGTTATATACTAGAAAGGCTTTACTTACAGTGCCGATGATTTATTCCCGTTGATTTGTTGATTCTTCCCGTTGCTTGATGTTATTGATGAGGGTGGACTAGTTCTTTACATCCGCTGATGTAACTAGCTCGTAATTATATGAACTCGTAACTATATCGTAACTCGTAACTAACTCGTAATTATATGAAAAGCAATATCAAGATATAAAAAGAACAAAAAGGATATACCATGGTATATATACCATGGAAAATAAAATGCGACACTAAGCAAACTTTCTTCCCGTAGAAAGCTGTATTGGCTTGGCGTCCTCAGGTAGCGTGCTCCTGTCTAACACTGGCAAAGCCAGTGACGCCATCAAACGGTGTCGCTAATAGCTACTTCCTGCCAGGTTCCTTAAAGAGCCTACACCGTTAATTTGGCTCCTACAGCTCCCTTACCGGAAATGACGTCACATTTCTGAAGCGTGAAACATAAACCACACGAGCCAACTCGATAAATATAATGACACGTGATAGATTTGAAAATAAAAACTTTTTTTGGTATATTTCAACATAAACACATCGCTAGACAGGTAATAAACGCATCTAATTAACATTTATAAATAATATTCGGTGGAAATGTTGTAAGGACATGTAACTGTTTCTTTCTTCTTTGATGTGTTTAAAGAGAATAAAAAATATCAAAATGAGATTGGTACTGCCTGTTGTTTATTAATTCCAGTGATGACTTTCTACTAAGTTGTTTATTGACATTGTACGTAGTCATGTCGCCAGAAATTAAGTGATCACCGTCCCAATGTGCACTGAGCCAGGGAACTTACCACAAAGTCCCTTTAAAGTGCCCCTATTATGCCATTTCCAATATTGCCTTTCATGCAGTGTGTAATGTAGCTGTATGTGAATGTAAACGATCTGTAAAGTTGTAAAGCTGTCCATGATAAATAAAGTTATTGTCTCCCAAAATAAAGAATCAAATCTGAACACCTGAAACGAGTCGTTAGTAATTCGAATCTCACTTCCGTGACGGCTACACGTCACGGGGTAACACATTGGCATAAAGCGCGCCTATGGTCTACGTTGGCCAGCCACGAACAACTTGACCCCGCCCACAAACACGTCATTCTACTGATGACTGCTTCTCTAATCTCGGGGATTATTCATTTATTTGGACCAGCTGCTCCACTGAATCACAACCTGTAAGTATGATAAATAATAGATGTTTATATTTTCTATAGAGCGTTCAAAATACAGAACTATTGAAATAGGCGTATTGTTTCCGACACGCGCTGTACGTCGTAGAACAATCACAACAGAATAGGCCATCTCTCCAATCAGAGCAGAGCGGGCTCACGGATAGGAGGGGTTTAGAGAGACTGAATCTTTGAACTGCTTCGAACGAATCGTTTGAGAATCGCAGGAAAATGAGGGGATATTAAATGCATATTTTAAGAAAACAAAAGCGTTTTTTGACCTTGCATGCATGTAATCCTATTGCAGGAGACTCCCAAAGCAATATTAGGAACCATAAAAATGGCATAATAGGGGCACTTTTAAGACAAGTCATTTCACTCGGCGGCCATCTTTGAAATGCCTCTCGGGCATGCAAGTGCAGCTCCCATCTCTTTGAAAGGAGAAACATCAAATTCTCAAACTGTTTACCAAGCTTACGATTAAATTTCATATTTGAAATCACCAATGAAATCTGACAACAACTGCCTCATAAATGTTGTTCCTTATGGTCAAATAGCATTTTAAAAAGCTTATTTTTCAGGCTAGATCAGCCAGTGCGCATGCGCAGTACTGAGCGCACGTCTCAGAATGCTGACTGTTTCTATAGCAGCTGGGACTTCTAACGGCAGCTGCAGTGACGCGCTGACATTAGCGATTGGCTCTTTTACTCAGAGGGTGGGGCTTCCTTCGATAGAGCGGCCATATTGAGCGTTGCCTTTTTTTCAACATTCAAAACTATATGAGTGACACGTCTTGAGTATTCTATAGTCTTTCCTTACCAGTGACCGAATTTGTGTACACTATCTACTGATTCACGAGCTTGAGAGCTAGGGAGCTAATTGAGCTCCCTAGCTCCCAATGTCACTTGATCATGTGCATTTGATCGTCACTTGCTTGTAGCCTATCTCCCAATGTGGCTATATTACACTTTTTTTGTATAGCAGTCTTAAAGGGCACCTATTATGCACTTTTACATGGTGTTTGGACATAAATGTGTGTAGCGAATCAGCTCATGGGGAAATATGAATAATTAATCATAACTAGTTATAATTAATTATAAATAAGGGGACTGTGACGATTTGTTAATCTAATGAATAACTGATTTGTTAAATCAAATGAAAAATTGTGTTTTTGATTGGTCCAGACGCTACATGTGTGTTGGCAGTGTGTGAACACAACCACCCTACACTGATAAAAATCCACCCATTCCTCATTATTTAATCCCCTATCAACCAAATCAGTCTCACTTGGCCTGCCGTTTTGATTCTCTATGCAATATGACATCACATTGCATAGGGCCGGGCCACGGGGGTTGATTGACAGCACAGCACTTTCCGCGGTTGTACGCCGTCCTCCATTTTGTCATTTTGTTAAAACCGGGAAAGAAAGATTGACTGAATTGAAACTTTTTCAATATAACTGAATATAAATATGTGTGGAGAGTTAAGCTGTGCTGTTGTTGGCTGCCACAGTAATGGCAATAAGCTAAGGAATTCCTTTAAAGTACTTGTTTTGTGTACCAGAAAACCTGTCATGTCCGGCGCTGTATGCATGGCTTGCAGCGCTTAAGTTAAAATACTGAGTGTAAAATAAAATGTTAAAATGTGTGCGCTTATATCCTGTGAAATTCGCCCCGTTCGGGAACTGTATATGCACGTGTGCTCATCTGTTTTCAATGCAGCTAACCTCACTTCGCTTCATGTCATCTTCCCACTCATTAAACTATGACAGGTCCTTTACTGCAAAAAGACGCTCACTGCGACACTCTAAAGCAGTGATCTTTGCTATTTTTTTCATGAGAGCCACACTTACAGGTCAAAGTTAATAGGAGAGCCACTTTTACTGCAAAGTATCAAGTTACATCCAGTCATAAATGGCATGTCTGCTTCTCAATCTGTCATCCCTGAACATATAATATGCAATGCAATATACAAAGGAGTTATTTAAAGTTATTTGCTTCTACATTAGCCCATCATGTATCAAATCATCCAAAAGCACATTCGGCGTTAAGAGCTGGAAAGATTGCCAAAACAACTCCGCAGTGAGTCAGTATCATGGACGTAAGGGCAGAGCAAGTTTAAATATCTTTCTAGTCTATATTTCCATCTTGTAATTCCGCTGTTTTGGATATTTTTTAAATATAAATTATTTGTAATAGATCAGACACTGACTAACTTATTCATGTATTTATGTTCTCATTTAGCGAGACAGCAGACGTTGAAAACACTGTGCGCTTCAGTATGTGTGTAGTAAATGAAACCACGCGTCTGTGCCATTCATTCATAAAGAGACACGCAGGATTCATATTTAAATGGTATTTTTGCAGGTTAATATTTACAGATACCAGTCAATATTGCAATTTGATTTAAGTGTAATGACCTTCTTTTGATTTATTCACCCAAACTTTGACAAATTCCGTGACATTTCGCGTTATACAGTAAATTCTGTTTTTATGACTGGATTCCGCGATTCCGTCCACGTTTTCTGCATCGCAGAAATCATAGGGCCATAATTATAATGGGTTCTATTGTCTTTTGTCGTGTCGCACCACGACACTCTGGTGTAGACATGGTGTGAGTTTTTTTTAATGGCTTAGTTATAGCCCTGCTTGTTTTTAATGTTTTTTGCCATGCGATGCGAGCCACAAATTAAAGCTTGGCGAGCCGCGCAATGAGTAACACTGCTCTAAAGTGATGAAACTATGGTGCCATGTGCTTTTTAAAACCATTTTCATAGGTTTCACGTTATATTGTTGGCTTGGAAAATATGTAAATGTGCATGCCCAGTAACCACAGCTGTATCCCTTCCAGCCTTAACCACAAATCAGACAGGAGAGTAGATCAACTTCGGTGGACTTAAACTTAAAATGGTGTGTTCCGCGGTTGAAATAAAATACTTTCTGATGTTTATTCATGTTCATTTCGTGCTTTATGTAAATATGAAAAGACAACACGGTGAACCAGTGTTGAATACAGTGATCTGTCACGACACATTAAAGAGCCACAAAACGGTATTTATTGTTTGAATTTCTTTCAAAATTACAAAATTTGAAAGCTAAGAGCCATGAGACCTTGTTTCATATCAGAAGTAACCTGCTCTGTCTTGTCTGTCTGCAACTTGTCAGTTTCCTCTGCTCTGCGATGTCGTCACCTTTATTTATATAGCGCTTTTAACAATACAGATTGTGTCAAAGCAACTGTACAGAATTAATTAGGAAAATAGTGTCAATGCAAAATGACAATAGTAAACACTCAATTTTCAGTTAAAGGCAGTTCATCATTGAATTCAGTGATGTCATCATCCAGCTCAGTTCAGTTTAAATAGTATCTGTGCAATCAAGTCGACGATATCACTGGACAGCGGCAAGGAACCAAAACTCCATCGGTGACAGAATGGAGAAAAAAAACTTTGGGAGAAAACAGGCTCAGTTGGGGGGCCAGTTCTCCTCTGTCCAGACGAAACCAGCAGTTCAATTCCAGGCTGCAGCAAAGTCATATTGTGTGGAGGACTCAGTTGGTTCCTGTGGTCTTGTCCCGGTGGCCGTCTATGAGACAAGGTCTTCACTGGGGCTCATCTAGTTGTCCTGATCTCCGCATGACATTCAGAGCTGTAGAGGTCCTCTCTAGGTGCTGATCCACCATCTGGGCTGGATAAGTACTGGATCCGGGTGACTGCATTGACCATCTGGTCTGGATGACTGCAGTGTGACCATCTGGTCTGGATACAGACTGGATCTGGTGGCTACGGTGACCTCGGAATAAGAAAGAAACAGACTAATATTAGCGTAGATGCCATTCTTCTAACAATGTAGCAAGTACATCGGGTGTTATGGGAAGTGTTCCCGGTTCCGGCTGTCCTAATTAATGCAGCCTAAAAATCCTTTAACACATTTGAATATTAGAAATGTTAGTGTTATGTGTAAGCCAGGTTAAAGAGATGGGTCTTTAATCTAGATTTAAACTGACAGTGTGTCTGCCTCCCGAACAATGTTAGGTAGGTTATTCCAGTTTATAGTTTGGGCGCTAAATAGGAAAAGGATCTGCCGCCCGCAGTTGATTTTGATATTCAGTTGAGACAGTCTCTTTTCAACAGGTCAGGTCTGCCCCAAAAATTCGTCCAATTGTCTGTGAACCTATGTTATTCTGTGGCCACCACTTAGACATCCAGCCATTGAGTGATGACAGTCTGCTGTGTATCTCATCACCACGGTAAGCAGGGAGGGGACCAGAGCATATTACAGTGTCTGACATCGTACTTGCAAGTTCACACACCTCTTTAATGTTATTTTTAGTGATCTCCAACTGGTGAAGTCGAACATCATTAGCGCCGGCGTGAATAACAATCTTACTGAATTTACGTTTAGCATTAGCCAGCACTTTTAAATTTGCCAAGATGTCAGGCGCTCTGGCTCCCCATAAACATTGGACTATGGTGGCTGATGTCGTTTTATTTTCACGTTCCGTATAATAGAATCACCAATAACTAGAGCACTTTGATCAGGTTTCTCAGTGGGTGAGTTACTGAGTGGGGAGAACCTGTTCAATGTTTTGATCGGAGCGGAAGAGCGGTGTTTTGACCCGCGACTATACCGCCTCATAGTCACCCAGTCGCCCTGCTGCGGAGGCTCTGTAACCGGAACCGAACAATGTACAGGACTCCCTGAACTAGTTGCATCCAAAGCCGTTTCTAGAGCCCTCACATTCTTACTATCCTCAATTAAAGTTTGGATGCGTGTCTCTAATTCTGAAACCTTCGCTGTCAGCCTGACTATTTCCCTGCATTTATCACATGTGAATCCCTCGTCGCAGACAGAGAGACTATACATGTGGCAAGCGGTGCAAACAACAATAGCAGGAGAAGAAGCCATTACTCACCGTGATTGATGAATGATTCTGACTTACCACTGTTGTTTGATGAACTTGTGAAAATACGGAGCGAGAGAGAAAAAAGGAAAACCGCAATAGACGCGAATGGAAACGCGAATGTCAAGCTAACCGGCTAACGAATGCTAATACGCTGCACTCGCGGTTTTAGAATAAAAATCAACAATCAAATTAATCAGATTAGTTTGATATATATGATATCAGAAATAAGGTGGGAATTAAGTTATATTTTATCACTTTCAACAACAGAGAGTGATAGTAAGATAGAGATTCAACAGAAAAGCAGAGCTACACGGAGCTACAATTACAAACCACTCTCCAGCCCGACAGACAGGAACCTAAAAACCTGGGAGTTATAATGGATAGTGATTTTAAATTGGATAAACAAATTAATTCAGTAATTAAACCTAGTTTTTTTTTTAGTTGAGGCAATAATCCAAAGTCAAGTCTTTTGTCTTTTAATTATTTTGAAAGGGTCATACATGCTTTTTCTCGACCCGTCTTGACTATTGTAATGGCCTGTATGTAGGTATCAATCAGGCCTCCCTCAAACGTTTACAGATGGTACAAAATGCCACTGCTTGTCTGTTAACAGGGACAGACGTCTGTTAACAAGCACATTCTTGCTGAAGAATTGATTTTAAGGTTTTAGTTTATAAGTCATTAAATGGACTGGCACCAAGTTACCTAAGTTACCAAGTTACTAATACAGCCGCATGATCCATTGAGAGTACTTAGGTCTGCTGACCATTTGCCATTTAACTCCGTATGAGAGCTGTTTTATGTATTTGGTTAGTGTTAATGTCTGTTATTTTATTATCTGCAAAAAAAAAAATTTGATTATGCTTGTACAGCACTTTGGTAAATGTTGTTTTAAAGTGCTCTATAAATTAACTTTGATTTGATAATGTAAACTAATTGCACTGTAAAATAAATGAAAATAAATATTTCATAGGTATATTATTGTTGTTTTACACTACAGTAGGGAAATTACAATACTTCTTTCCTAAGTTCTATACTTTAAAGAGATATTTTGAATTTGGGCTGCAGTAACATTACCCATTTAAACCGCTAGCTGTCAGCAATTCATACTGCACTTTTAAGATTTTATTTTGACGGAAATGGCAGTAGAGCGTTTATTTTGAAAGAAAGCTCCAGCTTCAGTGAAAAGCGAAAAATCTGCAGCGAAATAACTGGTGGCTGTTGCGTTCCCAAACGTGCGTTAAACTCAGCACGTGCAATAAACGAGTTGACTGCATTCATTCACTGTGAACAGAGCTGTTCTGTGGCGCGGAAAATGCATGAACAATGTGTGCGCTTCACTTTAAAACAAGCAGCAAAAACAGACTTGATGAAGGGATTAAGCCATATTGTGCTTTCGGTTTTAGTTCCTTTGAAAGATACTGTGCCAAAGCATAATGGCCCAAAACAAATATAATTAAAAAACTACACTTTGTTTGCCAGGAAGACCTATCGTTTCATATCATCATGTGAACACGATAATATCGAGACAGTTTTGCTATCACGATATTGTGATATTGATAATATTGTTACTTCCCTAATAAACAGTAATAAATGATTTTGAGACAAACAACATCTGACATGAATCATTACATATCAGAAATCACTGATCACAGATTAGGCATTAGAAAGAACACCGCTAATTAAATGTGATATTACTGTCAGGTCCATATCTTACAGTAAAAATCTGTTTGCAAAGCCTGCACCAAAACTTTGACCAATTTTCCAAAGAATCCAGATTGAAATGTACTCAACAACAGAGCCGGTGTAGTGCCGAAATTTGCACCCTGCCAGATTATGCACCCCCTAGTATTGGTAGGTTTAGGAGTAGGTGTGGGGCAGGGGTTAGGATGTGGGGTTGGGATTAGGCAATCAGGTAGCGACTTCAATGAGGGGGTGCATAATCTGGCAGGGGTGCAGAATTCGGCACAACACCGGCCCAAGGCATAAGCGAAGTAAGCGGCTGCTTAGGACCCCTTTGGCCACCAGGGGGCCCCCAAGAGTAAATGAAATTTCAGCTTGATTTTTATTTATTTATTTATTTTTATATATTGTCAATGGACAATGGTAATTATACAAAAATGCAATATTTAATAATTAAATAATCTATATGTATCTTATTTCCATAGCGACGTGTCCCTAGACTGTATAAGGACGTGCGTCATAGACAAATCAGAATCAGATCAGAGTTTACTGTAGGTTAGTCAGAATCCGATCTGAACTAATTGTTTTCACATGTTTACGGAGTGCTACGCACTTGCAGATCTTCCTGTTATAACAAGAAAAACGGTTTCTCACATAATCCATTTAAAATTTTAAGAAAAGTTTTGTTTGTCCACGTATACTGTTTCAGGAATGACAAACGCGAGTGTAACAAATTACGCGAGTGAATCAGATGAACTGTTCCACGAGTCATTGCTATGATTGACACTTTTGACAGTGAAAAAATTTTGTAGCAATGGAC
Source organism: Sinocyclocheilus anshuiensis (assembly GCF_001515605.1). Classification (NCBI taxonomy): domain Eukaryota; kingdom Metazoa; phylum Chordata; class Actinopteri; order Cypriniformes; family Cyprinidae; genus Sinocyclocheilus; species Sinocyclocheilus anshuiensis. Next base: position 34,620 of record NW_015540929.1, read on the forward strand.
GGAATTAACTATCTGACAAGCCGATATCAGAATAGAGCTGTGCATTAAGTGATGCAGAGTAAATTCAGAGTAACAAACCCACAGCAGCGACAAGTCTGCTGGCTGAATATATTTAGCAGCTCCTACGGTTAAATATAAAATACTTAATGCATTATTATTTAATTATTATACCATTAATAAGTAACTTATTTATTCATACTTTAGTACACTAAAAGTACAAAAATTTGGTATAATAGTCATTTTATAATAAATCCAAAAGCAAGACGTGACAAAAACTAGGAAGTGGAAATGGCAACTGTCATTTCCAGTTGGATGGAACTGTCCAATCCTCATTTCCAGAGGATGGAAATGACATCCTCTGCTGTCATCTACTGTTTACAATGGTAATTTCATGTCATTTTCATCTTAAAAGTCTTTGTTTTTTACTAGGAGACACATTTTTGGCTAATTTTTTTTCATCTTCATGAATAAAAAGTGAATCTTTAAAGTGAATTTTACTGCACAACTGTAGAGTTAAAAAATAATATAGGCTTTAAAATATTTTAAGTGTTTAAAATAATTTACACTATAGACGAACAGTGGGTAAAGGGCAGAGTGTATTTTTTATTTTGTTCTATATTCATGCATCTCACTCCAGCCAGGCAACCAATGTTGGCAACCCCGATATAATATAACATTTAGCTAGTTTTAGATGAAAGTTTTTGTCTTCTGTGTAAAAAAAAAAAAACTTTCCTGGTATATATTTTTGTAATAAAACAATTCTGTTTCATAAAATTGGTACTGATAAGAGCTTAACATTATTTACCTTAGCCTACCTTTGGGGTCTTTGCTATTATATTCCAATATCATTATGCCTAAATTAGCTATAGATTAAGAGTTGTTGTTTTAGATGTGAGTTTAATTTATGTTGTTAAAATAACATTCTGTTCCACAAATGCATTGTCTGCTGGTTTATTTAGCTACTTTTCAGTACACCACATTAAGGATGCCACTTAGTACAAAACTTTGAATTTTAAAGCGCAAATTAACACCTGACCACTCTTGTGGGTTTACTACTGTGACAAGTGGGGCGGGCCGAGAGCTGTGGGAGCGGAGCGAGGCCAGTGGAGTAAATGGTAATGAGCGACACCTGCGCCACTCACTGGTCTCGAGTCCCACGGAGGAGCTCCGGAAGGATAAAAGGAGGAGTGACGACAGTGCTAGATTAAGAGTTGTTGTTTTTTATTGAGCGGCAACCTCCCGCTCTCTCTCGTGAAACCAACAAGGAAGTGACTTAAACTGTAATTCATCGACTGGCCGCTAGAGGCTGGCTGCAAAAGGGAGTCAATCCCATAGACTCTCCATGTTAAAATGCCCAACTTTACAGCAGAAAAAAACATGTTTACAGCCTGGTTCAAAAAGTGGTTTTGGTCTATATAGCTAATTTTGCCCTTCATGACAACTGTGAGGGGGGTGAATTTTTTTTATAACTCATCCGTTTAAATTATATTAAGCCTTAAAGTTCTGCATAATTAAGGATGTGGCCACTTGAGTGACAGGTGGATTGCCGGTGCTGTCATCACTGTCGAGCTAGGTGGGCGTGGTTTCAGCAGCCAGCTCCCACCTCTTTGGCCATTTTCGGTTATCTGGGAGTGACGCGCGGTGACGCGCTGCCAAGATGGCGACGGCTGGCTCCGCCTACTTTAGGCTTCAAAATGCTCGTCGGAAGTCTACGGGTTACGTCACGGACACTACGTCCATGTTTTTATGCAGTCTATGTTTTTTATGTACAAATAGCTTGCTGCTGTGATCATTTATGTTGTTAAAATAATATTCAGTTCTGTAAATGCATTGTCTGCTGGTTTATTTAGCTACTTTTCAGTACACCACATTAAGTATGCCACTTAGTCCTGTAAGACTTTGAATGTTAAAGTGCAAATTAACACCTGACCACTCTTGTGGGTTTGCTACTGTTACAATTAAAAATCATAGAAGGGTAAAAACATTGATATGATGTAAGCAAAACAGCTACAACACATAAAAATTATAATTGGTGTGTTAGATTTATAGTGTGCGAATAATCAAGCATTGACAATAATCAGTCATATTGGCAGAACCGAGGGGCCCCCAAATAAAATTCTGCTTAGGGCCACATAAAGGCTTTGGCCGGCCCTCGAATAATGCTCTGCTGAGAATTCTACATTTGCACTTTCTTAGCATTCCTTTTTAAGGTAATGTTATTTTTAGTCCAGTGATCCTGTATTGTTCTTCTCTCCTTTTCATCTCACTAAAGCCCAGCTCACACTCTGCGATTTTTTTTTTCCACGATTTGGTTGTCTGAGACCAATTTTGAAAATTCTAAAATATTTCTATAATTCTAGGCTAAAATCTGTAGGCTTTGATCGTTGGTTTGACATGTTCACCGACAGCCGATTCAGTGTTTCCCATACATTGATTTATTTGTGGCGACCACAATATCAAAACTGACCAACACAAATAGATTTTCCAATAGGCTTTGACTTCGTTGAATAAACATGAGCACTGCACGTTTCAAAATCGAAACCCGGTGCGGGTGTTTTATATCACTATTTCTGAAGGAAACCGACTGTCTTCAGAAAATTTTGGATGTCATTTTTATTTTATCTTGCATGTAATGTCTGATAAAGCAGCATTTGTGAGCAGAGCGCTGCTTTTTGTACAGCCGTTACCGGGGAAACCTTTATTTCTCCCGCTCTAAGCGGCTCCTGCTGGCAGAGAATGAATTTGCATGCATATGGCATATATAAGAGTGTAATGCCGAGTTCACACTGCACGATTTTAGCCCGATTTTTCACTCGCAGACAGGTTTTGCGAAATCGCCGACAAATGCCCGAAATCGGAGGCAAATCGGTGCTCGTTCACGCGAGTGACAATCACGCAGTTTGAATTATCAAAGACGCGATCTGAGGGAATCACCGACCCATCGCCGACGCCTGCAAAATATTTGGCATGCTAAATATCTGGAGCTGTCGGCGATTCACAATCACGCTTTGTGCAATGATTTCTGACTGAAAACTACATCGGCGATGACCTACAGCCAATGAGAGACCAAGATACAGGGCAGAGAGAAGTTCGGGGGGAGTTATAGACCAGAATATCAGTATTTTAATAGATATATGAACAATTATATCATACAGAAACAAGCACAAACATTTGCTTGACCAGCCACAACATCAGCATACTCCCTCCTGCATAATCTGTTTTTCTTTTTCTCCTTGTAGCTGGAAATCAGCTCACAGACAATTATATATATCTATATATATATATATATATTTTTTTTTTTAAGAATTCCAGTCTCGCTCGAGAACTCCGGTCTGACGCACGCGGGTCCTCGCGTTATTTCCTTATCACTTCTCGCGTGTGTTTTGTTGTGAAACGTAGTTTGCGGATAGTCTGTGGGAAACGCTGCGATTAATGGCTGTTGCGATCAAATTTTACCTCTGACGAAATTCTGGCAGTGTCAGAAGTTTTGGCGCACAGTCCTGCAGTGTGACTTCTACAGCGAACATCAAACTGTCTTCATTTTTCAAGACAAGCCATGATCAGAATTAATGCTAGAGATTTCTTCTAAACGCCATAAACTCCAGCGCTCCCGTCCTCTGCTCATGGAATTTATATGCTATGTTGCCTTTGCTATGATAAACATTGGTTGCGCTGCTGTTTTTATGTGGGTGTGTAGTACTGCTTACACTATTCTTAAATACGCCACTATTGCCGCCATTCATATACTTTTCATTATAGCTAACATCTCAGCCCCATGTGTAATGCAGCTCGCGGTCACTGAACGTGTATGGGTTGATAATGTAAAACTCCGGACAAGTTTTCTTGCACGCATCCATTTTTATCGCATCTTGACTAATGTACAGTCTGGCATTAATGACAACTGAGATCCCACAGAGTGACATCATAATGTTCGTACAGTCTGACAAGCAACAATCGTAAAGGACTATTAAAAACCGCACAGTGTGAGCCCGCCTTAACACTCCAGTGGGCTGGGCCATAGACGTGATGATGTAGAGGTAGGTGTTGATGTGATTCTGCAGAGGCAAGCTTTTGTTGCACTATGGTGTCATAATGTGACAAAATCTGAAACAAGTCATTGGTTGGTTTCAATAAAAGCTGTTTTTGGACAAACAAAAGTTTTGAGTTTTGAAACTTACGGGATGTTTTTATAGTACAATGACTCTTACATGTCAAAAGATCAAGGAAAATTTGATTTATCAATTCATGATCCCTTTAGAGTTCACTCCAGCCAATGAGCCTGCTCCAGAGTCCGCTTCAACCCAAGAAGTAGTCCCAAAGTCCACACCAATAAATAAACCTGCTTCTGAATCCACCCTAACCCATTAGTCCCCTCCAGAGTCAGCTCCACCCCTTGAGCACCAACCAATAAACCCAGTCCAGAGCCCGTTCCAGTCCACGAACACAGTTCAGTGTTGGCTCCAACCCCTGAGCACAGTCTAGAATCTGCTACAGAGTCCAGAGCAGTATCCCCTGAACACCTTGAGGGGATACTTGACCCAGAGGTTTCAGCCTCCTCAAACCCAATGCTCTCAGTGATGCCAAGTCAAATGGTCTCAGTGCTGGCCAGTCCGGTGGTCTCTGCGCTGCCAAATCAAATGATCAGAGCACTGCCCAGTCCGGTGGTTTCAGAGTTACTAAGCCCAATGCTCTGAGCACTGCCAAGTCAAGAGCTTTCAGCACTGGCCAGTCGGGTGGTCTCCATGCAGCAAAGTCAAATGGTCACAGTGCTGCCAAGTCCAGTGGTTTCAGAGCAAGTCCGGTAGTCTCAACACATCAGAATCAGGTGGTCCCAGAGTTGCCATCGTTTTCTGCTCTGTATATGATGGCTATTATCTGCTTGTGTGTTTGGGCCACACAAAACAATTCCTCATGAAGTGGTGGCATATACTTGTGAGCCCCTGTTTTCCCTGTAATCCCAAATTTCTCTGTCACGGCCAGAGAGGCCATTCCAGAGGTTCCTACCGGTTCCATTTTTACCACGGACATCATCCCTGAATCCCTTGCCTGTTCTGTGTTGGCTATGGAGGTCATTCCTGAGGTCCCTGCCTGTTCTGTTGCGACTAAGGAGGTTGTACCTGAAATTTTACCTGTACCATGTTGGCCAATCAGGCAGTTGTATGGTTAGCTACCTATCCTGTATCAGCCACAGATGCCATTCCCAAAGATTCTGTTTGTCCATTTCAGTCCGGGAGTCTGTATCAGAGTTCTCTGCCTGTTCTGATGTGACAGAGGAGGTCGTTCCTGAAACTTTTAGCTGTTCTTTGCTGGCCAAGGAGGCCTTTCCAGAGTTAGTTACCTGTCCTGAGTCAGCCAAATATGCCATTCCCAAAGATACGGTTTCCTATTTTGGCCTGGAAGGCTGTTTCCGAGTTCTCTGCCTGTCCTGTTATGAATGTGGAGGTTGTTCCTGAAACATTTGCCTGTTCTGTGTTAGCCAAGAAGGCTGATCTTGAAATAGTTAGCTGTCCTGTATCAGTCAAAGATCCTAGCCCCATCGTCTCTGCTATGGAGGCTTGTCCTAGTTCCTCCGTCCCAGCTTTGAAGGTTGCCTTAGAAGTCTGTTTGTGATGTTAGGTCAACTGCAATTTAGCCGGCACTCCTGACATTAGCAAGTCAGCCAGTTCTCTAGACATTCTCAGTTTTGCCTGCTCTCCAGACACTGTCAGTTCTGCCGGTTCTCCAGATGCTTTCAGTTCTGTTGAGAACTGAGTTGTTTTCAACCAGATATCATTGTTTCTTTCACAGAACAACAAACTGGATCCTAACCAGTCAGGTTTCAGGAGTGGCCATTCAACAAAAATTAACAGCAAAAAAACCCTTGCTACGTGTACTGCATTAAGCTAATGGAGACTTATTATAGCACTTGCATATCTTTGCTCTCTTGTTGATTTTGATTGCTTCCGTTGTTCTCATTTGTAAGTCGCTTTGGAAAAAGTGTCTGCTAAATGACTAAATGTAAATGTAATAAATGTATTGAATTAAGTACTGTCTGGGACACAGCTTGTGAATCATTTAGAACTAAATTAAACATTTCAGCTTTATTGCAAGTTTAAGAAAGAAACCCTTCTAAAAATCTTTTGGAATGTTCTCAAATAAAAACACCGCATGGTGATCAAAAATATATTCACAAGGTTTATTCATTTTATATTACTGACAAAACATAATCCCATACAAAAACATGATCCCAACATAATATACCAGTGTGTCAAAAATATATCACCTAGCCTTAGACTTGTTGTCAGCTGCATAGATGTGATCATTTATGTTGAGTCTTATGTCACCTCTCTTTATGGTTTCAGAATAAAGCCAGAAGATGCTATGGATTTTGGCGTTTCGCTTCTCTTTTATGGCCTGTACTATGGTGTACTCGGTCGGGATTTTGCAGAGATGTGTGCAGATTTTATGGCATCTACAGTTGGGGTAAGAGCTTAAATCGGTGGATAAACATTACATTGCTTTTACCTATGTACTGTATACCTTTTTCCTATAACATATGTTATGAACAGATATTTACTTGATTACAGTAAGTTTAGCCTGATTGCTGTCATACCAATTGCAAAAGCCATGTTTGTTTGAACAATCTATGATGAGCCAAACTGTGTAGCAAAAGCTCTAGCATGAAAGCGTCCTCAAATTATTATCTATTTTCACTCTGATTTTATTTACCAGGGTTCATGGAAAGCTAATAATATAAACAAATTGTAAAACTGGTTTCTAAGGCTGAATTTATAGCTTCTAAAAGAAATAGAAATTAACATTAAAATACTGTTCTGTACTTGTTTTATAGACATCATCAATACATTTTATTATTGCATCTGTTATAAATTGCTTTGTCAGGACAACCTGATGTACAGATCTGTTGTTTCAGTATTACAGTGCATCTGGAATGCCCACTAAGCACCTGTCAGACAGCATCTGTGCCGTCTGTGGTCAGCCAATTCTTGTGGATGTGAGTGAAGAAGGAATCATAGAGAACACATACAGACTGTCCTGCAATCATGTGTATCCTTTACTGTGTTTACATTTGTGTTCATTTGTCCTGTCTGCAAGCTCCAGGGTTTGTACAGAGTTTGGAAAGTTTGGAAAATGCTTGATTTAACTTATGTTTTCAAGGTTTAAAATGTAATTGAATTTTGAATATTGTCCTTGAAAATGCTTGACATTGAAAGTAACAACAGGTGCACTGGAGATGGTGGACCTGCCAAATATGGTGTTCTCTGTCAAATGCCAGTCGAGCTACATGGTCCTGGCACTGGTCCCATTAGAGGACGTCGGACCCTCATGCCACCCTCATGGACTGCACACCAGAAGCCTGATCCAAATATTCTACACAATTATTAGTGAATGAGACCCATTGATATTTGCACTAATAATCAGCTCTCACCAGTTATATATTGCATATTATGCATCTGATTGCATCTGATTATTCTTTGAACACTGAGCTTTCAACAACTGCATCTTGTCCTTTTTTTTTACTTGACTATTGGTTTTTATGTTGTCTTAGTTTCAGAAATGTCTATAAAGTGTTGCCATGGCAAACAAACAATTTGCAGAACAGTTTTTTTTAAACCAGAAAAGGTTATGCTTTATAATTAATAAGCTGTGGCTGAGTATCAAGCTTTTAAACCTCTGAACAACAGACCTTTATGTAAAGTGTATGCAACTATCGTTGTATTCTTTTTCATCCATCTCCTCATTATGTAAGCATATATAAGACAATGGGTCGCCAAATTTGGATTGATTATATGTATTCTATTTATATGCTTCTTGTTATGGTTTTATTCATTAACTTTCAAGTTTACACTGATATTAGTAAAATTACATGTAAAAGTTTGACAACATTTCTAACTTTTTGAAACCACAGACAATAGAGTTGTCATCATCTGGTACGTACACTAGATGCACACATTTGTTTCCTTAACCTATTTTTTCTCAGATTCCATGAGTTTTGCATACGTGGCTGGTGCATTGTGGGTAAGAAGCAGACATGTCCATACTGCAAAGAAAAAGTTGACCTTAAAAGGATGTTCAGTAACCCGTATCCTTTTTGACTTCCAAAACACTCAAATCAGTTAAATTCAACTTTAGCATATAAATGTGTAACTCGTCTCACACATTATAAATGCTTTTTACAAGATTTGTATTCTATATAGAGTCTGTGCATTTAAAAACCCTTTAAGTTCTGTAATGCTTTAAGCAAAAAAAAAAAAACATCGGCTAAATTTAGGGGTTTTTTTACTGTTCAAGCTTAGTATTGTGTATGTTATGTCATGCTTTTTCTAGATGTGTCAGAGGAGCCAACAGTAGTAATGGTTTGGGATCCCCCCCCCCAGTCATAAATTCAGCTGATTATAAAGTAGACTTGATAGATAGATAGATAGATAGATAGATAGATAGATAGATAGATAGAAGGGCTGGGTTTTGACACAAATTTCATGATTCGATTCTCATTCACAAGCTTGTGATTCGATTCGATTACCAATTCAATTCAATATCGATTATTTTGGATATATATCAGGTACAGTACTTGCCAAATTTTCTCAAGGAAAATAAATCTCTCAACTAATGCTGTAAAACATACAATGTTTGGTACTACATTACTATAATATTAAAGGTTAAAATTGACTGATTTGTAAGCTATACATCTGCTAAAATTACACTTAAGTTTTTAAAATAATAGTTACAATTACATAATAATATTTCTACTTCAATTCGTTTTTTGTTTTTTTTAATATAAACATTTAAATGGTGGCTGTCATAAAATATTGGATTTATTCAAACATAAATTAAACATTGAAGAACAGTAAAAATTATAATGAATATGTTATATGGTGCATATATTTAGCAAAATACCCCTCTCTACAGTTTATTTTTCTATCTGACTAAAGAGTTTATGGTCACAGAATATGTTTTTTTCTGAGGTAAATGTGACATTACATGACATTGTTTACAAGCCATTATTGACGTCTGCGTGGCTGAAACACTGATGGACCTTTTTCACAAGACTGTGATGACGCGTTTAACAGTCATCAGCATCGTAAATCCTCGAAAGTTTTTAATATTTTTTTTTTTTTTTGAGAAAACCAGAAATGTGAAAAGGGTCCATTGAGCGATTGCATGAGACAGGATACGGATTGTAAAGTTTTACTCTTTCTTTTAACTTACCTTCGGATGTTTAGTCATGTTTATTTTGTGCTGAAACTGGTATTAATGTGGAGGAGATGATCAGTTCACTTGCGCCTCGCGCTGCCGCATCTGTTGTACTGAGGCTGTCTGTCACTTCACATTAAACAGTGCCAAAACGGCATTTATTGTTTAAATACTACAATACAATGGACAGAATTTTAAATCTGAGACTTTTTCATATTAAAAGTACCAAAGCACAATGCTTATTGAGATTTATTGGATGGGAAGTGTCCTTCAATGTTCCGTCCATTAACTGAAAACAGGCTATAGACTAATCGATTCTTGGGATTTAAGAATCGATATCTTTCCGTAAAAATGAGAATCGATTAATATCGAGATATCGATAATTTTTTTTTTAACCAGCCCTGATAGATAGATAGATAGATAGATAGATAGATAGATAGATAGATAGATTTAAAGGGATAGTTCACCCAACAAATAAAATGTATGTCATTATTTACTCACCCTCGTGTCGGTCCAAACTAGTAAGACCTTTGCTCATCTTCGGAACACAAATTAAAATATTTTTGATGAAATCTGAGAGCTTTCTGACACCTTGCAACTGAACGCAACTGAAACATTTTATAGCCCAGAAAGGTAGTAAGGACATTGTTAAAATAGTGTGTGTGTGTTTGACATCAGTGGTTCAACCGTAATGTTATGAAGCTAAGCAAAGAAAACAAAAGTCCACACTTTTGTGACATAATGCTGCTTTGACTGCCGGGTAGAAGTCGACTGCGTAGCTCGCAGGCTTGCGGGCTCAGCATAAGTGCACATCGAGGGCACATAGCGGCCGCAAAGGAGGCGCTTGTTAGCACCCATCTGAAAGCTAAAATAATTAATGGGACACCCTATGGTCTCGTGGACTTAACGGACATGCGCACACAGCGGCCAAAAGTCCTCAAGACTGAAAGTGCACATGAAGTGTGCCATTTGGAACGGGACCAATTTCTTCTCTTCAGTGTCAGTCTCCACCGCCATTCAGTGCTGCTGACACAGGAGCCGGCGTTCTGACGTAGGAAGTCCATTTCCCTTAGTTCATCGTCTTTATATTCTGGTTCAAATAAGTAAGGCTGGGCAAAAATTTGCAAGTCATCCTCTCTGTCGAAATATTCAGACATGTTTACGAAGACTTTTTGTACAGCATGCATCTTCTACTGTAAACAAAGTGCATTGCATCCAGGTTCTACGCCAGAACGCTGGCTCCTGCATCAGCTACACCACATGCATGCATCGTAGCACTCTCATGAATGGCAGCAGAGAATGACACTGAAGAGAAGTCGTTTTTATTTTCTTTGTGCGCAAAAGTATTCTTGTAGCTTCATAACGTTACGGTTGAACCACTGATGTCACATGGACTATTTTAACAATGCCCTTACTACCTTTTTGGGCCATAAAACCGTAAATAAGTTGCGTTGCTGTCTATGCAGGGTCAGAAAGCTGTCGGATTTCATAAAAAATATATTAATTTGTGTTCCGAAGATGAACAAAAGTTTTACGGGTTTGGAACAACATGAGGATGAGTAATTAATGACAGAATTTTTATTTTTGGGTGAACTATCCCTTAAAGTAGGGTGGCCATATGTGCCATTTTTACGGGACACGTTCTGGCCAGGATTTTTATATTGCCTAAAACATCAAAAGTAGTTTCACCAATAACATGCAAGTATTGTACATAATCGACCAATTGTTGCGCGTGAGAAGGAGAGATCTACAGAGAACAATCAAAGCAATGCAAAAATGTGCACGTTAGGTGTTTGTTCGTTCGTTTGTTCGACTTGAAGCAGCGCTGCACACCGATCATTGTTTGACACCAAAGCAAGTCAAATGTGTAAGTAGCCATCTGCTCTGCTTTCTATAGCTCTCGTGAATGTCATACAACGATCGATCTGCACAGTGCAAACAGCCAAAACCTGGATATTTTAGGCAATATAGAAATCCTGGCAAGCACGTGTCCCATAAAAATGGACCGTATGGTCACCCTACCTTTAAGCTTAGTACATTGCATGACACTCTGTCCAGATAATTGTCTAGGATAATGCCTTTTCACACGTATGCTCCAGTTTCTGTGAGAATGTCACTGATACCATACGTAAGGCATTTGTTATAAGACTGTGCTATGCCACTTACTTGTATGTTACACTTAATACACTTTATTTTGCTGCTCTCTGGAATACTTGATACTAGACTTGTGCCGGTATTCGGTAATGCTAGATATATCACGGTAATGAATATGCACGATATTGTTATCGTGGGCGCTTCTAAATACCGTGAAAAATTATATATTACAAATTATTCCGAATTTTTAATGCAATACCAATCGTACTCGGTTACTAACGTAACCTCGGATCCCTGAGATACGGGAATGAGTACTGCGTAGCTAGACGCTATGGGGAAACCTCCTTTTTCTCTGAGGAATGAAGACTTTTCAATCACACAGTGTAACTGCACAGCCATTGGTTCGTGCAGTAAATTAAAAACAAACCAATGGCTCTGCAGCAGTGCTGCATGAGCCTATGATGATGAAGCCCGCCAGAGCCCGCCAGAATGGGCGGAGCCATCTGGCTATATAAGCGGGCATTACACCATAGGATCTCAGGTAAATTCGACTGAAGTGACGACACAGAGTCGTGCAGCGTCATGGCACGGCAAGCAACACAATACTCATTCCCGTATCTCAGGGAACCAAGGTTACGTTAGTAACAGAGTATGTTCCCTTTCGATACTTCACTCGTACTGCATCGCTAGATGCTATGGGGAACCAGTACAATCCCGCCATGCCATGAAAGAGGAACGACTGACATGAACTGGCCTTGAGCAATTAAGGCTCAGAGGGACCAAGTATAAACAGGGTGAGCCCTGCAGGAGGCAAGAGGGCAAAACTCACCGAGGTCAACCCAGCCTTGGATAATCGTTCCAAACTATTTTGTACAGCCCCAGCACTTCTAAAAGGGCCAAGAGCATACATGAAGTCAGGCAAATGCCTGAAGGATTAGACCTGCCCTTAGGCAGGTGCGTGCCCCTTTAAGCAGATAGAATCTGAGCCTGCAAGGCCGGAACGTCCAAGTTATAGAACCTGGCGAAGGTGGACGGTGAGACCCAGCCGGCCACCGCACAAATGTCTGTTATGGACACACCGCTAGACCACGCCCAAGATGAGGCCACGCCCCGAGTGGAATGGGCTTTTAACTCCTATGGGGCATTGCAGGCCCAGGGAGGAGTATGCGTAACAATACAATAGCTTCAACTAACCATCAAGAAATTCTCTGCTTTGTGACCGGAGACCCTTTGGTGCAGCCACCAAAGCATACAAAGAGTTGTTCCGACTGTCTGAACAGGGCGGAATGCTCGATGTAAATTCTCAGTGCCCTGACAGGGCAGAGAAGGTTAAACTCCAGGTCCTCCACCGAAGGAGGAAGCGCAGAGAGAGTGAAAACCTGTGCTCTAAACGGGGTGTAAAGCGCTTTAGGGACGTATCCATGCCTTGGCTTTAGGATGACTTTGGAGTCGCTAGGCCGTGTCCGCGCAGCTCTCAGCTCGTCCCCTGCTGCTATCCGGTGAGTTCTAAAATAGCAAATTTCTAGCGACAGTGTTGCAAATGTTGCACTGCGAGTGTGGCTCGTGCTCCCATTTGTCCTCTCTCAGCAAAAGCTCGGAGAAAAAAACAACAGAGCCACGAAGCTGAGCAACCGGGTTTGAGTGATCCCATGCTGGCTCAGAGTCCGCGTGCTCGCTCTCCCCGCAGTGCTCTGATCCGCCGGTGTGTTTACACATGAGAATCAGCACCCCTCGTTACTTCAAGTGACTCTATCCTCTTAGGCGGATCAGACTAGAAAGCTGTCGCTGACAGCTTTGCGTGTGTGTGCATCACTGAAGCTGCCCTCACACAGACAGGCAGCTTTCACTGAAAGCCAGAGTGTGCCCCTGATTCACTCGTGGATTCCCGTCTATGAAGGCGGCCCCGCCTCCCCCGCTTTCATCTTTCTTTTCTCCCAGTCACCTCGGAGAAAGAAATTTTGAACTTGTGGGCTGAGCGATCAGGCTTGAGTGATTTTCACGCCCGGCACACATCCCGCGTGCTCACTTTGATCTGTCAGTGTGTGTTAACACATGAAGATTAGCGCCCCTCATTACATCGAGCAGCTCAGTCCTTCTAGGCGGATCAGAGTAGAATGTTGCACTAAGGCAGCCCTGCCTCCCCCACTCTCATGTTTCTCTTCTCCCAGTCACCTCGGAGAAAGAAAACGATGAACTCGTGGGGCTGAGCGATCAGGCTTGAGTGATTTTCACGCAGGCACAGCCCCGTGTTTCACTCTCCATGCAGCACTTTGATCTGCCAGTGTGTTTACACCGAGGATTAGCGCCTCTCGTTTGTCGAGCGGCTTAATCCTTCAAAGCAGATCGGAGCAGAATGCTGTCACCTGTGATTTACAATATCGCTGGCAGCATTCATTTATGTGTGCCGCTCGGGCCACGCCCACGCTGAGGCTGCACTCACTAAGACAGAAAGCTCTCATTACGAGAGTTTGTGTCTCACTCTGCTTTGCTCGCGGTTCGCCTTCAATGAAGACGGCCCCGCCCCTCTCCTCATCTGCTACGAGCGGATCTGAGAGAATGCGCGCAGCACCTTTGATCTGCCAGGTGTGTTTACACGAAAGGATCTTCTGTGCCCTTCTAACGAGTGGTTTGATCCTTTTAGGCAGATTTAAAGAGAATGCTGTCACTAGTGATTATTCTCACTGACAGCTTCAGAGTTGGACGCATCTGGGCCATGCCCATGCTGAGGCCACACCCACGGGGGTGGACTGCTCTCGCTGCGAGAGCATTGAGTCCAGCACAGCATTACAGCCTCTCTTATGCCTCCAAGCACCCTGTTCAATTCCGGGTGCCGATGGCAGTGTGTTTGTTGTAATTGCGGTTGTGAACACTGGGCCTGTCCAAATAGTGCCCACACAACCAGCCGCTGTTATAGCGAGAAAAAATTTTTTTTTAAACCCAACCAATCATTTTCAAAAAGAGAGTAAATTGCCTCTTCCACTTATCATGAGTGTCAGGTCCCCACAAGGCGGCCTACCACTCGAACCAATCCAACCCCTGGTCACGCGGGCTGAGGCCTGGCAGGCCATCCCCGGAGTGTCAGACTGGGTTTTGGTGATAATATAACGAGTTTATACACTTCAGTTCGCTCGAAGACCCCCGCGATTCAGCAGTGTGGTTCCCACCTTAGTGCAGAGCAAGGATCACGGATCACGTCTTGTGATCCGAGGTGATGAATTTACTGGCAAAAGGAGCCTTAGAAATGGTTCCACCAGCTCAGAGCAAGTCAGGCTTCTACAGCAGTTACTTCTTCGTCCCCAAAAAAGGATGGCGGCCTCCGGCCCATCCTCGATCTCGGCCATTCAGAATGACTACTCTGAAACAGATCCTCTCGCAAATACACCCAGGGGACTGGTTATTATCTCTGGATCTGAAAGACGCTTAATTTCACATCCCGGTAGCCCCCCATCACAAACTATCCTTGAGATTCGCCTTCAAGGAACTGGCAAATCAATACACGGTCCTGCCCTTCGGACTGTCCCTGGCTCCTCGCACTTTACGAAATGCATGGTCTCTCTCCACTTTGAGACAGATGGGAGTCCGCATTCTGAATTACCTCGATGACTGGCTCATCTTAGCCCAGTCAGAGGCCGAGCTAATATCCCACAGGTCCCTCCTCCTCAGCCACTTAGAGTGCCTGGGACTCAGGCTCAGTTTTGCAAAGAGCTTACTGTCTCCCAGCCAACGAACTTCATTCCTGGGAGCAGTTTTTGACTCCACATGAGTCCACATGAAGGCAGTAGTCACACCAGAACGTGCATTGGCCATACAACAGCTCACAGCTTCTTTCAAAATCGGAGCTTCTCACCCCCTCAAAACGTTTCAAAAGATGCTATGCCTCATGGCCCCTCCATCGCCGGTACTACAGCTGGGCCTGCTCCGCATGAGACCCATTCAGTACTGGCTGAAACCACAAATTCTGCCCCATGCATGGCATCACGGACGCATGCGTGTCAGGGTGAGCCAGGCCTGAGCTCTGGCCCCTTGGAAAGACCCACAGTGGTTCAAGCAGCATGACTATGGGCATGATTCACAGAAGGAAGGTTGTCTCAACAGATGCATCCAACACATGTTGGGGAGCTCTGTGCGAGGGCAGACCGACCGGCTCCTGGTCGGATGCAGAAAGTCGGCTACACATCAACTGCCTCGAGGTGACGGCAGTATGTCTAGCCCTTCAGACATTCTTACCGGATCTGAAGGGACACTACGTGCGAGTCCGCCAGACAGCATGACAGTGGTATCTTATATAAATCGCCATGGCGAGCTCACCTCAAAACGCCTTTTCGAGATGGTAAAATGCCTCGAGTGGGCACATCCCAACCTGCATTCATTGAGGGCAGCACATGTGTCCGGCGTATTGAGCCAAGTAGAAGACATGCTATCTCGGAGCAATGTCCCCTCAGAGGAGTGGATGCTCCATCCACAAACAGTTCAGAGAATCTGGGAGATCTTTGGCAGGGCAGAGGTCGACCTCTTTGCCTCAAAAGACAACTCTCACTGCCCAACTTATTTTTCGAAGAGCGATGATGTGTTGGCCCACGATTGGCCCAACCTCCTCCTGTATGCTTTTCCCCCGATCGTTCTGATCCCTCGGGTAATCAGGCGAGTCAGAGAACACAGACACAGGGTCCTTCTGGTGGCCCCGCTCTGGAGGAACCAGGTTTGGGTTTCAGAGCTGTCTCAGCTGCTGATAGCAGCCCTGTGGCCCATTCCCCTGAGGCAGGACCTTATCTCTCAGGCAAACAGGTCGATTTGGCACCTGGGCTCTCAACGGGAGTCAGTAGATCTCCCTGAGAGCGTCCTGAATAATATTTCAGAGGCCAGAGCCCCGTCTACGAGATGCCTCTATGCATTTAAATGGTCTGTCTTTTCTGCCTGGTGCACAACCCATGGCGAAGACCCAGCTTCATGTGACATATCGGTGATATTGTCCTATCTACAAGAGCTGTTGGGCAGGGGCCGCTCCCCTGCCATGCTCAAAGTCTATGTGGCAGCTGTAGCAGCTTCCCATGCTCCTATAGCCGGACAGTCTGTGGGCCGGAACAACTTAGTTGTTCATTTCCTGAGGGGATACAGGAGGCTCAATCCGCCCCGGTCCCCCACAGTCCCTGCGTGGGACCTGCCCACGGTCCTGATAGCCCTTAAGGGATCCCTCTTTGAGCCACTACAGTCTGATCAGCATCCTTCTGTCTCGAGAGACAATGGAGTATCTGCACCCGGGTCAGTCTGTTGTGGAATTGCAGTGCCTGCTGTGGCTAAACAGTCCAATACGCGAGCGGCAGAGTCTGTTGCAGTTACTGCTGGTGAAGCCTGAGACCGCTTCTGTGGGCACTGACTCTGCTCTCTGCCGTCTGCACTGCCTTTTCTCCTCCCACTGGTCCTCTCTCTTTCCCTCGCTCAGCTTTGTGCTGGTACTTACGGCGAGCTGCCAGCCGACAGTCTACGGTAGTAGCTTCCAAGTCTGCAGGATTCAGGCTTCCGGCTTTCAGGTCACGCTTGCAGAAGTCTTTGTACCAGAGCACTGGTCTGCCTGTTGGTCTGGTGCCGGAGGCGAGCTTGCCGTACATGATGTCCTTAGGAATCCGGCCATCCTGCATTTGGAAGACATGGCCGAGCCAGCATAGGCGTCTTTGTGATAGGAGTGCGTGCATGCTGAATGTTTTTGCCTGGGCCAGCACTTCAGTGTTTGGGACACGGTCCTGCCAGGTGATGCCCAGGATCCTCCTCAGGCAGCGCAGGTGGAAAGAGTTGAGTCTGCGTTCTTGCCAGGTGTACATAGTCCACGTCTCACTGCCGTAGAGAAGAGTGCTGAGGACATTGGCCTGGTACACTTTCATCTTGGTGTTGGTGGTGAGCATGCTATTGTTCCACACTCTCTTGGTCAGG
>NW_015540929.1:55729-58308 GCF_001515605.1 Sinocyclocheilus anshuiensis
TGGGGGAGAGGGGGGTTGCTGGAGGTGTGAATGGTTGTGTGGAGAGGTGTTCAGGGCGGGTGTGGGGTGTTTTTTCAAACCTGCAATAGAACTCATTCAGATCGTCTGCCAGTTGTTGATTCTCCACAGTGCTGGGGGATGGTGTCTTGTAGTTGGTGATCTCTTTCAGACTTTTCCACACTGATGCTGAGTCACTGGAAGAGAATTGAATCCTTATTTTTTCAGAATAATTCCTCTTTGCCACTCTGATCTCCTTTTCCAGTGTCTATTTAGCCTGTTTATACAAGACATTTTCCCCCTTCCTGTAAGCATTTTCTTTGGCCTGACGGAGCTGTCTGAGTTTTTCAGTGAACCATGGTTTGTCATTGTTGTAAGTTAAATGAGTCCTGGTAGGAATGCACATATCTTCACAGAAACTGATATAAGATGTTACAGTCTCTGTGAGCTCGTCCAGATCGGTGGCAGCAGCTTCAAAAACACTCTAATCAGTGAGGTCAAAACAAGCTTTTAAATCCTGCTCTGCTTCATTAGTCCATCTTTTTACAGTCCTTAATACAGGTTTAGCTGATTTCAGTTTCTGCCGGTCTGCGGTAGCAGCTTCAAAAGTCTGCAGGATTCAGGCTTCCGGCTTTCAGAAGACGTCTTTGTACCGGAGCACTGGTCTGCCTGTTGGTCTGGTGCCGGAGGCGAGCTCGCCATACATGATGTCCTTAGGAATCCGGCCATCCTGCATTCGGCAGACATGGCCGAGCCAGCGTAGGCGTCTTTGTGAAAGGAGTGCGTGCATGCTGAATGTTTTTGCCTGGGCCAGCACTTCAGTGTTTGGGACACGGTCCTGCCAGGTGATGCCCAGGATCCTCCTCAGGCAGCGCAGGTGGAAAGAGTTGAGTCTGCGTTCTTGCCAGGTGTACATAGTCCACGTCTCGCTGCCGTAGAGAAGAGTGCTGAGGACATTGGCCTGGTACACTTTCATCTTGGTGTTGGTGGTGAGCATGCTATTGTTCCACACTCTCTTGGTCAGGCGGGCCATCGCTATTGATGCCTTGCCGATTCTGGTGTTCAGCTCATTATCCAAAGAGAGGTTGCTGGAGATGGTGGAGCCAAGATATGTAAAGTCCTCCACTACCTCGAGGGAGTGCTCACCGATGGAGATGCAGGGAGTGCTGCTGACATCCTGGCCCATGACGTTTGTTTTCTTTAGGCTGATGGTCAGCCCAAACTCATCAGAAGCGCAAGCGAAGCTGCTGATGTGAGACGCTGTAGTGCTTCCTTGGTATGGGCAGTCAGGGCGGCGTCATCAGCAAACAGCATCTCCCTAATCAGGACCCTGCGCACCTTGGTCTTTGCGCACAGACGTGCAAGGTTGAAAAGGTTGCCATCGCTCCTAGTGCGAATGAACACACCATCTTCTGACTGACTGAAGGTGTGGCGCAGCAGCAGGGAGAAGATGATGCCCAAGAGTGTCGGGGCGAGGACACAACCTTGCTTCACGCAGCTTCGGATCGGGAAAGGTTCTGAAGATAAGTCATCGTACTGGACGGTACCTTTCATTTCATCGTGAAAGGACATGACCATCTTCAGAAGCTTGAGGGGACATCCGATCCTGTGCAGTAGGGTGAAGAGGCCTTTACTGCTGACCAAGTCGAAGGCCTTGGTCAGGTCAATAAAGGCGATGTAGAGTGGCTGTCTCTGCTCCCGGCACTTCTCCCGTAGCTGTCTCAGTAAGAAGATCATGTCGATCGTTGATCTCTGGGATCTGAAGCCGTACTGCGCCTCTGGGTAAACGCGTTCAGCCAGCACTTGGAGTCTGTTCAGCACCACGTGGGCAAACACCTTCCCCACCATGCTCAGCAAGAAGATGCCGCAGTAGTTGTTACAGTCACTGCGGTCTCCTTTGTTCTTGTAGAGCGTGATGATGTTGGCGTCTCGCATGTCCTGAGGAACTGTTCCCTCCTCAAACACTGAAGTAAGAGTTCATGAAGGTGGTCGAGGAGGACACTCTTCTTGCCAGCCTTGATGACCTCTGGAGGAATGCCATCACTGCCGGGGGCTTTGCCACATGCTAAAGAGTCAGTGGCCTTGCTGAGCTCGTCTACAGTGGGCAGAGCATCAAGTTCCTCTATCTCGGGCAAGGGGGTGGTGCTCTCCACTGCAGTGTCAGTGACGACGTTCTCCCTCGAGTATAGCTGCTGGTAGTGCTCCGCCCATCTCTCCATCTGCTTACCGCGGTTCGTGATGATGTCGCCTGTAGCGGACTTCGGGGGAGCAATCTTGATGGTGCTTGGGCCAAATGCTTTCTTCATGCCCTCATACATGGCGTGGATGTTCCCACAGTCTGCGGAGAGCTGAATGCTCTGAGAGAGTTTCAGCCAATAATCATTGGCGCATTTCCTGGCAATCCGCTGGGCGTCGTTTCTGGCCTTCCGGAGTGCAGATTAACATTAACATTAACAACGTTAAAATGTTAACATGCATGGATACAGCACTCTGTGAACAGCCAGCTTCTTTGGCAATGAATGTTTGTGGCTTACCCTCCTTGTGAAGGGTGTCAATGATTGTCTTCTGGACAACTGTCAGAT
>NW_015540929.1:58383-65582 GCF_001515605.1 Sinocyclocheilus anshuiensis
TTTTCTTCTCCCTCTTGCCGAAGGTTGCCATGGCCGAGTTGCAGATGGCGTCATGGGTGTGGCTCCATCTCTCTTCAGCGCTGTTGTTTGGGCAGTCCTTGAGGGGCACTTCAATGGCACTGGCAAAGCGTGTGTAAACTTCTGGGACTGATGTCAGGGCTGTGTTAATATGCGGCCGTCCTTTCTGTTTGGAGTTGTGGATCCGCTTGGGGTGAAGGCGTACCTTGCTCCCAACCAGTGAGTGGTCAGTGTCACAGTCGGCACTGTGGTAGCTGCGGGTAGTAAGAACGCAGTTCAGCAGACAAACAAAGTTCTAACAGTCTCTGTCCATTTTCGTTAAGCTTGTCAATGCCAAAATGTCCAATACAACGGGGCCAGGAGTTGTGGTCGGCTCCGATCCGGGCGTTGAAGTCCCCAAGTAGGAACAGGTGTTCTGTGGTAGGAATCTCTTTGATGGTGGTCTCGTCCTTTGACTCAGCTGAGGAGCAGAGTGTAGGAGCATAGATGCTCAGGATGTTGACTGGACCTGAAGAGGTAGAGAGGCGGAGAGAGAGGATTCTGGGCATACCTGCAGAAGGCGGCTCAATTGAGGACAGCATGGAGTTCCTCGCTGCAAATCCAATGCCGTGTATTCGAGGCTCCTCAGGCTCCTTTCCCTGTCAGAAGAACATGTATTCCTGTTCTCTGAGGCTGCCGTTGGAAGGGAATCTGGTCTCCTGTAGAGCAGCAATGTCGATGTCCAGTCATTTCAGCTCACGGTTGATGATGGCTGTCTTCCAGGGCACATGGTTCTGACATTCCAGCTTGCCAGGCTGTGTGTTTTTTTTCCTTCTTATTTTGCCTTGTGCAGGTTTTGCAGTCTGCTTTTCGGTCGTTTCCCTAAGCTCCAAGCACCCGTTGAAACAGACAGACTGTGGCGGGTCAGCACCTTACTGACTGGCTGCCCAGCTTAAGGCGGACGTTAGCTGACCAGTGGGACACGATGATCCCTCCCACCATCGGAGACAGCCCGTAGCGCCCGAGCTTACGCCAATCCGCTCTGGGCTTATAACTCGTAACTGCCGTCTCCCGTGTTGTGTTGTCGCTGGAGCAGCGATACTGGAGTGACCTCTCCAAGGCGCAAGCCTGGGCGGAGTGTATGGAGATCCTGGGATGCCCAGTCGTCGAGATCCCCCTCTCGGCCTCACCAATGTAGTCCAAAGGAATGCAGAGCAGTACATTTGGCACCAGCTTGGCTGCAGGAGCTGCCAGAACAGTGCGTGAATACAGGCATCTGTCCGCCTTCGGGGCTCCAATCCTGATTTGGGGGTTTACTCCCCCACACTCGGCCGTTGGATCAGTCCAGGATCTCCTCCGCCCTTTAGCTATTGGCTGCCAGAAGCAGCTCATCCACCTAGTGGTGCAGTGTGAACACCACCCCCTCACGTGGTTTAGCCCGCCAGCTGAGGCGGTTTGCCGGGGTGTGGCACGTGGAGCCAGCACGTGAGAGATTTAGGAGATGGGTACATTCCTAAAGTGCTCTACACCCTGTTTAGAGCTCAGGTTATTACTCTCTCTGCGCTTCCTCCTTTTGAGGAGGACCAGGAGCTTAATCTTCTCTGCCATGTTAGGGCGCTGAGAATATATATCGAGCATTCCGCCCCGTTCAGGCAGTCAGAACAACTCTTTGTATGCTTTGGTGGCCGCACTAGAGGGTCCCCGTCACAAAGCAGAGAATTCCTCGATGGTTCGTTGACGCTATTGCGCTAGCATACTCCTCCCTGGGCCTTCAGAGCCCCATAGGAGTTAGAGCCCATTCCATTTGGGGCGTGGCCTCGTCTTGGGCGTGATCTAGTGGTGTGTCCATGTGTGGCGGCCGGCTGGGCCTCGCAGTCCACCTTCGCCAGGTTCTATAACTTGGATGTTCTGGCCTTGCAGGCTCGGATTCTATCTGCTTAAAGGGGCACACGCCTGCCTAAGGTGGGTCTAATTCTTCAGGCAATGCTTGTCTTCAGGTACGCTCTTGGCACTTTTAGAAGTGATGAGGCTGTACAAAACTGTTTGCATGATAATCCAAGGCTGGGCTGACTTCTGAGTTCAGCCCTCTTGCCTCCTGCAGGGCTCACTCTGTGTATAATTGGTCCCTCTTGAGCCTTAATTGCTCAAGGCCAGTTCATGTCAGTTGTTCCTCTTTCATTGCACGGCGGGATTGTATTGGTTCCCCATGGCGTCTAGCGACGCAGTACGAGTGAAGTATCGAAAGGGAATGTACTCGGTTACTTACGTAACCTCGGTTCCCTGAGATATGGGAATGAGTACTGCGTTTCTGGCCGTGCCATGACACTGCTCGACTCAGTGTCATCGCTTCAGTCGAATTTACCTGAGATCCTATAGCAAAATGCCTGCTTATATAGCCAGATGGCCCCGCCCATTCTGGCAAGCTTCATTGCCATAGGTTCGTTTTTAATTTACTGCACGAACCAATGGCCGTGCAGTTACACTGCGTGATTGTAAAAGCTTCAGTCCTCGGAGAAAAAGGAGTTTTCCCCATAGCGTCTAGCGACGAAATACTCGTTCCCGTATCTCAGGGAACCGAGGTTACGTAAGTAACCGAGTATGTTTTTCCCATAGCGTCTAGCGATGCAGTACGAATGAAGTATCAAAAGGTAACTAAGGCTTTTTCTGGGTTATCTTGTTTCACTTTTCTCCCTAATGCTGTTAAAAAGGGTTAAGTTAATCCTGCACAGTTTAAAAAATATATACCCACGGTTAAAAGTGAGGTTTAGGGTGTCAAATTTTGTGGGGGAAAAAAATCATTCTGTTTAAGAATTTTCAAATTAGGTAAAAGTGGTGACTCACTGATTTGGATCACTTTTGGACATTTTCTATGGGGTTCTATGTGCTTAATTGATAAAAGGAAAAATAATATTAATACAAACACTAAAAAATACAAAACATGACTACTAAAGTGTTATAACCTGCATGTTTTCTTTCTCACATTGTGAAACAATCTTAGTTCAGTTTTTTTTCTATTTCTTTTTTATAAATATAAATAATTTAGCACCTTAACTCCATCCTTAGATGGGAGAGACCCCATGTGATGTACGGACAGCTATTGGACTGGCTGCGCTACCTTGTGGCCTGGCAGCCTATTATCATTGGACTGGTACAAGGCATCAATTACATTCTGGGTTTGGAGTAATAGCACCAGCATAGAGGACGGGCATGCTTGACTCAATCTGCGGCAAATACATCTTTGGTTTCACTGGCACAGGGCCACTTATTCAATGACTGATGGTAATGTGTTTTGTTGTGGTAATAGGTCTTCAAAGGAAATTCTATGAGCAGTCTGATGTTGGATGTTTTTGTTGACATTTTTCTTGTCAGACATTTGTTTATGGACTATTTGAAGTTTGGACCTTGAGTTATACATCAGTAGCATAATGTATAAATGTTGCATATTGAATGTCCTATATGGTCTTTGAAATTTGTGTGCACGATTTCCCAAAAGAAATGGCATAAATGTGTTCTCCATGTGCAGCTACTGTGCACATGCAAACTTTTATTAGTGTGAGCTAAGTAATGAAAGAAAAAAATAATTTTAAACTTTATTTCAGAAAATTGTTGAATATTATGCCACTCTTGTGAATGGAGTTGAGCACTTAAAATTATGAATCATGAAATTATCCACAATGATTAGCATTATAGACAGACAGTATAATGACAGAGACTGCCAGACTTGTTAGGTGGTCAAATGGTCCTTCGCCCCGTTTCAGTAAGTCTGATAACACAGTACTATATAACCACTGCTGCACACACAGATATGCTGTTGGTGGTGTTGTATGCAGACAAGCACCGTAATATCAACTCCTCCTGTTGTCTGAATTGCATAAATGTATTTATGCCTGAAACAAATGAACTATTTTGCCAGTGGGAATGAATGAGAATAATTTACTTCTGCAAATATACAATTATATATAATTTTATCAAACAAAATATTTCTTGCTGAAGCTGCTTTTTGTAATGTCTGTTTGATGCTTTACACAACAATGACTTTAAATGATCTTTTGGGAGTAATTTCGTAGCCAAATTTGATGTGCAATTAATTTGCAGTTAATCTCCACGACATGTAATTAGATAAAAAAATTTAATTGATTACCAGCCCTATTATATATATATATATATATATACATATATATATATATATATATATATACAATGAAATTAAAGAAATAAGAAATGTTTAGCTTAATGAATAAATTAATCAATAAAGAAATGGATACAAGTCTTTTATTTTTATTTTTTCCCAAGAGGGTGACTATTCTCTGAATGAAAGGTTTACAAAAATGTACTTAGTTAAAGCTGGAAAATTAAATCTTGCTTAGAGCTCCTCTCGCATCTCTTTCGCTCTCTCACAGTGGAGCTAAATGGCAGTAATGGTGGGCTATCTGACGCACACACGCATACACACACACACCTCCACGCTCGACTCACTTATAAGATGGTGCATAGGCCTCTGGAAAGAACATAGTGGGCGGTTTCCCGGACAGGGTTTAAATTAAGTCAAGAGTAGGCTTAATCTAGAATAGTTCATTTTTAGTTAATCTAAAATGACTTTCTGAAACAGATTAAGTACAGATTACGAACTCCTGTGGCCTATAGCATGAAGCAGGTTTCAGTTTTTACCCAGATAAGTTCACATTTAGTTTGAGCAAACTCTGAGTTGTCAGGCTTAAGAAGATGGGTTGGTTTTGAGTGGGTTTCGTCACCATGGTAATTTACGCTACAAAGCTACCCTGCTCCGGAGCAGGTTTTATTCTGGGTTAGAGATCGCAAACCCAAACTGGACAAATTAGCTGTAAGCAAAGCAAAATTACATATCTGATGCAATGAAGCCACTCCCCCATATCTCTCGCTCCAATTTAAAACAGTTTACAGTCAAAGAATTTTAGAGACAAAATTGCCCGACTTTTGCAGCTACTAATATATTATAGCCTATTTATATTATAGTAATTGTAATTGTTTGTAATTCTTATAATATATTCATATAATTATTATATGAAGTGGAAATTAATTTCAAGCTTATTTAAATTATATATATATATCAGGAGCATTTCCTCCGAGGAGGCAAGGGAGGCAGTGTCTCCTCAAAAAATTGAATGAGAAAATGATCGATATTACAGAAATAAAACAACGCAAATATTGAAACTTATAGCTTATAACTTATTGAAAAACTTATAGCAAAATTTGGTAGTTCTGTATGTTGTTTCATGGTTGGCATTATCTGAGGTCCTTTGAGGGGTTGGCATCATCTCTTCTCAGCTGTTCTGGATCCAGACTGAAGCTTGTGTAAATCCTAGTTACCACGGGATGTCAAATGTCAAAAACAGAGAAACAAACAGAGACATAATTAGCATAGCTGCTGTTAATAATCATATTATAATAATAATAATCAAGGAATCATATTTTCTGGACCTGGTAAGGACTCTAGCTGCTGCATTTTGGACTACATGTAGCTTGTTTATTGAAGATGCAGGACAACCACCTAGCAGTGCATTACAATAGTCCAGTCTAGAGGTCGTGAATGCATGAACTAGCTTTTCTGCTTCAGAAACAGGTAACATGTTTCGTAGCTTGGCAGTGTTTCTAAGATGGAAGAATGCTGTTTTTGTAACATGGGAAATGTGATTTTCAAAAGACAAGTTGCTATCTAGTATAACACCCAGATTTTTGACTGTAGAGGAAGTAACTACATCCATCTAGTTGCAAAGTAATATTTGGTCTTAATCCGAATCTAATAGGAGAAAATTATTGGTCATCCAATCTTTTACATTTTTAACACACTCTGTTAGCTTAGATAATTTAGAAGTTTCATCTGGTCTTGTTGAGATATATAGTTGAGTATCATCAGCATAACAGTGGAAACTAATCCCGTATTTTCTAATAATATTACCAAGGGGCAACATGTATATTGAAAATAGCAGAGGACCTAGGACAGATCCTTGTGGCACTCCATATTTTACTGGTGATAATTGAGATGACTCCCCATTTAAATTAACAAAGTGGTAGCGATCGGACAGGTAGGATCTAAACCATCTTAAAGCCTACCCTTGAATACCTGTTTTGTAATCTATGAGATCTATGAGTATGTCATGATCTATAGTGTCGAACGCAGCACTAAGATCAAGTAAAACTAGCAATGAAATGCAGCCTTGGCCTGATGCAAGAAGCAAGTCATTTGTAATTTTAAAGAGGTCATATGATGCTGCTAAAAAGAGCATTATGGCCTGAAACCTGACTGAAATTCTTCATAGATATATAACTGGTTATGTTCGGCTGTGATTGGTTCATGCCATAAATCTCTTGTGTTTCTGCGCATTCCGCGTTCGCGAATCAGACTGAATGAACAATATAATGGTGTTAATGGAGACTAATTTAAAAAAGTAAGTAAACAACTCTCACACTTAGATATAACCATGTTACGTGAAAATAAGACTTAAAATGGGCTGAAAACTTGATCTGTGGGAGTTTTTAGTGAGTAATCAGCTTGGTTAAATCTGAAGTAAATCTCCATGTCTGTGAACTTTATATATTATATATACCGAGCTTTGATGACTGATGATCCAGAAAATTAAAACATAGTTAAAAGTTAATTATTAAAAAGAATAGCTGAACATAAGTTCACAAATAAAATATATAAAGTTATTATTTAGGAATAAATGTAAAATGCTTAAAAACACTAACTTGATGAGATTCATACATGGCTTTAATAAATAGAATATTCATTACATTGTTGAAAGTTTGTAGTTCAGTCGGATATGTCAAAAACAAGTAAGTAAAACAATGCACAAGTTACTTAACGGTAGGGATAGAGAGAGAGATTATTTTTAATCGTAAAAATAAGACCATTTATAGGGGCATTCACTATAAACATCATTTATTTTCAACCTTAGGCATACACGACTTCATGGTGAAGGTGAAACTAGCAGCCTGTGTGAAATGCGCTAGGCTGTACTGTACTTGTACATATGAGTGTTTCTGCATTATATGTGTGGCTTTGGAATATAAATCGCAGCACTTTTCCGATGAAAAAACGCGACTTCTATTTCTGAAAATATCACAGTTTTTTATAACTCAAATATCAGAGATTTATAACGAGTGGTTCCCTGCATTATTACAGCAAAGCGCGTGATTACAGTACTAAGCCGCTGCAATGGAGC
>NW_015540929.1:65592-82870 GCF_001515605.1 Sinocyclocheilus anshuiensis
TTTTCTACTTTTCACATTTCATGATTTAAAATAATATTAATTTACAATAGATTCAAGTTATTTTCTACTTTTCGCATGACAGTATTTAAAATGTATTTTGTTCTACATAATAGTTTTAGTAAACTTGCGTTTTACAATAAAACTGAAATGTGACTTTTTCATAAGACGTCTTTCATTTCAAACAATCTTTGATTTCAGCTGTTCAAAATATTCAACAGATAACCATAAATAGTTTGTTTCCTTCAATTATTTTAAAATCACAAAGATAAGATATGCACTCTTTTATTAGAAAAAAAAAATCCTACCTTTAATAGTTGAGTATATTTACATAAACTTTTAATGAAATATGACAGGGCTGTTTAGAGGAATTCAATCCAAATGGTGTAGCAACTAAATGGATGACCTGTTCTAAAAGGGCCAGGAGACCAAATACAAAAGAGTGGCCAGCAGACATGCTAGATCTGTGACAAACACAAAAAAAACAAAAAAAAGATACAACTGTTGAGAGCATTAGTCTCATAGAGGAGTGTCATGGTATACAGTAGTATACCATATATATACAGTAGTAGTTTGCAAATTTAGTGTTTAAGTTAGAGTTTTTACTTAGTGATGTCTGCCCACAGATCTGTTCTACTTTGATGTGTAATGTTGATGTGTAAGAGGTGTTATGTTTCTGCACTCTTCCATTTTTAGCAAATAAAAAAAAACTTAGTCTAAAAACAATTTTTGTGATGGTTTGTATTTTTTGTGCTGTGAACATCAATGCCTGTTTAAGTGATGAACTCCATTACTTGTTTTCAGAACTTGTTTGTTTTCAGACATTTGTTAACAGACGTTTTATACTTCTGCTACAACTGTTTGGCCTGTGCTACAAAACTTTCAACCTCTGTAGCACCAGTGCTATGTGCAAAAAAAAGTTAACATCCCTGTATGAGGGCAAAAAAATAAAATAAAAATAAAACATAAAATAATCGTTCAATAATCGTACTCGAGGTAAAGTGTTCAATTAATCGAGGTTTTGATTTTAGGCCATATCGCCCAGTCCTAAGGTGCATGTGCTGAAATGTCTATGGTTCTTTGAACAAGCATGAAAAATATTGTTCAAACGTTTCCTAATAAAGATCTGTAAAGCTTATTTGGATTTTACAAAACAGTCTTTAAAATACAGTATCCTGTATATATACATTTTTTTTTTTTTTTGCTAAATTGGTGGGGGCAAATCCTTTAAGTTCATAATAAAGAAAGATACAGACCTCCACGTGTCCTCTGGTGAGCGCTCAGACAGACCGATCTGTTGAAATATGAATAATTTCAGCAATAAGTTACAGCAACATTTTCTAAACAAAAGTGCAACATTACATTGCAATAAGGCAGTTATATTTTAAATATTTAATGAGATCTCTATTCTCTCAAAGTCAAAAACAGAAAAGTTCATTCATGCATTTATGACCTCAAGGCTAGACTATTATAATGCATTGCTGGGTGATTGGCCTGCAAGCTTAAACTCCGCTGGTCCAAAATGCAGCAGCTAGAGTTCTTACGAGAACAAAGAAGTGTGACCCCATTAGCCTAGGTTCTGTCAACACTGCATTGGCTGCCAATTAAGCATTGTCTAATAATTTTAAAATCCTTTTGATTAGGGATGCATCGATCCGATACTCAGTGTATGTGATCACCCCTTCCTCTTCTCATCGAAGACACGCGATGCAGTCCTACACAGTCTCTCGCTGTCGGTAATGATTTTTGCGTCTTCCTCCGACAGTTTAAATGCTTCCACACTGCGGTTGCCGAACATTCGGTGCATCCCTAAATATAAATTCACTTCTCGCGCACTTTAATGCCCTTTGAATGTAACGTGTACGTTTCCTTGGAACTGGAATCATGGCGGAATTTCATGTGAAGTCCATTTCGCAGGGCACAAGACAACGCTTGAATGCTGCTGCCTGAATAAGTGACCTCCTTACTGAAGTGAACGTGTTGACTGTTGTCACTATCTCACGAACGCGCCGGCGGATCTCCACCAAATTCGGGGGATCCCTTCAGCTCAAGCAGCCCTCTCGAACGCCACCCTCTGATTGTCGGTAGCCCCCCGGGATCGCTTGATCGGTCGGCGCCTGACCGCGAATTTAACCACCGGTAACTCCCAAACCCCGGGGGCTATCGACGCGGGGGTGGTCTCATTCGAAAGCGGGCCTCTAGATGTACACTCGATTCAAGTGTACAAGAGGGTTCCTCGAGCTGAAGGGATCCCCCGAATTTGGTGCGGATTCGCTGCGCCATTACGGAGATATGGCCGTTCAAAGTTTCAATGGTTTTCCATAGACTAAGCTTTAAAGCGTTTCATCCAAGTCTGCAGTAGCAAACAATAGAGTGCGCTCTGCTGGACAAACTAAGTAATTACACAATTCCAAGCCTTTTATCTGCATTATGTGCTCTGTAAAAAAAAAAATTCATATCGGCGGCATATTCGCCGATACCGATATATGTGCGACAGGCTCATATCAGCCGATAATATCGGCAAAACGATATATCGGTCGGGCTCTAGTAAAAATATAAAATAGAATTGTTTTTTTTTTCTTTTTTCTGATAGTGTAATGTTTATTTAATAATAATAATAATGCATTTTATTTATTATGCGCTTTTCTTAACCCAAAGCGCTACAACTGCAAGCATGGGTAACAACAACAAGCATGGGTTTCTTAACCCATAGCACAACCACAAACATAATAAAATCACAGCGATAAACACACAATAAAAACAGTATAAACATACTCAGTTACAGTAAGCAACTTTAAAAAGATAAGTAAAAATTTCTTAAAGCAATTCAAAGTTGGAAAATCTCTAATTCCGGCTGGTAGAGCATTCCACAATCGTGGAGCTGAGACAGAGAAAGCTCTACGACCCATAGTTTTTAATTTATATGCAGGCTGTTGAAGGATACACAACCCAGCTGAGCGCAAAGAGCGAGCGGGAGTATAAGGAGCAACTAAACTGGAAGGGGCAGTCCGATGAATAGCTTTATAAGTTAACATCAGGATTTTAAAATCAATACGCGCTTGAATAGGAAGCCAATACATGTTATGCAGTACCAGAGTAATATGTTGACGGGCAGTTGTATGCGTTAGTACCCGAGCAGCTGAATTCTGAATATATTGTAATTTCTTAATAGACTTATCAGGGAGACCAACATAAAGTGCATTGCAGTAATCAAGCCTCGGTGTAATAAAGGCATGGATGAGCCTTTCTGCATCAGGCAATGATAGAAAAGGATGGAGTCTTGCAATGTTTCTTAAATGGAAAAATGCAGTTTTTGAAATCATTTTGATATGGGTAGACTTATCTTAATAGACCAACATAAAGTGCGTTGCAGTAATCAAGCCTTGATGTAATAAAGGCATGGATGAGCCTTTCTGTATCAGGCAATGATAGAAAAGGACGGAGTCTTGCAATGTTTCTTAAATGGAAAAATGCAATTTTTGAAATCATTTTGATATGGGCATCAAACAATAGTTGAGGGTCAAAAATTACACCAAAATTTCGTACTTGGGTGGATGAAGTAGCGAAGCCACAATCAGTAATCACTTTAGAACGATTTCATTTATGTAAAGCCGCTGGCATACCGATACACAAAAGTTCTGTTTTTGACTCATTGAGCATGAGAAAATTCATGTGCAACCAGGCTTTTATCTCGCCCAAGCAATCAGTAAGTGTTGTAACTGTAAGATTAGGATTAGGGTGCGTACTGAGATAGATCTGAGTATCATCGGCATAAAAATGAAACCCTAACCCAAACTGATGATCTGACCCAGAGGCAACATATAAATACTAAACAGGATAGGCCCAAGTACAGATCCCTGCGGAACACCCTGCTGTACTAATGTTGGTTCAGACTGACATTTACCCAAACAGATAAATTGAAAGCGATTTGTAAGATAAGATTTAAACCATTCAAGTGCAATACCAGAGATGCCTAACCATGTATGCAATCTTTCAAGAAGGACAGCATGAGATATTGTGTCAAAAGCAGCAATGTCTAACAGGAGTGTAAAAAAAGGCCACACACAGGTTATATTCATATGTCTTAGTTTCCCTTGCAATACACTACAGTCGACTCAGACGCAGCATCCATCCCGCGAGCCAATCAGCGCTCCGGGCAGGATGCGCAGGTCAGCGGTCCCGCCCACTGAACTGAGTTACAACGATCGGGAAAGCGGACGGATGCTAGCAGTAATGTAGCGATTTATCTTTGCTAAAGTTGTGTGCGTGCCTATAAAGTAAGTAACAGTCTGTTCATCCATTGCTTTCTGCATTGTTTGTGAACATTTAACTGCTCCGAGTGTTTATAAGTTAATGTATGCGAGTGACAAAGACGAACTAGCGTGGAAGATGTTCGTTTGTGTTTACATACTAGTTTCCTCGCATATATTACCGTTATGTTTAGAAGACATAATCTATCTGCCATTTAATCATCATATGGTTTATTTAATATATATATTTAATATGTATCGCTCATTTCTGAGAGTTAAAGCACTCTTTTGGCGCATGCGCACTAATGTTCTAGACAGAGCGGCTCCATCTCTGTCCTCAGCACTGAGAGGTGTCAGATTTCAACTGCTCATTATTAGTAATTTCTAGCAGCGCATCTTCCCTTATAATGGCACATTTGTTTTCTTATTTGAATGTTTAATCACTGTATTTAATATATTCTTTGTGCAAATATTGTGTTATATTTATTGTGACCACTGTTATTTGTTATTTGTACTTATATATTTTTCTTTTATCTTTAATTTGTAGAAAACCACACAAACATGAAAAACTACATTTCTTCAGTGTACTGAGTTTGTGGTGACAATAAATGGGTTATTCCCGCATACCTGATCATCTGTGGTAAAGTCTCTAACCGGACGCTCCGTAGTGGGTTTGTTATCAACCGGCAAATTAACAACCAGGAAGAAGAGCTACCAGTAGCCATTCCTTTTTACAAGGAGTAAAATACTACAAGCCCCCATGTCAGCAGAAATGAGAAGATCATTTATAACCCGGACTAGAGCAGTCTCAGTGCTATGACCTGATCTAAATCCGGATTAAAAGGGTTCTAAGATATTGTTTATGGACAGGTATTGTTGTAACTGGCTGGAACAACTCGTTCAAGAACCTTAGCCAAAAATGGAAGATGAGATTGTTTGTTTGACAAATCCTCCACATTAGAACCAGTCTTTTTAAGAACTGGTGTAATGGCAGCTAGCTTGAGGACTGAGGAAACTTTTCCAGTACATAGAGAGTTGTTAATGATTGCAGTAATAGAGGGACCCAGGAATGTTGCACACTGTTTCAATACCTCAATAGGCATAGGATCAAGAAGGCACGTAGATGGATTCATAGACATGACCAGTTTCAAAATATCATCTGAACCAACAATTTCAAAATGTGAAAAATTAAATAACAAATTTGTAAAGTGGAACTCATTGGTCAGCAGTGAAGAACCAGCAAGAATGGAATTGTGGATATCTTGAACTTTCTCAGTAAAATACTTATGACATTTGTCACACAACTCAACAGAAGGACTAATGTTTTAATTATGAGGCTTCAAAAACCAGTTAATTGTTTTAAACAACTTTCTTGGGTTATCAGCACCTTAATTAATCATGTGTGAGTAGTACACCTTTCTGGCGGAATCAAGGGTAAGATGATACTTCAGCTGCTGCTCATCAAACATCAACTTATGGACAGTAAGACCAGATTTTTTGTATAAGCGCTCAAACTTCCTTCCCTCCACTTTGAGAGCCCGCAATTCCTTAGTGAAATGACTAAACTTATGTTTTCTTTTGAGCTCTGTGTGAAACTATATATAAATAAATTCAGTTAATTCCTTTGCAGTCATATATTTTCTTTCTGTTGCCAAACTTTTGCTGCAGCAGAAGTGTTTATTCCTGCCTTGTAAATGCATTTAAATTTATTACATTTTTAATAACGACATCTCTTATTCATCAGCATAAAAGTGAATTGCACTGACTCTCGCGATAAGTGAATCCAAATGACGCTTTGCTGATGCTCTCCACACTCCATATGATTGGCTGTTTGCTGCGTGTGTCACACTTGCAGGTTCACACGCTCCAGAGTTAATCACAAACTCTGGTTCAAACTCTGAGTTGACAGAACATTTATATCGAGCTTTGTGAGACCAGTGAACCTGATGTAAACTGGGGGTGTATTCCAGAAAGCGGGTTTTGTTGGAAACTCAGAGTTTGTTAACCCCAGACAAGGGAAATTCAGGGTTTTCGGTTCCAGTAAAAGACAAAACTAAACCTCTTGTGAACCTAACCTTGGGTGTATTCCAGAAAGGAGGTTCAACAAACTCAGAGTTAAAACCTGAACTCTGAGTTGACTTACCTTGAGATTGGAAACTCTTGAGTTTTCGGTTTCAGAACAGCTGAACAGAGTTAGTTCAGTCCACTCAGAGTAGGTTGACTCTGAGTTTAGCGTGTGCACCACGACTGTGAAAAGCCATGATTAATGGAGCTCCGAAATTACGATTCATCATGGCAACAGCTCCCGCCAAAAAGACTTCCGCATACTACGGAATACGTAACTTTAATTAAAAATCAATGTTATCAGGTGAAAACTGACAGAAAGGTCATTTATTGAACTAATATTCATTTTCATGGTATCCCACAGGCAAAAAAAAATAAAATAAAAAAATGTGGCAGCAGAAAAATAACTTATAAAAACATAATTCAATCAGCTAAAGCTTCAAGCGTGAAATGGGTGTAGGCTAACATTACATGACTTTACAAATATTTGACATTCAATAAATATCATCCAGTGTATATATATTTCAATATGCAGCAGCTTTTTCCACATAGTCTAATGCTTTTTCACATAAATAAATGTTCTCTAATCCAACATGCTACATTTCATACTTAGGGTAATGAAAAACATTTAACTTCTATTCAGTAGCCAGCAAGAATGCAGAGACTCATAAAATGGGAGGAGAACCTGCACCAGCATCACTGAGAGATGAAGAGGAGATGGTCACAATCCCAATATTAAAATCCAACAGGGAAAAAAATTATTTGTTGCTTTTGTATTTGTAGAACATAAAGATAACCAAATGAACTGTGAATAATTTGTGTTTATTTAACAGCTGTGGTGGTGGTTACGGCATAGATATCTCGCACTACCCTTCCATTTTGCATCCTTCCATTCCATGCAGTAATCAGCTTCATTTTCGGAAGGTGCGATGGTGAGAATATGTGTGTAATCAATGCATCCAAACACACTGGAAATCCTAAAGGAAATTCTAATTATTAGGTTACTTAAAGGTCGCAACCAGATATTATCAAGCCATTTCAAAATGGTACCGTTCAAATAAATATGCATGTGGATATGTCAAAATAAATTAATTAAATTAAATCCTCTCCTGATGTAACTGTAACTCCCCGCTAATTAATGCAGCATCCTCATCTACAGGATCCCTTATATAAAGACATGCCATTTTTGTCACATTTACAGTGTCTGCATGATGAAAATGAAAGTGGTCCGGTGAGAAAAATAATCTTGTTTCCATTTTCATTAAGATTATTTTTCTTACCTTACATTACAATGTATTTCAATGTTGAATTAATGGCAATTAATTTTACTTGTTTACCCCAGGAAACAAGACTAAATATCGTATATATGTTATATAGAATGCATCATGATTTAAGAATTTTTAGATATTTGTATTTGAAATAAGGCAAAAATATCAGCAATAAAAGCAATTTTTGCAGCGTGAATGAATGAATGAGGTATTTAAACTGCTTACGCTTTAAAAAGGGCGAGGAGACCGAAAGAAACTCTGGGTTTATCGAAGAAAACCTGCTCCCGACCAGGTTAGGTTCACAGAGTAAGTTACTATGGTAACTTACCGAGAGGTTTAGTTTTGTCTTTTATTGAAACCGAAAACACTGAGTTTCCCTTTTCTGGGGTTAACAAACTCTGAGTTTCCAACAAAACCCGCTTTCTGGAATACACCCCAGGCCACTGGACAGTGGAGTCCTGAACTAAAATAAACTCGATTAATTTAAACTAACTGAGGTTGCCTATAAAACATGGAATGAACCAGGAAAAGCTTAAATTTGTATGGAACTGAGAAATAATTCCAAGGAAAACAATAGCAGTGTAAGAAGCCTGCAATCAACAACAACAAAAAAAAATGTTACTGAACAAGAGAAAACTTTTTAAAGCAAGTGTAACACCTGGCTGTAACTATTAAATCATAAATTTGGAAAGAACTAAACAATTGTTGTCAATATGAATATGGGCCTTAGAAGTCTAGGAAATTTAAGTGTCTTAGGGCAGAGGCAGACACACACACTCTTGTAAGAAATATTAACTTATGTTTATATATAAATGAAGTAGAGTGAATTAAGGAAGAAACAAGAGAACGATATATACAGTCACCTTATAATTCCAAATAGGAAAAAAACTTTACACTTTTGAAAAAAAATGGTTCACCAGGCCTGGTTTGGAAAGAAAAAAAATACCCTTCTGTTACCTTTACCCTTTGTTGATCACCTTTTTTTCGTTTAGGATTTTAGGCTTAGATCCTATTCTACTCGTAGGTTTTAAATGCTAATTTAAGTTCCTTTAAATTTCCCTTTATGTTACAGTTTAAATTTCAATGTTGAACTTCAAACCCGTACTATAAACTTTACAGGAAAATCACATAACAAGAAAAAAAATTAAATCATAACTCCCATAGTATATTCTCAAAATGTCCATACAAAATGTCCATTAATATCCAGATTTTTATCAATAACGTCTTTTTTTTCTCCTCAGTTCCGTTTAAACAGTTATCCAGTAAAGTTCAGATCTACAAGTCTTTATCAATGACAAAAAACATTAAAAAATCACTCCAACCGTTCAGAAGAGTAAATAAGTGTCTTTGATCCTTTTCATGGTTGGCTCGCCATCAGGCTGGTTACAACTGGAAGAAATCTTCCCTTTGATGGAGTCGACAATATCATCGCAACGAAACCCAATCCGAGATGAGAATCCGTGTTTGAAGGAATAACCATCAACCCAATAGCTACAAAAAAAAAACGACCTGCATATACAGGACAGTACAGTCCACTTAAATCACAAAACCATTTAAATTACATCCAAGCAATAAACTCGGGATAAGTCCCACTCTCATCTAAATAGGTCATTAAACAAAAAAATGCCGGCTTCATGAACAGTGAAACACAGTTAACTGCATCATCAATTCATCAGATTACAAATGTTAGAAAAATAACCAATTAAATAACAAAACTTGGAAAAACTTACCAATTCCACATTTACATGGATTTAGTAATCCGATTGACGTTCACAATATGTATGTCTTTCAAATCCTTGAATAGTTTGACGACCTTTCTATCCGTGCGTCAGAAATCAGGTAAGATCTCCTTATCGTTCTATTTTAGCAGGACGATAAGTTATCAGCCATAAATCTTTCCAAAAACAATTCTCTAAACTAAAATGTTAGGATAAAATATTATTTAACCAAACTTTTTTCTCTTTTTTTCAGGTCTAGAATGTTCTCTGCTGGACAACAAACACACTCGCTCATCTCTGGTCTAGATGGGTGGGGCTAACATCGGAATTCACTCCAATTGGTCACCTTTCACTACTTTGCAAAAAAATAAAAAATTCAATAGGACAATTTATCCAACATTGTCAATTATAGTGAAAATGACTGTAATAAAGTTTTATTTAATTACACTTTGCCTGTGTTTTTTTTAATTTGTGTGCATTTTGTTCACCTAAATGTATATAATGTAGCTCTAATTTCAACTTAAATCTGAGCTTTGGCTACACCCTTCCCCCTTGAATCTATGCAAGTCCCGTTGTATACTGTTAAGGATCCCACTGCCCTTGCCTACAGCCTGTCCTGTATGAGTAAGATCTTGAAGGGACTCTACAAGTGCAACATTATGGCCTTGTAGAAGAGACTGAACTTTTGTCACTAGAGGGTTTCCCAGCTCGGGGTAAGTTAGGATGTTAGGGCTCTCTCGTTGTCTAGAAGACCTTCTCAATTCAGGCTCATCATCATCCTCTAAGTTACAACTGGTAACTTCTTTGCTCAACCCTTCATCACTGGGACGTTTTTCCTGCCCATTTCTCTCTTTACCATGCGGTAACGGAACAAGTGTTTCACTTATCTCGTTAGCTTTCTCTCCCACAGGTTCGACTTCAGGACTCACAGGTAAGTCATTTCCGATAGCTGATTCGTCTACAGGTAAGTTACTTTCAACAGTGGATTAATCTACAGGTAAGTCACTTCCAACAATGGATTCATCTTCAGGTAAGTCACCAAGAGTATCCCATTTTTCCACAGCCGCATAATCTCCAATTCCACTGTTTCCATCTGGATAAGCTATGTTTGGCTGGACTGTACTTTGCTCAGCAACTTCACCCATTTTATCAGATTGTTCTATATGTGGCCCTTGGGATCCGAAAGACTCAATCTCATATAGGTAACAATCCTCACCTTCATCAGAATCAAGCATTTCATTATTGGGGGATTCACGTTTTCATCTCTCACAAATTCTGCGTCTTGGTTCTGGGTCCAAAGACACATGCTTGTGTACTTTGGAAGGAAGAAACCCACAAGGCAGCAACAGATCCCTATTCAAGGTTCGGACAGGCCCTGACTGCCCTTCAGGGCATACAGTGTAAACAGGTAAGTCCCCACTTTGACTCATCATAGTGTAAACCTGTTCTTCCCACCTATCAGCAATCTTGTTCTTTCCACGTAGACGTACATTTCGTACCAAAACGCCGTCTCCGTTTTGCAGCTGTGAAGCTGTCCCATGCTTGTCGAATCTGGTCTTAACCCGTTCTGCAACTTTTCCTGAGTTTTCTGTTGCTATCTTGAAACTCTCTTCTAGACTGGATTTCAAATTTTGTACATACTGGGAATGAGACACTCTTCCTTGAACAGACAGTCCAAAGGCTAGGTCAATTGGAAGCCTTGGCTGACGTCCAAACATCAATTCATATGGGCTGAAACCAGTTGTCTCGTTCCTGGTACAATTATATGCGTGAACCAGGGGTTTCACAAACTCTTTCCAATGACTCTTGCTTTTGTTTTCCAAAGTTCCCAGCATGTTCAGTAATGTCCTATTAAATCTCTCAACAGGGTTTCCCCTGGGATGATACGGGGTTGTCCGAGTCTTTTGTATTCCAGCTATTTCACACAGTTCTTTTATCACATGGGACTCAAAGTCTGGCCCCTGATCACTGTGGAGGTGTTCTTGGTAGCCGTAGTTAGAAATGAAATTTTCCCACAGGCACTTTGCATGGTCCTAGCCTTTTGATTTGGTGTGGGGATGGCCAACGCATATTTGGTAAAATGGTCTGTTATTACCAACACATCTTTTGTATTTGTACTGTCGGGTTCTAAGGTAAGGAAATCCATACACACCAGTTGAAGAGGCCTGGCAGTCACAATATTCACAAGTGGAGCAGATCTTTCTGGTAAGACCTTCCTTTTCAAACAACGATCACGTCTTGATCTTTTGTTCTACATCAAAAGCTATCTTTGGCCAGTAGAATAGGCTCCTGACTAAGTCTAAAGTATGATCAATGCCCATGTGACCAAGGTCATCATGCAAAGCCATAAGAACATCAGAGTGGAGCTTCTCAGGAAAAACAATTTGGTAAATAGTCTTCTCCCCAGGTTTTCTTTTCCTACACAGGATTCCATCATGTAACTCAAGGCGATATTTTTCCCTTAGGAGGTAAGGCAACCTGGGGAGCATGTGTCTCACTGAGGTAGGTGGAATCTCTCCAGTTTTTATATATTCAATGGCTGAACTGACACAGTGATCTGCTGCTTGTAAGGATTGAATTTCAGATTTGGACACCTGAGGAACAACAGGCAACCCCCCACATTGGTCTCCCTGTGTGTAAATATCTGGAATAGCGGTTGGATGCATTGTTAAAGAATGAATGAATGCAATGGAATCATTTGTGGGCTCAGACATTGGGATGAGTCGACTATCACAAATAGCTTGCACTACATCAACACTAATCTCCTCTTTGCAGTCTGTCAGATGGCTCTCCACAAAGTTTGAAATGCAGTCCTGCACTTTTCTGGATACCACATCATTTACCAGGGCCCCGTGTGGCCTTCGGGACAAGCTTTGTTCTGCTTCCCGGATCTGTAGTGCAACTTGAAGTTATAGGTTGATAGCGCAGCTAGCCACCTATAGCTAGTTGCATCAAGTCTAGCTGTGGAGAGCACATATGTCAGGGGATTACTGTTCGTTACTACAGTAAAAGAACCCCCATACAGGTAATCATGAAATTTATCCACAACTGCCCACTTCAATGCCAGGAATTCCAATTTGTGAGCAGGGTATTTTGATTCACTACGGAAAAGCCCCCTGCTTGCATAAGCGATAACCCTCATCGCCCCTTCTTGTTCCTGGTAAAGGGCAGCCCCTAACCCTGTTGTGTTCGCATCTGTGTGTAAGATGTAAGGCTGTTTTGGGTTAGCAAAGCCCAACACTGGGGCTGTTGTAAGTTCTTCAATGATCAACTCAAATGCATTCTGAAATGCAATGGTCAACCTTCCGTCAAAAGGCTCCTTTGGATTTCTGTAATTAGTGCCACTCTGCAACTTAAGTTTGTTTCTGGTTGGTGGATATCCAGAAGTCAATTCATTTAGGGGCCTAATCTTCCTGAAGAAGTCTTTGATGAAACGGCGATAATAGCCGATGAATCCAAGGAAAGATTTCTACTCCTTCAAATTTCTTGGTATTGGCCAGGTTTTTACAGCCGCTACTTTGTCAGGATCTGTACTAACTCCTTTGTCAGAAACTATGTGACCCATGTATTTGACTGAGCACAACACAAAAAGAAACCTCCGAATCACGGATGTTTTGCACTGCCTGACCAGAAGCATACTCTATATTACTGACTGGGATTCTGTGTTAGGATCAGTGAAAGGAATAATTATAGCAATTGAACCATATTCCTTCACAAAATCGATTATCTCCTCATCTAATTCTGTCCCTGTTATTCCACTGATGAGGATTGCGTTTGGGATTTTAATGTTTTTTTCTTCTACAATCTCCATTGTTTCAATTTAATTGAAGTTCAGTGTATATTGCTGTATTAAGTTGCCTCTCTGCCCTCCTGGCTGGCTCGCCAAGTATTATGTAACACCTGGCTGTCACTATTAAATCATAAATTTGAAAAGAACTAAACAATTGTTGTCAATATGAATATGGGTCTTAGAAATCTAGGAAATTTAAGCGTCTTAGGGCAGAGGCAGACACACACTCTTGTAAGAAATATTAACTTATGTTTATATATAAATGTGTGAATTAAGGAAGAAACAAGAGAACGATATATACAGTCACCTTATAATTCCAAATAGGAACAAAACTTTACACTTTTGAAACGAAATGGTTCACCAGGCCTGGTTAGAAAAGAAAAAAAATACCATTCTGTTACCTTTACCCTTTGTTGAGCACCTTTTTTTCTTTTAGGATTTTAGGCTTAGATCCTATTCTCGTAGGTTTTTAAATGCTAATTTAAGTTATTTTAAATTTCCTTTTATGTTACAGTTTAAATTTCAATGTTTAACTTCAAAACCTATAAATTTTACAGGAAAAATCACATAAGAAAAAAAATTTAATCATAACCATTTGTTCGCATTTGTTCCTATAGCATATTCTCAAAATGTCCATACAAAATGTCCATTAATGTCCAGATTTTTATCAATAACGTTTTTTTCTCCTCAGTTTCATTTAAAGAGTTATCCAGTAAAGTTCAGATCTACAAGTCTTTATCAAAGACAAAAACATTTAAAAATCACTCCAACTGTTCAGATGAGTAAATCTCTTTATTTGATACTTTTCATGGCTCGCCATCTGTATTTCTTCCCTTTGGTCGAGTCGACGATATCATCGCAACGAAACCCAATCCAAGATGAGAATCCGTGGTTGAAGGAATAAACGTCAACCCAATAGCTACCAAAAAAAAAAACCCTGACCTGCATATACAGGACAGTACAGAGCACTTAAGTCACAAAAAAATTTAAATTACATCCAAGCAATAAACTCGGGATAAGTCCCACTCTCATCTAAATAGGTCATTAAACAAAAAAATGTTGGCTTCATTGAACAGTGAAACACAGTTAACTGTGAACATCAATACATTAGATCACAAATGCTAGAAAAATATCATAAACTAAATAACAATAACTTGGAAAAACTCACCAATTCCACGTTTACATGGATTTAGTAATCCGATTGACGTTCACAATATGTATGTCTTTCAAGTCCTTGAATAGTTTGACGACCTCTCTATCCGTGCGTCAGAAATCAGGTAATATTTCCTTATCATTCTTTCTAATCTTGCCTAATTTAACAGGACGGTAAGTTATCAGCCATAAATCTTTCCAAAAACAATTCTCTAAACTAAAATGTTAGGCTAAAATGTTATTTAACCACATTTATTTTCAGGTCTAGAATGTTCTCTGCTGGACAACAAACTACTGGACAACATCTCCGGTCTAGATGGGTGGGGCTAACATCGGAATTCACTCCAATTGGTCACCTTTCACTACTTTGCAAAAAAAAAAAATTTCAATAGGACAATTTATCCAACGTCGTGAAAATCACTGTAATAAAGTTTTATTTAATAACACTTTGCCTGTTTTTTTTTTATTTGTGTGCATTTTGTTCACCTATATGTATATTCATGTAGCTCTAATTTCAACTTGAATCTGAGCTTGGGCTACACCAGCAAAGTAAACTGCACAGATCAGGTGTCGAATAATAAAAAAAGGAATGCCTAGGAATCTCTTTGTAATTAATTCTTGGCCAAAGAAAGGCCAAATTCGCTTTAGCTATCTCAATCAAAAAAACAAAGAAAATAGTTCTGTTGTGCAGCAACAGATTGTTGAGCTTTACAACATATAAAGTCATGAAAATAGCACAAAATAGCTTTAAGCATTTCCATTTCCACCATTAGGACAATAATTAAGGAGTTCCAATCAACAAGAAAAGTTACAAATCTGCTTACAGTATATTGTCTGTGTCTATATTGTCTTAATGCAACGTGAGGAGGATAGCTTTGAGTGGCCAAAGACTCTCCAAGGATCACAGCTGGATAATTGCAGAAAATATTTGTCTTGGGGTCAGAAAGCCGTGGTTGGATCTTCCAACAGAACAATGATCCAAAAGGACCAACACAAAAAATGGTTCACTGAGCACAAAATGAAGGTTCTGCCATAAATCTGCTGGGAATCTGAAGGGTCTGGAGAGATTCTGGATGAAGGAATGGTCTCTGATCTCTTGTCAGGTGTTCTTCAAACTTATCAGTTATTATAGGTGAATACTCAGAGCTAATAAATTGGCAAAAGGAGTTTGCAAAAAGTATTGAATAAAAAGTGCACCCAAAAATGAAAATCCTGTCATTTAATTACTTACCCTCGTGTTGTTCGAAACCCGTAAGACCTTTGTTCATCTTCAGAACACAATTTAAGATATTTTTGATGAAATCTGAGGGCTCTCTGACCCTCCCATAGACAGCAAGGTAACAACTACGTTCAAGGTCCAGAAAAGTGCTGGCGCCGCCACACGCTCGCGTCATCGTACTGAAGGACTTACGGGTTTGGAACAACACGAGTATTTAATGAGAGAATTTTATGTTTCTAAGCAATACAAAGCATGCATATGCAGTTAAACTTCAATACAAAGCATGCACATGCTGTAAAAATTCTTTTTGAGCGTTCATGCATGCAATGTTAGAAGTACAACTTCCACTTTGTAAAACTGTTTGATACAGTTCTTATTTGCATTGCATATGCATGTATCTAAAGTGTTTAAGCTTTTATGCATAACTAAGATGTTAGATCTTCCATGCACAGAAAGAGAATGTTGGTGTTTCTTAGCAATACAAAACATGCACGTGCTGTACAGCTTCAATACAAAGCATGCATATGCAGTAAAGCTTCAATACAACGTATGCATATGCAGTAAAGCTTCAATACAAAACATGCACGTGCTGTACAGCTTCAATACAAAG
The DNA here is from genome assembly GCF_001515605.1 of Sinocyclocheilus anshuiensis. Classification (NCBI taxonomy): domain Eukaryota; kingdom Metazoa; phylum Chordata; class Actinopteri; order Cypriniformes; family Cyprinidae; genus Sinocyclocheilus; species Sinocyclocheilus anshuiensis. The sequence goes on from NW_015540929.1 coordinate 81,661, forward strand.
CATGCATATGCAGTAAAGCTTCAATACAACGTATGCATATGCAGTAAAGCTTCAATACAAAACATGCACGTGCTGTACAGCTTCAATACAAAGCATGCATGTGCTGTACAGCTTCAATACAAAGCATGCATATGCAGTAAAGCTTCAATACAAAGCATGCATATGCTGTAAAACTTATTTTTGAGCCAGAGTTAGGTCATGCATGCAATGTTAGAAGTACAGCTTGCACTTTGTAAAACTGTTTCATACAGCTCTTATTTGCATTGCATTTGCACTGTTCTAATATGTTAGAGCTTTAATGCAGAACTAGAACATGTAAGATCTTCCATGCACAGAAAGAGAATGTTTTTGTTTCTAAGCAATACAAAGCATGCATATCCAGTAAAGCTTCAATACAAAGCATGCATATGTTGTAAAACTTCTTCTGTATTTACAGAAACTAACCATTTCACAAAATTAAAATTTTTATCTAGGGATTAGAAGAGGTAACATTAAGTTGACATTAAAGAACTAAGCCAGGTAAAATAAGTGGCAATAGAACACATGACACGAAACTGCACTACAAGAAAGATTTATTGCCCCCAAGGACCAAGGAACAAAACAAACAAGACAAAGGAAAAAGAAGGGAAGTTAAAGTGGCGCTTAAATCATAAAATAAAATATAATAAAAATTCCATTATCTAACTAAACCCCAAAAACCCTAAACTATTAAAGAAAAGAAAAAAAAAATCTTCAACGCAAACGCGTCATAAACTACACTGAATATACAAAATCAAAACATACAAGAAAAGCGCACACAAATAAACTAGTGTGTCTATACATCCAATATCCCAATGTGCAGGTATGTAGGTCACGTGACTTCCTAAACTCCTCCACTCCTTCCTTGTCTTCCAAACCAGCGGCGAGCTGAAAAAGACATCCGATCACAGAGCGACATAGCATCGCCAGCCGTTAAAACCCAAGAGCGCAACACAAACAAATTCCACGAGTGCACACAACAGTCACAATACAAAACGTCAGCCCCGTCTTCCCGCTGACGTTCTCCTTTTGAACCTCTCGGACAAGAACGCCATTGGCAAAGGAAACGTGTTGTCAATTAACTAATGATGAATGACAGCACAGATAGCCAATAGAATCCAAGGAAGGCAGTACCTAAGAGCATGAAAGTGAGAACAGAGAAGAGACTAAAAGAAATAACATATACACACAC
>NW_015540930.1:0-318 GCF_001515605.1 Sinocyclocheilus anshuiensis
AACTGCGGTCCTAGAACTGCGGTCCTGAAACTGCAGCCTCCGGTTATGCAGGAACATACTATTGGTTTTTGTTGTTGTTCAATTTTTTTGTTTTCTGCAGCGACTCGGAGCACTTTTCATACCCTTTTTTCTGGCTGAAGCACATTTGTTTCAATCTATAAGAATAATCAGCCTACACTACCGGTCAAAAGTTTTTGAACAGTAAGATTTTTAATGTTGTTGTATTTTTATTTTTTTTTATAATTCTCTTCTGCTCACCAAGGCTGCATTTATTTGATCCAAAGTACAGCAAAAACAGTAAAATGTTGAAATATTTTT
>NW_015540930.1:867-2619 GCF_001515605.1 Sinocyclocheilus anshuiensis
ATAGTGTTCATATCGATATCGGAATTATATCGTATCGACCGAAATTAAGAAATATATCGTGATATCAATTTTGGCCATATCGTCCAGCCCTAGACTGTACTGTATGTGTATTTACAGAAAAAAAACTGCATAATGTAAATAGCCTAGAAATGAAAAACACAGGAACTCATTAGTGAGTCAAGCTGCAATATCATGACAAAATCATTGTTGATTATTGCTCTTTATGTTGTAATAATGATTATTAATTTTGATTAATAGAAAGGTTTTTTGGGAGGGAGCATGTCATATTCTGGTCTGTGTTACTTTGACATTTTGTTGTACAATGTAAACTGCACACACTCACACCCCAAACATTCCTAGTAACATATATCGAAAAATAAACGACTTATTAGTGTTTTCTACATGGGTGTGTGTAATTTGCATTGTAGAGCAAAATGTCAGGCATCGTCAAGGTGTTTACATTATTCTACTCATTAATTGAAAAACCCCATTATAAAATATAGGAAAATCTTGAGGGAAGCAGTGGAGAATTAGTCTTTATTAGTTCAATTCAATTCAAGTTTATTTGTATAGCGCTTTTCACGATACAATTCATTGCAAAGCAGCTTTACAGAAAATTAAGTTTCTACAATATATTTAATAGTAGCTTATCAGTGGTGACTATGTCAAATTGATGTACATATGGCATAAATGTACGGTAAAATTCAGTTAAAAGTCCCCATGAAATCAAAATTAAAGCTTTTTGGGTGTTATCAATATCAAGCGTAGCGTTAGTTCTGGCAGGTCACGTTAGTCAAGCTCGTATCAGCTGACTCTCAGCTGATCCCCATCAACCTATGGGAATACGACACCTATCTAAGCATTCATATATAAGGTCCCGCAGTAGTATCGGCAGTTTTCGCATTGCTCAATAGCTAATTAAATGGCGAATTCGGCAGGCAAAACACCATCATCACTAGGAATCGGGAATTTAGAGAAGTGGAATTCGCTTCCCCAATGGTCTCACCTCCGATTCATTCAAGTTCGAAGTCAGATGGGAACTTCATCCCCAAGAAGGATATCAAGAGATCAAGCAGCCACTTCACAGCTGCTATGTTTCACTCTCTCGAACGTCTTCACAAGCTAAGTTCCATTTAATGCTCTCAGGTTATCTGCAACATGAGTGTTGCTAAGGCTATCTGTGTTACTTGGGCTCATTAAGTTGTTTTCAGTTAAATGCTTGTGCTAGTTCATGCATATGCGGTACTTATCTGTTGTCACTGGCAACACGCTGTCGTTGCAATATGCTGCGCTTAACGGGGGTAATGTCATTTCATGCATTCTGAGTTATTTACTGAGTTATTTAAGAGTGGATTCTTATGCGCGTGCGCGCACTCAGCGACCCAAGCGAGAGAAAGAGCGCGAAGAGCGCGCCTAACACGTTTCTTTCATGGTTACGGAAGTCTTCGGCAGCGCCGCAGTTACTGGCTCGAGTTACTAGCCTGCCTCCGGCTGGAGAGAGTAGCCGCTTGCAGTCGGGGGCGGAATTAAAGCAGAGACGTCAAGTCAGACACTTCTGCTCCTGGTAATGACGCTCTCGCAGTGTTTGCATACATTCACAGATGAAGCTAATTAAATGCAACATTTGTCAAATACACCGATGTTTCAGAATGTTTCATAAAGCAACAGAAACACTTTCTATACTGCTTAATACAGCGCCATCTGTTCATGAATAAATTAAACACTAACATATGCTGTTTAAATACCAATTAA
>NW_015540930.1:11747-12260 GCF_001515605.1 Sinocyclocheilus anshuiensis
TCTGGGGACCCAGAAATAGAGGAATTGCTCTTTGGCGGAGTATTTGGGTACCACCGACCGAGAGGACAGTGGCGGAAGAAGATGAAAAGATTCTCCGCCCGGCCCTCCTCCGGGGGAGGGAGTGGTGCATTCACCATCTCCCGAAGAGCAACTGCCTCCATCTCTGGGTCGCCCGTCTCAGGGCCTCTTGCTCTTTCGCTTGCCACCAGGTTTGGTGGGGGCCTGGACGGGCGGGGCGGCTGCCCTGCGACCGGCTCCTCGGCCGGAGCCGGTCTTTGCTGGAGGCCTCGGGAGCGGGGGTGGTGGCAGGGGGCTGCCCTCGGCGACGGCAGCAGCTGCACGCCGGAGCAGGATGTACCTGATGGTCTCACTCTGCTTTGGTCAGCGGAGAACTGCTGGGCAAGTTCTCCACCGTGTCGCCGAAAAGGCCGGCCTGGGACACTGGGGCGTTCAAGAATCGTGTCTTGTCCGTCTCGCGCATGTCAGCCAGTCACAGCCAGAAATGGCGCTCCT
>NW_015540930.1:12276-12532 GCF_001515605.1 Sinocyclocheilus anshuiensis
ATGTCGGCCAGACACAGCCAGAGATGGCGCTCCTGGACCACCATAGTGGACATCGCACGACCCAGAGACCACGCCGTAACCTTCGCCGCTCGTAGCGCGAGGTCCGTCGCGGTGCAGAGTTCTCTGAGAAGTTCCGGGTTGTGACCACCCTCGTGCAAGTTCCTCAGTGCCTTGGCCTGGTGCACTTGCAACAACGCCGTAGCGTGTAAGGCGGAGGCAGCTTCTCCACAGGCCGTATAAGCATCGCTGGCCAGTC
>NW_015540930.1:12779-13210 GCF_001515605.1 Sinocyclocheilus anshuiensis
TCCTCATGCACCTCCGGGAAGAAAGGCACCGAGGCGGGGCGCTGAGAACCAGCGCGGACCACCCCGAGAACCAATCGTGCAACCTTGAGGGCTTGGGACATGGTGGAAGTCTCCACTCGAGCCCTACCCCCACGGCGGCCCGGGAAAGCATAGCCGTTATTTCCAGATCCGATTCAGGCATGGCTACAGTCCCGGAGGACAGCAGCGCAGCCGAATCTTCCTCTCCAGAAAGCTCTGGCTCTGGCAGTGATCGACATCTGGTCATTGGGAGGAGCGCCAAAGTATACGGCTGGTATGCTCCTTGTAGAAGGCCCAGTACGTTCCATTGGCAGCTCAACTGGTTGCGGAGTGCAAGAGGAGCGATGGTCCCCCGAGGGTTGGTTCCCTGGAGGGTTTCCCACCACTGTTACCCTCAGACCGCCCGTGCTACT
>NW_015540930.1:14014-24765 GCF_001515605.1 Sinocyclocheilus anshuiensis
TCTCTAAGCGAGATCCCAATTCGTCGGTCATCCGATGTGACGTCGGGAGTGACCGACTGAAAGGAAACTTGTAATATCTTTGGAATAAAGAGCTTTTAGAATGTTAAAAACCAATAGAAATGAAACAAGTGAAGTTAAAGTCTTCCAGAAAAAAAAAATACTCAAGTAAAGGACAGATATGCAAAAAGTACTTAAGTACATGTACTTCATTACTGTCCACCTCTGGATTACTGCTACTTCATGTGTGACAAGTGGAATAAAATAAAATAAAATAAAAAAATATAATGTATAATAGTGATGCGCGGATGGCGGTTATATCCGCGGGCGCTGCGGATAATCCGCGGATCGGATGGGTCGGGTAATAAAAAAATGCATTTGCGGGTGGGTCGCGGGTGGATAAAATAAATCATTAATGATGCAAGTATTAACTACATTTTCTAAATTATGAACGTGTTTTAAATAGGCTACAGAAATTGAATAAAGTGTAAATTAACATTAAAAGTTATTCAACAAAACATTATTTAGTCAAGAGCAGTAAGTTTTGTTGTTTGATTAACATTAATAACAGACGGCACAGCTAGGCTGCTGTCACAAGACCTATTTCACTGATCCAATACTGATACTCATGCGTTTTATTTTGCAACTGTTTACATTAACTTAAGACAAACCCGACAGTACTTTCTCAATTTTTTACAAAACTTTCTAGGCCTGGAAATTGCTGTTCAATGTCTTTTCCAGTTTTTTTTTATGACCGTATGAACCCTATGTGATGACCGGGTGCGGGTCGGGTGCGGTTATCTAAATCAGACAAAAATACAGGTGCGGGCGGTTGGCGGGTGGATAATTTATTTGAAGCTGCGGATTCGGGTGACGTTTTAGCTCATCCGCGCATCACTAATGTATAATATTATAGGCTAGTATAGTATAAAAAATGACAAAAAAACAAAATGTGTCACGTTTATGTTCTGTTTCTGTTCTCCCTGCCTTGACCTAGTTTTCCTGTGTTGCTTGATTAGTTCATTAGTTTCCACCTGTGTTCGTTAATCATCCTATTAGTCCATCGTTTGATTTAGTATTTATAACCCTGCCTTTCCTCAGTTTCTTTGTTCCGTCTCCGTCGTGTAAAGAGGTCCGTCGTTGTTTTCTTCTATGTTCCCATGAAGATTAATTAAAGACTCTGTTCGTTTAACTATCTTACTCCTTTGAGCTCCTTTCCCCTGGCAACCCGTGACAAAATGTGTGTTGACAAACAATATACTATAAAAAAGACATAACATAAGGCAAAATGTATGCAATTTTAAGAAGAATGCTAAAGTAGTTTGAAACTCATTTGAAACTGCTTTGGCAGTGGGGAATATAGACATGCATTAATTGTTCATTAGTAGTAAAGTAAAAGTTTCTAAAATTAAAAAGTATGATGCAGTCAGGAAGTTTCAAATTGTTGAACTAAATTGGTTTGAACTGTTGTTGAACTGAAAAACTTTGCATCAGAATGTTTAAATAGAACTATGATGGATTTGGTATTTATACATTTTATGTTTAAAGGTCCCATATTTTACACCTTTCTGGAGTTTTAAATATGTCCTTAAGAATATATATTTGCAGTATAAGTACCAAAAACCATCTCAATATATTTTTACAGCTCCTTTCTCAGGAGCTCTGCTGAGAAAAGCCAGGAAATTTCAGTTTTGACAATATGGGACCTTTAAGGTAGATTTTCTGACATAGTAATAGAAAGTTGGCTCTAAAACTGTTATATATTTATTTTTATTTTTATACTTAATTTAAACATATTTTTACACCTTTTGTTTTTCTAAACTATTCCACAGACCCCTGGGTCCCCGGTTTGAAAACCTCTACCCTATCGAAACATTTAATAACATAAATTACAAACTAAATCAATTTAAATACTTTACATAACTAGTTTTACTTATCAAGTTGTGAATGAGTCAAAGGATATACAACCAAGGATATATACCCCAACACACACACATGTTGGGTTTACATTGGGGACATTAGGCGTAATGGTTTTTATACTGTATATTTTCTCTCGCCCTACACCAAACCTACACCTAAACCCACCTCTCACTGAAAACTTTATGCATTTTTAGATTTTCAAAAAACTTAATTTTGTATGATTGATTTATAAGTTTGTTTCCTCACGGGAACAAAAAAAAAAGTCACCATAAGGACAAGGATTTTGGATATCGTCATCTTTGTGGGGACATTTTGTCCCCATGATGTAGGGTTTACCAGACCCCCACCCCCCAAACATCTTGCTGTGTCTGCAAGTATGGTGCCATTGATGCATGTTGTATAGAACCACAGTCACCATGAGATGGCAGTATTGCTATGTAGGTAAGTGTTAAGACTGAAGTTATAGTGGCCTCAGAGTGGATTGAGATAAAGTCAAAGAAATACTGCATTCACCCATGCCTATTCCTCATCTGATTGGACTTGTCATCTTGCTACAGTTGTTTAAATCTTAGCAGGTGTGTTTCAGTAACTTGGTGAAGTTCTCATCATCTTCTAAAAATTTAAGACATGACTTTCCATTGAAGTTCTTTAGATATCCAAATCACTTGGTGTCGGGTGTGGTTCTTATAAATATCACAGATGTTGTCATATTAATGTGTTCTGGCCAAATGTAACATATATCTGGATGATTCACACTTAACAGAGTTCACATTTACACTAAGGCCCATTAGATTGTCATAAAACAAATTAATCTGGAAAAGCAGAGTCTCGTCTGAATACACAAAATGTCTTAGCAAGTATTTTATAAGCTCCAGGCTTTGTGCATGCCGCTTTTGCTGACGTGGTGCGCTTGTTTGAACCATTTCCCATTCTGAGTGTATATTCCAAGACTAGTTTCATCAACAAAAAGACAACACTGAAATCCAGCACCACTTCTTTAGTGTCACAACACAGTTGACTTGTTTGACCATAATTTGTATGAACTATTGTGTTGCTCACACAACAGTTGCTTTTAAGTAACCATAACACTTGAGGACTGTTGAATTTATATGGGTAAACCATGTTATATTTAAATCCCTTGAAAATGGCATAATTTCCATGGAATTGGCCTTGTGTGTGGTTTATATTCACTGCAGACTGATAAACTTGTAATCAAGGGACTAATGGCTTTAAAAATAAATCTGAATATGGTTAATATTTGGCCACTTCGATTCCCTAGAGACTGTCCAGGACCAATTAGCGCATCTTAAATTTGAGAGGACATCGGTCCTGCTTAGCTTTAAGGAGGAGCAAAGGCTTGCCCTGCCCTCAAAGAGAGGAAAACTCTGATCAGACAGAATGTAATAAGACGAAAGAGAACCAAGGAGGAGAAAGGGAGGATTTTGGCTTGGGGTATAAGGTAAATATCGTCCCACACAGCTCAATGTGGAGTGGCAGCAATCCAAAGTCTTCAAATGGGTGGGGTGGATGGAAACTTCCAAGGTGCTTTTTCTCGCCAGTCCATCTTTGCGGCCCAAGTGTCGTGCAAGAGAAAGACAGACACTAGAGGTGGGCAGAAAATCCAGTTTCCAAGGACACGCGTGATATACACTCCTGAGTGCTTCGCAAGATCCCTAGAAATATTGCTTCATGTGGCTCTGTCTGTTGTCTGTCATTGGCACATGAATATATGCTTGATGCTCTTACCACAGACTCACCGTTCAGCAGCCTTCTCTACTGCTATTCTCAGAATATGATGTCAGGTGTTTAAGTTACAGCTTTCATACCGTTACTGTGAAATCTGACTTTTGGCCAAACCACTGCACTGGCATTCTGCCCAAGCGCTTTTGCAAATGTACCAAGAATAAAAGGGTGATTAGTATCACACTGAGGTCATTTGAGTGACCTTGCCACCACTTGGCTTCTCTTTTTTTTGTAATTCTGGCTGCCAGTGCCATAGGTGCAGCATCATTAATGTGCATTAAACACTAAAAGTCCCCTGATATTGCAGTGGGTTATGGTGGCCCATGAGAGCCACACAATAATTCATTTGATAAATCAGTAAACCAATTAATTTGATAAAAAATAAAAATCAATAGATAAAAAATCAATACAAACAGATAAATTAAAAATGCAATATTCAGTTGAGCAATTAATGCATTTTAAAATATTTTAAAATATGCAATTATACAATTATATTTTTATTTTTTTACATTTTAATATGCAATTATATTAATATGCATTGAATTTTTACATTTTTAATGTGATTATATAAATATATTTTAAATTGTATTTTACTTTGTAATATGTGATTGTTACGAATCTGGTTCGTGGCATGTCGTCCGATTGCCACCAGAGGTCGCCCTTCCATTACATTGACTCTCCCATTACACAGACTGTTATATGTCACCCCGGACTACATTTCCCATGTTCCATTTCACTGATTACACTCTCACCTGTAGCCAATCGCACACACTATAAATACGAGGCTTTAACCACAGTTCAGAGCCGAGTATTGTTTGCGTTTATCCCTGGGTTAGCGATAGCTACATTACAGAGCCATTCCGATGTTTCCTAAGTCTAGTCTAGTCCTGTTCGTTGCTTGATTCATTTGTGTTCTGAACCTAGCCTGTTTGCCTGGTCCTGCCTGTTCTCTGCCTGCCTTGGACTTTAGCCTGTCTTGGATCATCTCTTTGCCTTGTTGTTTCGGACTTTGTTTGCACCTCGCCTGGACTATTGCCTTTTTGTGGATTACCCGTTTGCCTCGCCCTCTGGATTACGTTTGCTGTTGATTGACCCATGCCTGTCTCTGGATAACTCTTTTGTGTTGCCTATGCTGTACCTGTTATTGCTGTTGACCTATGCCTGTTTTGACCACTTCTCTAAATAAAGCTCTGCAGATGGATCTGCACACCTCTCGTCTCAGTTTTCCCGTTACAGAATACTCGGCCAAACAAGGATCCAGCAACTTTTCATATAGACATTGGCCAGGTATGGACACTGCAAGAATACTGTTAGCCCTTAAACAAGGCACGCGATCATTGGAAGGCTATAATCAGGAGTATTTAGCCTTCGTTCACTATTCAGATTTACTGGACTGGGTTTTGCTAGACTTTTTCTGTGAGGGCATTAATGAACTGCTGAAGTCTAAGCTTATCCATGAAGGTCCCCGTTCGTCGTTGATTAATTTTTTTACCAGCAATGCACTTTCAGCCTGTCATGTCGCCTCCGTATCTACCCTGTCAAGGAGAATGTTAATGAATTGTCCCTGTTGTTTCTGTAACAACCACAAGCGCTGTCTCTGAATTCTCTGCGTTTGTTGAAACTTCCGATGCTACTACCGTAGAACCTCCAGCGGTGGTGGCATCCGCTGCAGAACCTACAGAGGTGTCAGTGGTATCCACTTATCAGCTCTCTACCTGTCCTATTACGGTCAAGGAGACCATCTGTGAACTCTCTGATTGTCCTGTCACGGCTATGAAGGCCACCTGTGAACTCTCTGCCTGTCCTGTCACGGTTATGGAGGCCGTCTGTGAACTCTTGCCCTGTTCCAAACCGGCCAAGTATGAGCTAGTGTCCAGCCCCGACCCAGCCGAGGAGGCTGCCTATGAACTCTCAGGCTTGTATAGCACAACCGAGAATGCCGTCTGTAAATTTCGGGATAGTGCCACTGCGGCTACAAGGGCCGTTCAGGAATTCTCAACCCTGCCTGTCACGGCTACTAAGGCCGTAAATGAACTTCCCGTATGTGCTGTTAACCCTGTCATTGCCAGAGAAGCCACAAGTGAACTACCTCATAGTCCAGTTTCCACTAATGAACCTGAGTGTTAAGTGTCAGCCCGTTTAGTTATAATCAATGCTCTTGACGTTGAACTATCTGTGGACCCCATTTCGAGTAATATGTCTGATGAACTTTCTGTCAGTCCTGTTTCAGTCAATGAGTCTGATTTTGAACGGTCTGTCTGTCTGTCCAGTTTTAATCACTGAACTCTCTGGCAATCCAGTGAAACATCGTGATGGACGATGACATCGGGGGGCGTGGCAGGGTTAGGGGTGTGCGTGTGCCCGAAGTGTGAAACAAATAACGCGTTATACGGAGCCACTAAAAGGTTAGCCGCTTGCGATGATGGCATCGTCTATCGGCCCAACCCTACTGTTAATAAGCTCACTGTTCCGACCCTTGGGGCCGTAGGTTCTCTGTCTCTCTTCTGTGTTTCAGATTCATTGAAATTCTCTATCTGGTCGCGGTGGTCGTCTCCATCCTGGTCATCCTCTGCTCTGCCATGGGTGTCTCTCGTTCTGCTGTAAAGGCCCACAATACGGTCTCCTCCATCATGGTGGTTTACTGCTCTGCTCTGGTGGTCTTCTGCTCTGCCGTGGGGGCCTTCTGCTCCGTCTGCTCCGCCGTGGTATTTGGCTCTGCTGGCTCCATCCTGGTTTCCAGCTCTGCCGGCTTCATCCTGGCTTCCTGCTCTGCCGGCTCCACTCTGGTTTCCTACTCTGCTGGCTCCGCTCTGGTTTCCTGCTCTGCTGGCTCCGCCCTGGTTTCCTGCTCTGCCAACTCCGCCTTGGCATTCTACTCTGCTGGCTCTGCCTCAGTCCCCTGTCTCTCCACTGACACATGGACTTGGACTTCCGTCCCTCTCCCTGTTCCACCTCCGCTTCACCGCCCTCCTGGATTGTATAGTGTTTGGAGCGTCTGGAAGCCGCTCCTTGGTGGGGGGCTCTGTTATGAATCCGGTCCGTGGCATGCCGTCCAATTGCCACAAGAGGTCGCCCTTCCATTACATTGACTCTCCCATTACACAGAATGTTATATGTCATCCTGGACTACATTCCCCATGTTCCATTTCACTGATTACACTCTCACCTGTAGTCAATCACACACACTATAAATACGAGGCTCTAACCACAGTTCAGGGCTGAGTATTGTTTGTGTTTATCCCTGGGATAGCTACATTACAGAGCCATTGCAATGTTTCCTAAGTCTAGTCTAGTCCTGTTCATTGCGTGATTCATCCGTGTTCTGAACCTAGCCTGTTTGCCTCGTCCTGCCTCACCTGGACTATTGCCTGTTTGTGGATTACCCGTTTGCCTCGCCCTCTGGATTATGTTCGCCGTCGATTGACCCACGCCTGTCTCTGGATAACTCTTTCGTGTTGCCTATGCTGTACCTGTTATTGCTGTTGACCTATGCCTGTTTTGACCACACCCCTAAATAAATCTCTGTAGATGGATCCGCACGCCTCTCGTCTCAGTCTTCCCGTTATAGTGATAGCATAATTATGTTTAATTGTATGTTTACATTTATAATTATATTTTTAATTGTATTTTACTTATTAATGTGATTATAATTGTTTGATTGTATTTTTTTTTACATTTTTAATGTGATTATGTAATTAGATTTTCAGTTGTGTTGTATTTTTTTGTTGCATTTTTTAAATTGTGTTATTTTGTATAATTAATATGATTAATTATGTTTAATTGTATTTTTATATTTTTAATATATTTATGTAATTATACAATTAAAGTTTTAACTGCAGTGTATTTTTAATGTGATTATTTAATTACATTTTAATAACTGTATTGTATTGTATTTAACTGTATTGTGTTGTTTAATAACATTATCCTGGGCAATGATTGATGGCAGCAGATTAAGCACTGCCCCCACCCGTCACAGTGGAAAATTGATAAAAGGCCAATATATAATAGGGGGAAAAAACAATTACAAATCACTTCACAATAAATAATTTCATTATAAATTGTATTGCTAAATTGAATATTGCATTTTAAATTTGTTTTTAATTGATGTTTTTATAAATGTTTTTGATGATCAAATTGTTTATTCTTTTTATCTATCTTATTCATTTCTCAGTTGATTTATTGATGTATCAAATGATTATGGTCCCCCACAAAAAAGAAAATGTTTTGCAGTCACTTTTGGTGTCATTACACATTCTCCTCAGACTCAAGGAGAAAGACAATTTCTCTCAAATGTGTTGGCCCATCAAAAGCCATTCTCAGAAAACCTGCCTGTCTTAGCCTGTCTTCCCGAAATGTCTTTCAGGGTCTGTTTTATGGTATTCACTGATTGGGCTGCTTGGATCCCGGGCTGTTGACACGAGTGTTCGAATGGCCCCCCTGCAAGTTTGAACATCGTAACTTCCTGATGAAACCTGCTGCAATCATCCATCTGTTCATGTGCTCCTCAAATGTTTAAACAAGCTGCATGAATACAAGCACAGTCACCGCTGCTGGGTCTCTGCACTGTAAAGCCTATACTTACTGAGACTGTCTTAGCCAAGCAAAGCATACCAACTCATTTTACACCCTTAATTAATTTTCTGAATGTGGAGAAATAAACTTCAAGGCAAAAAAAAGGCACTGCTTCAGTTTGTATTGTATGATCCCGCCTCATCGTTTTAAAATACCAGCTCTCTTTAGTGAAAATTACATGTTATATAAAGCCAATATTTGGGACCACACATCATTTTTGGTTAGATATTCAGGGTTTTGTCCTTTCTTGCTGGCGTGAATCAAAATTCTTAACAGTTGGGAACTGTGACAAGCAATGAAATACTACGCATTTTAAATGTCTAGAAATTTCAAAAATGAATCCATTACCATAAAACATCTTTTCTCATTTAAATGAGAGAGTATAACCACATATACTGTAGGACTACTTGAAATCTTATTTACAGTTATTTACAGTTTTGGAGTGCTTTTGAACCAATCACATGAGCTATAAATGTCATGTGACTAAACACATGTAGCGGCAGGAAAATGACCCCTGAGGGTTTATGAAGGAACTGCAAGGGTTTGTAAGTTTGTATTATTTTACTGTATACTGAATTATTGGTTTGTGTAAAAAAAAAGTGTAAAATAATAGTATAATACTGTATTATGTGTAAAAATAAATACTGTAATACTAGATTTTTAATTTTAAAAAGTGTCATAATTTAAAATTACAATAGGTAATATTAATTTAAAATGTGTATACAGTATTAGCAATTGCAAAAAAGAAAATAACAATACAATATAAATATTTTTAATTCTCATATATAAACATTCATAGTCCTACAAAATTCACTGTATTTCAAAGGTTAGCATTACTTAAAAAAATGCATGTCAAATCTCACATTTAGATGACAAAAAGTTTGTCACATTTAGATGACAAAAAGTTTGATATTTACTGGATTAAAGGATTTGCAAGTTATACTCTTATTTGAAAGGCCAGTATTTGTCTGGCATGATGGACATTCTTTTCTCAAATGCTCTCAAATCTGTGTATTGTGTATTGCTTTGAGCCAAGCCAGCGCTTCTGGTCTCATGCTCTGGTTGGGTCTCTGTGTCTCCTCTCACCAGCCTGTGAATACTCATGTGTTTGCTACACAAATATGCCAAGACCATCAGTGTCCAACAGCTTTGATCTATAGCGGCTCAGGCAATCACAGGCCCTGGGTAGATACTTAAACATGCAAATGTGAACTCAACATCCAAATGAATGCAAATGCTTTTCATAATGACTGCAAATAATACACAAGAGTTGGCTTTAAAGTACAATCATATACTCTAGATAGGACCAATTTTGCACTGAAATGTCAATATCAAACTCGTTTCATGTAAATAGAAACTGGTTTATCATTTTCTGTTACAGCCTGTGCCATGACCTTACAGAATGACCCTTTGATCCCATCCCAAATGCTGCCAAGGTCTTCACAGTCGAGTCCACACTTTGGGAATGTAATGTTGTGTAGAGTTACTATCAGTGTGAACTTGGCAAAATGGCAGATAGCAAGTGCACATGAGCACCTTTCAAAATCATAAAATGATAAATGGAACATGCTCATGGACTTCACAGACACGTGTAAGCAAGGGTCATCGCAACTCTGGAAGATAGAGAGTTCACATAATGTCAACCATTTGAGACAGGACCTTTGAAAAGCAGGTTACATGATTGTCAAATACACTTTAAGTTTACAGTGTGACAACAGTGTTATTTTAGTATTATTTCTATACTATTATAGTATGATATATACTATTATTATATAATATTTGAATTAAGGCCTGGTCACACCAAGGTTGATAACGACAATGGTAAAGATACATTTTTAAAAATCATTCTAATTTTACTGTAACAATAAAGACACAAAGGAACATTATTGGTGGAATCACTTTCAGAACGATTTTTCCAGCTAAAGAACGCAAAAAACATTGACGATAAACAATAAAGCCAATCAAACAATAAATCCAGTCAAAATCCACCCGACTTTAAAAAAAAAGCAGCAATGACAAAACTGTGCGTGCACTTATAATAAACTAAATATTATTGTGTGGATGCAGGACGCTAATATGGTTAACGTTATAGCTATCTTTATAGTTATCGTTCTTCATGTGAATGAGTCTTTAGATTTATTTTACATTTTCAGTTTTAATTTTAATTTTACTTTAATTTCGTTATGTGCTTTTATACGGAGCCCCACACATGACATGCAGGGGGATAAAAAGTAAAGCGTGCGCACAATGTATTAATTCGTTCCCTCGTTTTACTAAATCGTGCACACAACTTTCTTACTCGTTAAATAGTTTGCACGATATAATAATTTGTTCACTTGATTTGATTCAACTAAAACGTGGCCATTAATAGCAATTTAGCAATGTTGTGTGCACAATTTACTTAAAATGAGGGAACAAATTATGCAGTGCGCACAATTTAGTACAACGAGGGAACAAATTATTATATTTTGCACACGATTTAATTCACCCCCCCCCCCCCCCCCCCCCCCCTTGTCATC
>NW_015540930.1:24827-25277 GCF_001515605.1 Sinocyclocheilus anshuiensis
GTGCAGGACGCTAATATGGTTAACGTTATAGCTATCTTTATAGTTATCGTTCTTCGTGTGAATGAGTCTTTAGATTTATTTTACATTTTCAGTTTTAATTTTAATTTTACTTTAATTTCGTTATGTGCTTTTATACGGAGCCCCACACATGACATGCAGGGGGATAAAAAGTAAAGCGTGCGCACAATGTATTAATTCGTTCCCTCGTTTTACTAAATCGTGCACACAACTTTCTTACTCGTTAAATAGTTTGCACGATATAATAATTTGTTCACTTGATTTGATTCAACTAAAACGTGGCCATTAATAGCAATTTAGCAATGTTGTGTGCACAATTTACTTAAAATGAGGGAACAAATTATGCAGTGCGCACAATTTAGTACAACGAGGGAACAAATTATTATATTTTGCACACGATTTAATTCACCCCCCCCCCCCCCCCCCCACCCC
>NW_015540930.1:25466-45310 GCF_001515605.1 Sinocyclocheilus anshuiensis
GCGCCACACTTTTTTCATTTTTATTTTTTAATTTTTTTTATTAACTTTAATTAATTTATATTTAAGTCATTTTAGTCATTCATCTATTTTTAGTTAAAAATTTTCATCTAATAATTGTATTTTCTTTCGACTGCAGCTTTATTTAAATGAACGCTAACTAGTTAAATAGTTTTAGTTTTAGTAAACAAAAACAATTCTTGTAATTTCTAGGCCACTACTGGCACCGGAACTGCAAAAATAATGACTATAATAATTCAAACCGTTTTTATGAAAGCTGGTCGTACAAACAGATAGCTCCAGCGTTAACTCATGCCACTGGTTCAGCCAATGTTTCCATGTCAGACTGAAAGTGTTGATTTTCTGACCCAAGTCATCCATAAAGGGAAAAATATTTGAGGTAAAAGCTATGAACTGTGAAAACTATTTTGGCTCAGAAAATCTGTTAATACTGTCTGTGAGTGTAATATTCCATTTTAATATTGCTCTTCGTCACAGGTATAAATGTAATGTCCTGAATGTAAAGGTAATCCAGAGGGCTCACGGTTTGCAGCAATACAGCAGCGACAAAGCTAGACTGAATTATAAATCCATACATTTGCCATTATTCTCACAAGGATTTACTTTTTTTTGCAAAGCTAAGTGTCAGTAGACTGCACATGAGATAATATAACAGTATGGTGTATCCTGGTACAAATGTCTGGGGGTCAAGGGTCATTTCAAATATGAAAGCAGAGTTTATAAGACGTGTTCACACGATCCTCATTATCATAAACAGATACACATATGAACAGAGTCTTGTGTCCAGCCTCAAAAAGATGGGGAAGTATACACTGCTGTCACAACACAGTAAATCACAGCATTAAAAACATGCATTTCACATGGGACTCAAAGAGTTGAGCTGCAGTGCTAGGTAGAATTCAGCCAGACCCAGTGCTGTTTGCATTCTGACAGCCGAGCTCAAACACAGGCAAGTGTTAAACCAAGCCACTCAGGTGTCTGTGGTGTGGTAAACATGGTAACATTCTGCTGTTTTTTAAACATAAAGCATTTTAAACAAAACGCTAAAAGATTATAGAGTTAAAAAAATATGTTTACAATGCATTTACAGTTGAATGCATTCTGGAGGGTTTCAGAGAAGAACTTTGCAGCTTATATAAATGCTTTAGCATTTTCTTCTTCTTCTACTTCTGATTATTATTATTATTATTATTATTATTATTTTGTACAAAATGTTTGTTATTTGAGAAGTGGGATTCCAGATGGCTGAATGTTAGTTTATGCATAATTCCTGTTATAATGTTTGTTTATGCATATTCCTGTTATAATCCTGTTACATACACAGTTATAACAGGAATTAATTTCGAAATTGAAAACATTTTGAAAGTCATTTAGAAAATCTAAAAATAATAAAAATTAAAAACTAAAGAAAAATAATAAAATAAAAGATGATATCCAATAAAAGATATAAAGATATATACAGTATAAAGTATGTATTAGAATATTAAGATATATAAAGTATATATTTTACACATATTAATATTTTAATAATATTTTATGTGCTGATTGGTGCTCAATTAATACGGATGCTCAGTTATTAATAATGATTTTTATTGTTATCATTGTTAATGACAGAAAGTTCAAAAGAACATTCAAATTTTTAAATAGAATCTTTTGTAACATTATAAATGTCTTTACCATCACTTTTGACCAATTTAATACATGCTTGCTGAATAAAAGCATTCATCAACGTGTTCAGTGATTTCCAGACTTTAAGTTTAAACATGCTTTCTTCTTTAAACATGCTCAGCCAAAAAAGGTGTGTGTTTAGGTGAATGCAGTCCACTGGATGTATTCCTAGAAAAGTGACCCTCCTGCCAGAGCTTTTCAAGAAACACATTTTAATTAGTAAACACTACCTGGTAATAAGGCCAGCTGACTTTTTTGGTTAATTGCAGATTTTGGTCCTGTTTGAGGTCCTCTTTGGTCTGAAAAGACAAATACAGTTTGATCGGGCCACAGCCAAAGATAACAGCAGCCATCGTTTCTTGGCCAACCTGTGCTTGTGCGCTTGGATCACTGCTGCATTTGGCAGGAGACCACTGGCTTTCATGGACCTATTACTATGATCTCTATGAGCCACTAATAATGCTAATGACCATGAGGGGGCTTGCTTCACATCAAACACACACACCGTCATGTAAATAGGCCAAGAGGGAAGCTTGTGAACATGCTGAACCAGAAACAGTGTTAGTGAGCCATCAAGAAATAATATCATTTATAATCAAGAAATAATAGAAAGAATAAGCAAGTATTTATTCAGAAATACATCATTCCATCGACAATAAAAAATCTAATTATTTTAATTAAAATGATTTCAACTATTCATGAGGGCTGCATCTTGATCTTTGCAAAAAAATAAAAAAATAAAATAAAGCATCAAAAATGATGTTTTAATACTCTGATACTAATATCATGTAATACCATATATCACATCACATCAATATCATTGTGCAGTTATAATACCTTTCAGCAAAATTTATTTCACACACACACACACACACACCCAATGGTGTGAGTTTGGGGTGGGACCATATGTGTGTCCAACAACTTTACCTTTAAACAGCTTGGTATATTCCTTTGGGGAACAAGCATTAACAATAATTCATTGTAATACACATCTATTAAATGAGATGGCAGTAAGGTTTATTGATATAAAGAATTCACTGAGGATCACTGTTTTCTCAGCAAGGGCCAAACCCGTTGCTTTGGCAAACTCAAATCCAAGCTATTTTCCACTGTTTAATTTCCAGTGTTTAATTCTTAAACTAAACTCTTAACAAGCTGCACTCATCAGTTCCAAGTCTACTCAATATAAACTCGACTTTTTCAGCAGCTTTCACTGTCCCTCCGACGTCAACAGTGCCTGTGTCATTTACCTTTACATTTACAGTATTTTCTTGGCAAGCTATTTCTTACCAAAAACAATACGAGAATATTTTGGTTTGTGAATACTTTAGTTACTAGCTATGAATAAAATCAGGCACAATCTACACTACACATTATAATACAGCATCAAAGCAATCATAGTGATACTTTACTTTTCAGAAGAATCACATTTTTTGAGGTTCTACTATATGTGAGTAGTGTGTACTTCTATTATATATCTTACTTTGTGTTCCGAAGATGAACAAAGGTCTTACAGGTTTGGAACGACATGAGGGTGAGTAAATAATGACAGCATTTTCATTTTTTGGGTGAACTATCCCTTTAAAATCACATGTAGTTAAAATATTTAAAATAAAAAGTAAAAAAAAAGTTAAAGGAAGTTCACCAAACAATGGAAAACTGCTTAAAATGTAATCAACCTTAGGACATCCAAGATGTAGATGACTTTGTTTCTTCATCAGAATGGATTTATTTAGCATAACATCACTTGCTCACCTCTGCAGTGAATGGGTGCCATCAGAAAGAGAGACTCCAGTACATCAGTTAACATCTTGTGAAGTAAAAAGCTGCGTGATTGTAAGAAACAAATCCATTTTAAGGCCTTTTAACTTTAAACCATCACTTCTGGCCAAAATAGAGTCCATAATTCATAATAATTCTTCCTCCAATGAAAAGGTAAATCACCTGTTGTCCTCTTACATCAAAATCCACATATGTATTTGTTTAGAACTGTTTTCGCTTGTAAATGGTGCTTGATCTCCTGATTCAGATGGGGCGACTTTTCACTGGCGAAAGTAATATTATGGTAAGAGGACTTGTATTTTAGCTATAAGCCAAAAAAATCTGGATGTGGATTATTGTTATGTTTTTATCAGTTGTTTGGACTCTCATTCTGATGGCACCCATTCACTGGAGGATCCTCTAGTGAGCATGTAATGAAATGCAAAATTTCTCGAAATCTTGGATGGCCTGAGGATGAGTACATTTTCAGCAAACTTTCATTTTTGGGTGAACTGTTCCTTCAAAGTCTTTGTTTTAGAGAACCTGGCTTATTCACAAGCAGAAGAAACTCTTTGCAAACGTCACGGTGATAAAGCCATGCAGACATCTCAGCCGTGCACGTGCATTTAAATCACGCTGACAGGATGTAGTCCAAGAGAAAAAGGCTTTCACTATCTTAAAATCACGCCAGACGTATCAGCTTCATGGGTCACTGCACAAAATGAAAATTTAACAAAGGTGTTTAATAGATGTTTGGCTTGGCTGTACAGTATGCAGCGTCCTGGAGTTCATTAGATAATGCAGGTGAGTGGAGGTCTGGCATAGCCCTTGATAGCTCTCAGCCCGCCGAGCTTGAGTGTTTGCGTATTGAGGATAAACTTCTGGGCAGAGTCGGTGTGAACAGTCACTGTGGTCATGAAAACCCAGTTTTACGTTATATTACTGGCTCTGAATGCAGCTGTTTATTGTCTTTAGTTCAGACGTTAGATAAGCCTCATAATTCATATTGGTTTCTTAAGAATGAAATGTCCACTGTGGTGACCTCTTACCAGAACTTCTTGGATACGCTTCAGTCCTCTCATAATTTATGTTAGTATGGTAAAAGTTGAGTGTTTTTCCTAATTTATTTTGCACTCTAAAGTGCCCTCGTCATTTCTCTTACCTTCCTACTCTTCCAGCTGAAATCTCTTGAAAACCATATTTCAGAACAAATACTGTCTCCACTCTCCCGTCTGGCATGGAGTGGTATGGAACTGAGGGATTCCTGCGCAAATAAAATGACAATACACAAAGGATTCAGAGAGGATGAATTGCAGACTAAGTGAGATACTGTGGTCATGCATTCTTGCAGGCACATTGTGGGCATGTGCTCTGACAGCCTCATATAAACTGTCACCATATACCATAGAAACAGTACATTCTGCACCATAATACACATCATCAGCCAATCCAGAGAGATATTGAGCATGGAATGTGCCTCGGATGGTGTGAGATGTGTTAACAGTGGGATATTTTCTGTTTCACGACCCTATTCTTCTGCCAAAAACAGAGTTCAGCCATTTGCTGCTAGCAATGGCAAATTAAATGTACTTCTTTACATAATCAAAAACTAGATCATTGTTTATTCTTTATATACAGGTATGGCAGTTTCTGAAAAGTCAATGATACGCTGTGAAATAAACTAAAAACACTCCAAGATATTAGCTATAATTAGGAAATTATTTAATTTGGTTCCAGAACATCACAGTCATATTAATATTCAATACAATTCTATAAACAAGAAGTTAAAATTATTAAATTGACCAACAAAAATAGTTCCAGAAGAAGCCATGAAGATTTGCTTGTCGCTAAACAACACTTGGACTGGACTGGAATGGAGCAACAGTTATTATTCTTCAAGTTCAAAGCTATGGTATACTCGCGCCATGTTTTCCATTTTCTGTTCTCGGCATGCGGCCTTCAAGTGGAGTTGGAAATTTTGTATTTACAGTTTCGAGTTGATGAATGACCAAGCTAAATCATTTTAACAAGTGAGAAGCCTGGAAATCTGAATGATACCCTGAATGAGTGTGACGTCGGAAGGGGGAGTTAAAAAAATGACGGCAATCAAACCTGAATCAAAAATGAACGATTTTGCAGAGTATGTATGTACTTATTTATTTAGGTGTCACTTACAAAATAGCTCGCACATAACAAATAGCTTCAAGCAAAATAAATGTTTAATAATAAGCTAAGTGATAAAAATGAGAATGATAAACTTAAAATAGCTTACAATAAAAATGATAGAATCTCCGAACTGAATCATAGAAACACATTTATTGAAAAGTAGGCCTAAATATTTGAAAATATTCGCAATTACGTTAATGTATTTAATTTCATTTGATTACAGATTATATGGATAACGTTAATAATAGTCTATTGAAATTCAAAATGGTGAATTTTGACAGAACACTCGAGTAACTCGCCGAATATTAGCATCAGACGTCAACAGTTGTCAAACATGAATTGTTTAACCAAAGACTATAGAGATACAAAGACGGTTCATTCCTATACTTATAAATACTTATAAATGGGAGAAACTGCAGTGCGCAATATGGCGGAATAGTCCCATCTTCTAAATGAAAGAGCCAATCGCTGATTGGTAAAGTCATTGAATCACTACAGCAGCTGTTAGATGCTCCGGTTCCCATAGAAACCTGAGGTTAGACCAGCCAATGCGCATGCACAGTCTTAAGCATGTTATGACTGCGCGTGCACGTTGGCTGGTCTAGCCTGAAAGAATAAGCTTTTTAAACGCTATTTGAGCATAAAAAACAACATTCATGGGGCAGTTCATTTCAGATTTTGTTGCTGATTTCAAATATATAATTTAATTGCAATCAGATTTCAGGATTCCCCCATTCACTCAGATAGGACTTGGTCTTGTTTGAGCTGCCCGGAGGCGTTGCAAATATGGCCGCCAAGTGAACAGACTTTCCTTGAAAGGGACTTTGGTTTAATTACTTAGATCTTACCTTGCACTCAGTAAAGCAAACCTTCTTTGATTTAATTGGCCATCTCAACATTTTTGAAATTGACAAGCACTGTTAGACCGCTGTGTCAGACCATCCCAAAAATGTACGTTTTAAATCAATTTTGGTAATGGACCGCAACAGAGCTGCATCAGAAATATCAAGTTTCTCAGTCAAAATGTACGTTGTCAAATGTTGCACAATATGGCTCATTACCACAATTCAAACTGGTTACGGTTTTATCTCAGTTAGACAGTGCATGACACTGCCTGCCAAGATTGACTGCTGATTGAAAATTCAGTGTTTCAAACAATAAGCTACAGAAAGTGCAGGTGGTGCATTTTTAAAGGTCATCTAGTTAGAATAGGATACCATATCTTCCATAAAATCAGTTCACAAAGAACATTAGGTCTCAAATTAACAAATCTATCAGCTCTTTTGTGGAAAAAAAAAACAGAATAGAAAATGTCTCTTCCACTCAAATTGCCACTCTCATGCCAAGGTCTTGTGACACTTGGATGGAAAATAAATTTAATTCACAGTGGGAAAATACATGAACTCAATACCCTCTTGTTTATTTACAGCTTTAAGGTTTTAGTGTTTACACTTCCCAACTCCAATAAACAAGGCGGACCACAGCCACATTGCCATGCGTCTGGCTCAAGACCTCACAGCCAAAGCCAAAAATGAGTTTTGAGTCTGTGAATAGCCTCTTCATTCTCTCCACTTGTGTAGGGATTTAACATTTTCTGAAGTGGGAAATGCAGCCTAAACTCCCATCATGCAATGCTAGCAGTATTATTTATTCGTAATGTTTATCATAGCTAATTGAGAAAGCCTTTATCAAGAAATTGACCAGAAATAGCATCCAAAGACAAGACCAAAACTATCATATTGTCTGTCTATTACAATTGCTTTTGGCCTAGTAAAACTGTGACAAGAAAATTGGTCTACTGAGACTTGTTAATCACCTTCTTCAGATACAAAGATAATGTCCAGGCTTTCCTTTGGTGAGCACATTAATCATAACCAGCAGAACATAATCTTGGAAAAAGCAAAATGGCTTGATAATGGATAATAAAATAAACTCTTCCCCAAAGGAACAGTTCAAAAGTATTCAAAGTCCACAGAAAATAACATGCTACTGCCCACAAGACTTTAGACAGTTATTATTCCTTACAAAATAGTTGAATGTTGGGCTGGGAAGATTAATGGATACCTGTAGGGCATGATAAGGATTGTACCATTCCATCCAAACAAAAGAAATTATGCTTATTAATTAGGTTAATATCATCAAAAGAGGACACAATGGGAATGCTGCACCGTTTCTGAGAAAAATCTTGTATATGTAGAGTATATAAGATTTTAAGAAGAAGCGTTTTTCAAAATAACTTATTTTGTATTCCACCATGACATTCAGATCACAATTAACTGTATTTAGGCTTTTGGTGCACTTAAGATATCCAGATAACAGAGATGTTTGTAGGCTGGGAGGACAGGATAACATTGAGAAATAAGCCCTGGATGACCATTTAGTCAGGCGTTTACTTAAGAAATCTCGTAAATCAAACAACATCAGTCCATTTATCATTAGGACCTACTTGCATTTGTGAGAAAAACTCCCCAAACATCAACAGTGGCAGTGTGACCTAATTTATTACAATTGAACATTTTAACTGGGTTTTGGAAATGTGGAAACGTCTTCAGAGAGCTGTAGTGTGAACTTCTCCATGCTACATGCACTGAGAGGATGTGTATTTGTGTAACTGCATGAATGAAACCAAAATGTTATGCTTCATCCATTTTAGAGCCTAAGTCTTTGTGGCAGCTTGCGTCACTGTGCCACAGGCTCCCCAAGAATAACAGATATGTTGCATTTTGGGATTGATGTCAATCAGTACCATTGTTTTTTTGGTAAATGTTACCATTATGAAATAATCTTACCAGCTATAAGTGCTTGTTGATTAGCTACAAAGATAAAATCATGTTCTATAGAATTTGCATTCTATCACTGCTTTATATTAATTCTACTTTGAAAATTAGCATTAAACCTTCAGATTCAGCTGTTTTGAGTATCATTACAGTATGATTCACTATAGTAAAAGGCAATAATGACATTTAACAAAATATGACTTTTACAGTATATTGTTTAAAAGTCTGGGGTCAGTAACTGTTTTAAGAAAGCAATACTTTTATTCAGTAAGGATGGATGAAATTGTTTAAAAGTGACTGGATAAACATTTACAAAGTTACAGACTATTTCTGTTTGAAATAAATGCTGTTCTTTTGATTTCTATTCATCAAAGAATCCTGGAAAAAAAATCTATCACAGTTTCCGCAAAATATTGCACAACCGCTTTCAACATTTATAATAATAGAAAATGTTATTTGAGCAGCAAATCAGCATATTAGAATGATTCTGAAGGATCATGTAACACTGAAGACGGAAGTAATGGCTGCTGATAATTCAGCTTTGCCATCCGGAATAAATTACATTTTAAAATATTTAAAACAGTTATTTTAAATTGTAATAATACTGCACTATATTACAGTTTTCTCTGTATTTTTGATTAAATAAGTGCACACTTTATGAGCATAAGAGACTTCTTTCAAAACCATTTGAAAAATCTTACAAACTTGTATGCATTTAATTTACATGGAAAATACAAACTGTAAAACTGAAATAATAGCTATGCTTAAAAACATTTATATTATTATTTTTATGTTTCTGTCCATTTAAGAATTTACCTGACACACATTAAGACTGTCAAAGTCTACTGTTGTTATGTTAATGCGGGTTTAGCTACCCTTTTGGGGCCACAACTGGTTTTCTCATCATCTGTAGCTGGAGGGGCTCCCCGTTGGGTGAGAACAAGCCTCATACGTATATCTTGGAGAAAACAATTTTTTTTTTTAAATCAACGACTTTACCAAAGCCACAAGAAGATGCCCATGCAGGAGACAAGTATAGTAAATAAACAACCTCAAAAAGCTTTTTTTCACATGTATGCATTCGTAATGGTAATATTTATCCAATAATCTTCGTCATTAACCCCACAGATGTTGGTCACTCATGTCAGCTGATGAAAGTGGTCTTGAATGAATGGAATGTTTTTTTGGGGCGGTTAATAGAATGTTCTTTCAGCGTTTTACGTCACTACCACCCACAGTTTTCCTCAACATATGGATGGTTAAATATAAGTGTTTCCCTGTCTGCCTCTTGATGACAAGGGTCAATTCATTGACACTCACTTCTTAAAAATCACATGACTAGATCCCAAACAATGGCGTAGCCTTGCAATAACAACACTGGACCAAAAAATATATAGTTGCTGAGTCTAGCATGTTGACATTAAATTGAATTTGACCGGGCAAGGTAAAAGTTTGATTTGGCAAGATGGGAAACTAATTGTTGATTTGGAAGGATGCACAATGTTACATAAGCAGTTGTAGAGTAGACATACTTGACTTTTTTTTTTCAAATTGGCTTGAATAAGATACTATATTGATATTTTATCATGGCTAAAGACTGACCTTTTCTATATTGCAGCTGGGCCCTAACATTCTTTCTCTGCTCCTGCCAGTGGAAGTAGACTAATGGATGTGCGCTCTATGCATGATAAAATCACAAGCCAAATTTTGGAAATATCCAGTATTAAGAAATATGAAACGATCAGAATATACATAAATCCTCCCATACAACTCAATTTCAGTTGTTAATTGTGGGAAAAGAAAAGTAAGCTTTATTGGATAATCTGTTTTACATATGATATCCATTGCTGTTAGAAGTAAAGCAGTCCTGCTGAGCAGATCATCAAACAAGCATAAGTCTCTATCACCAGGTGCCAGTAAAAATAAAGACTTGTCAGGCAATATAGCCTATGTTAAATGCCACTAGGGCTGTAGAAGCACATTCTTATGCATTTACCTCAGAGCTAAAGCAGAGCTGCATTACTTTAAGTTTTCAAAATCGTGATTTATGGTACACTGCCAGTTAAAAGTTTGAGTACTTGACTAAATTTATGCTTCTCAAGATGATAAAAAGATCAAAAGATCGAAAGTCTACGCTAAAATACTTTAAATAAGTTTTAATGACAATATAAACTGTCAATAACCATCCAGGTGGTTTAAAATGGTTTAAAAACCATCCAGGTTAGATACTCTGCAGGTTAGATATTTTGCATGCTTTGATGAAGCTAAAATAAAAAATAGCTTTTATTTGTTTAACATTGTTTTGGCTATAGTTTCCAAAGTTTCATTTGTGTTATTTCATAGTTTGCTATTACTTCTTAATTATTGATTTGACTGTTATTACAATACTAATAAACTATTATATATACTATTACAATATTATTTATAAATATTTTGAATTAGCATTCATTTTTACATTTTTAGTTTATTATTTTAGTTTAAGTTTCAGTAAATTTATTGTATGCTGTCTTTTTATTAATTTGTTAAATTTTATTTATTTAATAGTATTAGATTTAGTTAACAATACCAACACTGGTATATGGCACTATATACAGTTTGCCTATACAGGATCACCACTTGTAGGCCAACTTGTGGTCAACAGGTCTGTATGAATGTATGATATTCACTTTATTGTATTTTTTTCCAGTAAGAAGTGAAGAAGAGGGTTTTTCCCACTGTGCAAAGTGAATGTGTCATCCTACGCCATGCAAAAAAGAAAAAAGAAATTATAAATGAAAGAAACACCTAACAGCAGTCTTTTCAAAATGGCAAGTTATCAAAAAAAAGAGCAGCAAGAAAATTCGTCACACCACCATTGTGGATTCAAATGATTTAAGCAGTTATTTTTAAAAGGAAATAATTGAAGAACTATGCAACGGATTAGAGTTTTCCAACCTATACGCCAACGTCATGTGCCATTTCCAACAAGACATGCTTTATAAAGTGATCATTGGTATATCTGATATATTGCACATTCAACTAAACATCCCACTAAAATTGTCTTTTTATGTTAAATTTATATGCGTGGATCACAACTTGGAAAAATATATCTGCAAACAATGGCAAAGACAAATACCAAAGGTGCCATTACTACATGAAGTAGTATGACAAGCATGTGCCGTCTGTCTTTTTATACAACTTACAGGTGTACTAATTCATTATTTCCACTTGAAACTGTTTTACACTGAAAGGACTGACTTTTGACAAATATGTTTACAAATGCATGGTGGCTGCCATGTTGAGATCACATGACCAGTCAAACACACTTTCAGTTGTTGAATCAATTCATTATGGGTATAAAAAATACATCTGCAAATGGAGTGTTTTAAGGGTTGCATTCCACCTCATTTTTTTATGCCCTTTCCTCACTAACTAACTCATTGACTCAGATGTATGTCATTGATTATGTTGCACAAGTGCCCGCAACTAATTACTAATTGGAAAACCCTAAACCCTTGATCACTTGGAATCTGCTATAAAGTTGATTTATTATTTACATTTTTCCCCCTTACAAATTTGTTTGATGCAGCGTTCTATAGAGCTATGCTTGGGCTATTTTAAATATCTTACAAATGATTTCATATATCATAGTGTTGCATTGTGGTATATGGAGCTGCCTGAAGTGTATGAAGTAGACTCGCTCCCTTGGTCAAAATCGAGGAGTCAAGGGTCGGCCCATATAAACTTCCCTCGTCCACTTCACGATGTGGAATGCACTCATAATGCAAGTGGGGATTTCCCTGAGGGGAAGTGTTTATGAAAGATTGCAAGTGTGGAACAAACAAAGTGGAACGCAGGCCAAATCTGCTTTGGTAACATTTTCACTGCAGTGCTGCCTCCACACCAGTAGGTATCACTGTAAAGTCCAAGACTACTGCTGTATTGGTTGTTAATGAATGTGAATAAGAGCCAGCAATGGTCTGTTGAGACGTGGGAATTCATTCGGTGCAATGCTCATAGTACATGCTAGCGATTTTACTTTGGTTACCATCATTATTGCGGTGCATTATGGGATTGAACGAGTGCGCTTAATAATGTCAACTATTGTTTCGGACACCTACAATTGGCTGTCCCCTAAAAATGGTGCACTATATAAGACATTCTTATCCCTAACAATAATAAATGGCATGCAATATTCAAATATCATCTCTAAATAATCTGTTTAAGAATATGTGTAATTAAGGATCTCTATGATAAATTAACTAAATCCCTTTAGCTCTCCCACTGTATACATGACATAGCTGCTGATGCAATTAGGCTATTGGAGATACTTGCTGTTCGTGAAATCTCTTTGTGACGTTAGTCCTTTTCTGAGTTTGTTTATTTAATGACTAAAAGTTTCAAGAAACGGTTTTGTTCATCATTACTGTATGCAGTTGGTCATCACAACGTGAACCCTCATACAACAAACCATAGACCAGAAAGTGTTCAGTCACAGCAGAGGTTTCCCAAACTATGACGGCGTTCTCTTATCTTTGTTAACTGATGAAATGTTTTGCTTTACTACTATTTTTACCATGTTTGGAGCTTTGGAGTCTGCTTTTCCTGGCTCCAACTCCAGATTTCTACAGTTACTGAGGTTTATTTGACGATGGGAATGAGTTCAGAGACTCATTCTCCCCAGACTGTTCTGTTTGTGTTAATGTCATTGAGGGAAATGGCTTCTCCAGTGTATTTAAAGCGATGTTAGGTAGGTTTTCTCTCAGGTACCTCAGTCCTTAATGCATATGTGTTAATGTACACTGTAAAAAAAAATCCGTAAAATTTACGGTAAAAAACCTGTCATTTTTTACAGTGTAGATTAACTTTTTAATATTATATTTTGTTTTATTTCAGCTTTATTTCAATTAACAAAAATTATAGTATTAGTTTTAGTTAACAATAACAACACTGGTATATTGCACTATTTATTGTATGAATATATAGTAGGGTCACCGCTTGCAGGCAAACTTGTGGTCAACAGGTCTGAATGACTGTATGTTTTCACTTTATTGTTACGATAAGAAGTGAAGAGAAGGGTTCTTCCCACTGTGAGAAGTGAATGTGTCATCCTACTCCATGCAAAAAAGAAAAAAGAAATTATAAATGAAAGAAACACCTAACAGCAGTCTTAGTTATCAAGTTATCAAAAAAAGAGCAGCAAGAAAATTCATCACACCACCACTGTGAATTTAAATGATTTAAAGGTTTCAAGGTTTTAGTAAACCTTTAGTCATGTTTTTCAAAATATCTACAACATCCTTATTATAACATGCAGGTCCATGACAAAACAAGTCATTAACCGTGACTTTCTGTGTATTTCTTTTAGTGTGGTTCCATCTGGATTTACTATGGTAGTGTGTGATGTTCAGGGTCATAGGTCAGCTAAAGGTTTGTCATTCTAACAGCACAAAGGGATACCTCAGGGTCCCAGCTTTCTGGAAAGGAGAGAAAAAAATGCACAAGGAGTAAAAGGTGGCTTAACAGAGACAACTAAAGAGTGTCATCAACATTTAAAACCCACTATATAACAAGTAGTAAAATATTGATACAGTGCAGTAATATGTCTATAGTACCAAATGCTAACATATTTTTGGTTTCAGATATGGCCCTGACCACCAAAAACTAACTTCAGAGACTGCAGAGACCTATTTATTTTATGATAACTGGTAGATACCACTGGCTCCGCTGTGTGGGAAAAATATCTATAAAAGATCATACCTTTTTCCTCTGTGCATTTTCACTGTATTCAGAACACCTGTATAATATGCACCTATATTTATAGACTAAAAATATGAATGCATTAGCTATTTATCAACATTTAAACAAGTGCCAGCAACTTTTAGTGCATTGTCAATGCACTTAAAGGCCATAGAAAGAACAACAAGGAAGATTTTTTGACATCTTATAGCACATCAATAAAACATCAATAGCACAATGCTCCAAAAAATATAAAAATACAAAACACACAGAAATTTTGGATAAAACGGTGAATTTTGATTGCACTAAACATTTTTTTGTGTTTATTTATAATCGACCTTTTATATAACCAGCTCATCTGGCATTATCTGAAATGATTGTCTGTATATGACAGAATTATGATTGTCAGATGCATGCTGATAAATGGAAACTGCTGAAGAAATTCAATGTGAGGTTTGCACCAGCGGCCACATGGCTACTGTTTGTGGAAAATCACGTGAAGTGAAGAAGTGAAAAGATGAGCCCAGCAAGCCACTGAAAGCCTGCTGGCAGGATTTTCATTACAGTGACGTGCTATTGATTTTCAGTCGAATGTAGTGAAAAATGAATCTTCTGGTTAAGTGCTTTGGCGAGACCCAAACACCATGCAGATGTGGTAAAACATGATGTCATGGTTTTACTCTTCGGGGTGTTGGAAGTCAAAACTTATCTGGGGCTGTAAATGCTTTATGCACCTTACATAAATTCATAAACAGAGCTAAAAGTAATTTACATTTTCCAGCCACTTTATTTCCAGGAAATAAGCTTATGTCTACAGGTGCATCTCAATAAATTAGAATGTCATGGAAAAGTTAATTTATTTCAGTAATTCAACTCAAATTGTGAAACTCGTGTATTAAATAAATTAAATGCACACAGACTGAAGTAGTTTAAGTCTTTGGTTCTATTAATTGTGATGATTTTGGCTCACATTTAACAAAAACCCACCAATTCACTATCTCAACAAATTAGAATACTTCATAAGACCAATAAAAAAAAACGCTAAAAGTAATTTACATTTTCTAGCCACTTTATTTCCAGGAAACAAGCTTATGTCTATGTTGCACAAAAATGGCTTGATATGGGAATGAAAGCCAAAGGAAAAATGGAGGGTAAAACTGACCAACGGTAGAGCCGCAGTCAAAACAAAGACTGAGGTGATGCAGATTTGTGTGTCTGCTTGAGTCCAAACACTAAAAAGTTGGATTCCAACAGCACAACGTCTAACTAATTATACTTTAGGGCAGTGGTTGCCAACCCGTCGATCGCGATCTACTGGTAGATCTTTATCACTGTCCCAGTAGATCCCGAAAAAAAAAAGTAAAGTAAGTAAAAAAATGCATTACATTTATGGGGTTATATTAATGCATCACTGAAGGGAACTGTCTTGAGAAAAGTTTCGATGGCAATGGCATTTTCTTCTCCGTATAAAGCGCAACTCTGCTTGGTTTACAGCGGTAAACAAGGAAACGCTATAGTGCGGTCGGTTCATAAGCAGTGTTGCCAAGTCTGTGGTTTTCCCGCGGAATTGGGCTACTTTAACACGGTTGCCACGGGTTGTTGTTCATGTCCGCGGGTTGAAGCGACCCCAATAACGTGATATTTAGTCCCTGGAATGTGAATTTTACTTGAAGATCCCCGTCGAAAAACGTGTGTTTTACCCCCGGAATGCGATTTTTACAAGGAAACCCTCCTCGAAACGCGATTGGACTAGTTTTATTGCGAAAACCTGACAACCCTGTATAATCAATCAGACCTGCTGTTTTTGTTTCGTGCAGATGTTTTATGTAGCAAATAAATAAATAAAATAAATAAATTTGCTTAAAAATCAGTATCAATATCAGAATCCAATTTGCTAGTTAAAAAAAAAAAAAAAGAAAGAAAGAAAAGAAAATCTGAATTCTGAATCAGCTATGTCCGGTGACGTATTTTGCACCTGGAGTGGCTACGCTTGTTTGGTCTGCTCAATGCTAAAACAGCAGAGTCGAAAATAAAATAGTAAATGAATCCAGAAACATCAAAGAGTAATTCTAGTACACAATAACTGCGATAAGGCAGTGTTTTTAAAACACGCGTGACTGTTTAAATTCAGCTTTAAGATAAGGAGAGATGTGATTTACTAAAGCGTAGAAGGCACAAACAGACGCTCAGTCTTGTTTCCCCCTAAAGAATAAGCCTACTTGTGCGAGTTTCTTTTCATCATCATGTGAGGTCAACGTTTGGTATACAGTGATGGGAATAAACCCCAAACTAGTCTAAAACAACATTCTCATGGTCATCTCTGGGTGAGCTAGCTAGGTTTTTAGCTAGGTGGTTCTAGCCAAGTTTTCATTGTCTCATTAAACGAGACAGTATCATGGCTTACTGTATGATTTGTTTGAAATTAGAGAAAGACCTCAAAGTGAACCACCCTATTTGATATTTGATAAAAGCCGATACGCCCTTGCAGAAAGCTTTTTCTAAATCAAGACCTGCTGAGCATGTACATGCAGCAGGCCAGAGGGCCGAGCGTGAAAACTGGGAGTGTGATACTCTTTGTTTTTGGAGACAATGAGGTCATGCGGCACAGTTTCACTTAGAGTGATGGCTGACAGATTTAAAGACACCGAAATCGTTAAATTGTAATGGATTCTTTGTTGAGTAAGCCAAACAAAAGCACAGAAATGATGATGGATTTTCAATCACCATCACCGCTGCCAACATGCCTTAAAAAGCCTCTGAATAGAAAAAGCCAAAATGGTCAATTAAGGGGACACAGTGTAACACTGGAAATCTTTCATTACCAGCTTTAAGCGCTTAGATCAACCTCTTTTTGAAGGATTGAGTATAATTTATCATTAAACCCTGTAGTGTAATCTTGTTACCTTGGACGTTGCATTGAGAACATTTAGTATATTTTTAATTAAAACTATTAGTTATAGCAAACAGAACCAGGACTCATTTTGACAATACAAGGAGATGTCATCCCTTATCTTGAAGATGATATAAAACATGCCCATCTCCATGACATTTGTATCAAGCGAATCACATGTTATTATGTACAGTAAATTAATCTACTTTAATATTTTACCTCGATTTAAGATTTTAATGTAATTTTGTCAGCATTTATGTGTATTTGCATTAATACAAAGTTTTTCATTTTGGAAAATTTGGTATTAAGGTTAATTCATGACAGCAAAAAAACACATAAATTTAGATTTTTTTCAAATCTGATTTAAACATATGGTTAAGGTGGCTTGAAATGCAATTCCAAATCAGATTTTTACAGATGCATCTTAAATTGGATTTTAA
Source organism: Sinocyclocheilus anshuiensis (assembly GCF_001515605.1). Classification (NCBI taxonomy): domain Eukaryota; kingdom Metazoa; phylum Chordata; class Actinopteri; order Cypriniformes; family Cyprinidae; genus Sinocyclocheilus; species Sinocyclocheilus anshuiensis. The sequence continues at coordinate 42,905 of NW_015540930.1, forward strand.
AGAGTCTTTAGCATTATTCTTAACGCAACACACAATGTTAACGTCAAAACCAATGACCAGAAATGCTGGAAGACACCACACAAAATTGGAAACACTTCAGGAGTTTCAAAGTCATCATCGGATTGAATTGATTGAAGATGTGAGTGTCACGTTCTTTAACGTTCCACTTGGAAACAAAGATGCTGTAATGCCAAACCCCCTCATGAAAGAAAGCCATCATGTTTACAACTATGAAAATGAGCGCTTATCAGGATAAACTAAATACTGGATTTTCAAATGTATTTGAAATATGTAAAGTTTGCAGCATAGACTCTTTAAAATACGTCCAAGAGTTTACACAACAGTCTGTTATAGTGGGGACATTTCCACACCCCTAAACATGACGTGTCACAAAACAAAACGTGATTGGTTGCTTTTCCTGCTAGTCATATGGCCTCTTGGGCGGTCCTTGGCCATTCAAAGCAGCCAAGGTTCCCAGACCTTCTGCCGTTAGTCTGAAGGTCTGGCTATGGGACACTAATACCAACAGACGATAAAAAATACTTTTGAAAGTGATTCCAATGATATAGTTCCTCTATGTTAGTATCATGTTAGTATCAGTTTTCACTCATCCATTTGTCCTGTTGTCGGAAGTAGAACAAGTTCATTGAGTAGCTTATGTCAGAAATAGAACAAAGCATTGTCTACTAAGCTAGGCAATGTTCTTTTGGTTTTTCACGCAACACTGCGACTCTGAACTATTTTCATTATTTGATGAATTGCATTTAATTGGATTGCATTGGATTGCATTGGACTGCATTTAAATATGCTGTCTGCATAAATAATATAAAACAAACAAAAAAGGAATTATTGTTATTATTATAATCAATATAATCATTTGGGATATTCAAAATAGTTTTTTTTATGTCATTACATTTACATTTACATTTCGTCATTTTGCAGACACTTTTATCCAAAGCGACTTACAATTGAATGCATATAGCGATACTTCTTAAAGAGGCAAACAGACACAGGAAGTGCTTGTAATACCAAGTTTTAGGCATTGTTCAAATAAGTACAAGCTAGAAAGGGAAGGAATAAATAAAGAGAAAAACAAAGTTTTTTTTTTTTTTTTTTTTAATTTAGGATGAAGTCAAGTAGCGTCGAAAGAGATGAGTTTTCAGCTGTCGCTTGAAAATTGTCAGGGATTCAGCATTCCGGATAGGGGTGGGGAAGATCATTCCACCAGCCAGGAATGGTGAACGAGAATGTTCTGGAAAGTGATTTTGAGCCTCTCTGTGATGGTAACATGAGCCGTCGCTCACTAGCGGATCTCAGACTTCTGGAGGGGATGTAGATTCGTAATAGTGAGTGAAAGTAGGCGGGTGCTGAGCTTGTGGCTGCCTGAGGCTGTGGCTGTCTGAGGCTGCCTGTGGCTGAGCCTGTTGCAAGCATCAATGTCTTGAACTTGATGCGAGCTGCAACCGGTAGCCAGTGCAAGGAGATAAAGAGCGGTGTAACATGGGCTCTTTTGGGCTCGTTGAAGACCAGTCGTGCCGCTGCATTCTGAATCATTTGTAGAGGTTTGATTGTGCTTGATGGAAGTCCAGCCAGAAGAGCATTGCAGTAGTCCAGCCTAGAAATGACAAGGGCCTGGACAAGAAGTTGTGCAGCATGCTCCACTAGAAAGGGCCTGATCTTTCTGATGTTGTGCAATGCAAACCTGCAAGATCGAGCAGTCTTTGCAATGTGGTCTTTGAAGGTCAGCTGGTCATCAAAGATTACACCAAGATTTCTGACCGAAGTTGATGGGGTAATTGTAGAAGAACCTAGCTGGATGGTGAAATCAGAGCTGTAGAGTTGGAGTGGCAGGAAAGACAAGAAGCTCAGTCTTTGCCAGGTTGAGCTGTAGGAGATGTTCTTTCAAATGAGAGATAGAGCTGTGTGTCATCAGCATAGCAATGGTAGGAGAACCCATTTGCCTGTATGATGGGACCCAGTGATGTTGTGTATATGGAGAAGAGGAGGGGTCCAAGAACTGATCCCTGAGGAACCCCAGTGACAAGTTGATGTGCTTTGGATACCTCCCCTCCCCAAGCCACCCTGAAAGACCCACCAGTGAGATAGGATTCAAACCAGCGAAGAGGAATCCCTGTGATGCCCAGTGAAGAGAGGGCAGACAGGAGGATCTGATGATTGACAGTGTCAAAAGCAGCAGATAGATCCAGCAGAATAAGAACTGATGATTTGGAATCAGCTTTTGCAATCCGCAAGGCTTCCGTGACTGACAGTAGCGCAGTCTCAGTTGAATGGCCACTCCTGAAAAAGTATATGCAGTACAAGTTGTAGTAAAGTGAATAATATAAAAAGTGAGTACAACAGTATATAATAGATTTATAATAGCATAAATTATATGAATAATACCAT
>NW_015540930.1:45474-53737 GCF_001515605.1 Sinocyclocheilus anshuiensis
TGAGCCTGTGGCTGTTCTATATGCAAGCATCAATGTCTTGAACTTGATGAAAGCCGCAACCGGTAGCCAGTGCAGGGAGATAAAGAGAGGTGTAACATGGGCTCTTTTGGGCTCGTTGAAAACCAGTCATGCCGTAGGATTCTGAATCATTTGTAAAGGTTTGATTGTGCTTGATGGAAGTCCAGCCAGAAGAGCATTGCAGTAGTCCAGCCTAGAAATGACAAGGGCCTGGACAAGAAGTTGTGCAGCATGCTCCACTAGAAAGGGCCTGATCTTTCTGATGTTGTGCAATGCAAACCTGCAAGATCGAGCAGTCTTTGCAATGTGGTCTTTGAAAGTCAGCTGGTCATCAAAGATTACACCAAGATTTCTGACCGAAGTTGATGGGGTAATTGTAGAAGAACCTAGCTGGATGGTGAAATCAGAGCTGTAGAGTTGGAGTGGCAGGAAAGACAAGAAGCTCAGTCTTTGCCAGGTTGAGCTGTAGGAGATGTTCTTTCAAATGAGAGATAGAGCTGTGTGTCATCAGCATAGCAATGGTAGGAGAACCCATTTGCCTGTATGATGGGACCCAGTGATGTAGTGTATATGGAGAAGAGGAGGGGTCCAAGATATCTCCCCTCCCCAGGCCACCCTGAAAGATCTACCAGTGAGATAAGATTCAAACCAGCAAAGTGGAATCGCTGTGATGCCCAGTGATGAGAGAGAGGACAGGAGGATCTGATGATTGACAGTGTCAAAAGCAGCAGATAGATCCAGCAGAATAAGAACTGAATTAAGAACTGTCATTACAGAACAGCATTTTTGAAAACCTACTAAAAATATTAAACTGGTGCAATAGATTTCAAAATGAACTGTCTGCACCAAATGTCCAAACTTTTATGAAGGTAAATTCTTAGACAGACACCGTCTGTCATATCCAAACTGATCTTCAGATACATGCCAAACCAGGAACTTTAAAACAACCTGCTTATATTCCTATACAGTTTGTTCATTTGACAGTTTTTGCAGAAGTTGCATGATGAAAAACACAGTGGGGGAATAAATCTGCAAAAACATTTGAATGAATGAGGCATTTATATAGCGCTTTGTTGTGTATTGCTGTACACCCAACACGCTTTACAATCATATGGGGGGGTCTCTCCTCAACCACCACCAGTGTGCAGCATTCACCTGGATGATGCGACGGCAGCCACAGGACAACGGCGCCAGTATGCTCACCACACACCAGCTACAGGTGGAGAGGAGAGCGAAAGATAGAGCCAATTCAGTGGATGGGGATTATTAGGAGGCCGTGATTGACAAGGGCCAGTGGAGGGAATTTGGCCAGGACACCGGGGTTACACCCCTACTCTTTTTACGAGAAGTGCCATGGGATTTTCACTGGTGGTGGTTGAGGAGAGACACCCCCACATGATTGTAAAAGCGCTTTGGGTGTACAACAATACACAGTAAAGCGCTATATAAATGCATCATTCATTCATTTTTAATGACCACAGAAAGTCAGGACCTCGGTTTAATGTCTCATCCGAAGGACGGTGCTTTTTACAGAATAGTGGCCCCATCACTATACTGGGGCGTTAGGACCCACACAGACCACAGGGTGAGCACCCCCTGCTGGCCTCACTAACACCTCTTCCAACAGCAACCTCATTTTCCCAGGAGGTCTCCCATCCAGGTACTGACCAGGCTCAACCCTACTTAGCTTCAGTGGGCAACCAGTATTGGGCTGCAGGGTGATATGGCTGTGGATATGGGACATTTTGATTATGGGGAAGGGATTTATGATAGTTAAGATTTTAAAGACAAAGGCCAACTGAAAGAAGAATCTGCATCTATCTGCTCTACCACTTACTACATCTACTGATTTCCAGATGTACTGCTTACAGTACATGACAAACATGTACATATATGTACAAGTTTATCCTCCTGCACATGTGTTCCTGTACAGTAGTTCATCTGGTAACACTTGGTACCAGCAACACTGTAAAGCTGCTTGCTTTAAGCAATCTTTTCTATAAAACAGTGTCTAAATAATTGTGGCTTGACTTGACTGGAGTAGAGCTGGTGTGAACATCCACATGCTATGATCAGATAATTTTTAACTGACTCACTACTGTAATTTTTGCTGTGTGTTTATTTTGTTATTGAGAGGAAAGCACACAACACAAATTTATGTATTCATCCAAAAGCCACTCTCAGCAGCATGGGCGGTGTGGGTATGTTCATTAACAGCATATCGCTGCAAATGAAAAAGACGAACAAACGAAAATGAACTTTGCTGTGAGTATTTTGGCCTTTAACCTTTCTGTCAGGGATCTGGAAGGAGGACCCAATTGCAATGTGAGTAACAAGGGTTTATTGACAAAACAGATCAATACAAAAGGGTAGTGAGGTGCACAGGTGATACCATAACAGGAACACAAACAGAGATAGCTAGGGAAGGCCACTGGAACAGCCTCAGACATCAACTGGCAGAATACTATAGCAGCAGAGGCGGCGGCAAGACCAGGCCGGAGGAGAGACCAGAGCAAGGCACCAGAGAGCTGAGCTCAGATACTTATTGACCATAAACTCTGAAGCACCCCAGACACCAGGCAAGGGAACCAGTGGACAGGAACAGGTCAGGACAGGAACTCGAACACCACAACAAGACAAAACATAGCTCCACAGGAACACAAATTACTCCAACACAGGCAAGAGAATAAACAAAGGACTAATTTAAAAAAAAAACTAAATTATTATTAAATTAACAAACACAAAACTAAAATATCAACCAAAAAATGAAAACAAAAGATCAGGACTAAGAGAACTAAATGAATACTAAAATGAAAGCAAAAAGACAAAAACAGACCACATCCAAAAACAAGGAGCAAGACAAGAACATAGAATTACAAGAGACAAGACTAGAGCACAAGATCAAACAGACAGGAACACATAATCAGCCACATCCACAGACAGACAAACACAGTGAGAGAAAGAATGACCACAAACCAGCAAAGACAATAGGGCAAGGGGCACTATAAATAGGGAGGAAAACACACGAGGAACAGGTGAGAGCAATTACACTAACAAGGACTCAATGAGGGCTAACAAGAGGGTGTGGTAATGAGGAAACCAGGAGGAGGGGCTAAAGAAGCACATGGCTGAGAAAAACAATCAACTAGGCCATGTGCTGACAAGACAACATAGACACAAGAAACAAAACACAAGACAACAGCGTGTCAGGGCAAAACCCTGACACTTTCAGAGCCAATCATGGGACATTTAATTTCCGAACTGCTGTGATATGTACAACAACCAACAAAATAAAGCGTTGCATAATTCACATTTATTTGTTTTGAATAAAACTAAACACGCTTTTAGCACCACTCACTGGGCATTTGACTTTGAAGGTGTCGTGAAATATGCAAGAAGCAAAGCATGTAATTTTGCAGAAATGTTCTGAATATAGGGTTTTACAGTGAACCAGGGTTGGCATGGTTTGTTGCTTTAGATATCTGCCATTTTTTTTGTTGCACTAATATAAATGGCTAAGATACGAAATAGCACTGCAATGTAATATACACAGAGTAGGGTCCACATAAAAGGGTGTTTCATGACAGTCAAGTATATAAGCAGATTGAACACTTCATCAGATCCAGTTCCCATACAGGAAGATTGTTATCTCTTTTGCAGAAATTTCACTTTGAAAAATTGCTCACCCCTTTGAATCTTCTCAGAGTTAAACAATGCTTGGCAACTTGAATTAGAAAGTGTTATAATCTTGACAAAGACAGGAGTGTATAAAACACACTATTCCTTTCTTCATCCCCTAAATTGCTTTGTATATACAATGTTTTCTGCAGTCAGTTCAGATATTTTTATATCAGTTATTTGTATAGACACATACAAATAACAAAGAAAGCAGCCGCATGTGATTTGGTGCATACAACATGACATACAACATTAAGTTAGAATTGCACATATGCAGTGTGATTTGGATACATGCTCTTGAATTAGCCATGACAGGTAGAAAACCTTGGCTAGTCAATAAGGCTGAAACCACCAGCTGCCAAAGCTGCAAGTCATCTTTCATCTGCTGTCTAGACAGCCTCAGGCCCTCTTTAGCCGCGGCCAATCGGCTTGCTCATTTTCACAACCAAGGGTGATCTGCGAGACCAAGCTGCACACGTTTATTCCCACCATGGCCAGACCAGAGATGTGCTCCAAAGCCACTATAAACAGGTAAAATGTCAGAGCATTCTGTCTGTTCTCCAACATACACCATCTTCATGCACCATCCAGAGTACAATGGCAGTTCCAAAGAAGTGGTAGTTCACCCAAAAACAAAAATTGAATCTGTTTGGAATCTGTATGACTTACGTTTTCAGTGGAATGTACAAAAACAGCTAAAACATTCTCCAAAACATTTGTGTTCCGCAGAAGAAAATCATACAAATTTGGAATGACATAATTTTAATTTTTACTAAAATTATAAGCAAGCCTATTATTATTAACTAAAACTAAAAACATTTTTGTTAATAAAAATATAGTTGAAACAAAATATATATTTTAGATAAAGTAATATTAAATAATAATAATAATAATGAAAATGGTGAAAACACAAAATATTTTTACTAGAACTAAAATTAATACTGAAAACATAAAAAAAAAATATTATTTGAAATATGAATAAAAACTACAATAGAATATAAATAATACTAAAATTACACCATAATAAAACCTTAGTTTAGTTAAATACAGTGAATTTTCTCTAGGAAAATACTGTAATTGTATATTTGTATTTGTATTTGTGCTTGATGTTGTATTCATGTACAACTTAATTCTCAGAAAGAAAAAAAAAACACTGGCTAAGTTTAGACCTGCGGAACATTTCGTGTTTACTCATGCCGTCGGCGTTTACATCAGAACCTCTTGTGAAATGTCTGAGGATGGCCACAAAGCCAACTGCACCCACGCTTCTAAGGTCCTGCCATCAAAGATGTCCATAAATGTCTTATATATATGAGTGAGAATATTTTGGCTGTGCAGGAATGTAGTATGTTAAAAATAGCTACAGTAGCATGGAGATGCATGATTATGTTCCCACATCCCACATACTGTGTGCAAGACAAGATTCACCCTCCTAATGTGCAGGTGTTGTTTCTTATATCTGCAGAATGTGTGGCTTATTGTCTAGATTAGGATTCCTCTAACTGCACCAAGGTTGCAGCTGGACCTGGCTTTGTGCAACACTGTTTACACTTGATTTCGGTTTAAGAGCTCACTTTTGTATGTGCACTTGTTAAACCTGACAATAATATGTTTGAAAACCTTTAAAGGACCCTGTGAAAGCATGTATCTAGACAACATGGTGGGAAAACAGACCAACCCTTTTTCAATTCCAGACCAACCCTTTCTCCTCATCTAATCATCAAAAATAGTAGTTGGTTTCAATCAAGAAAATCTATAATATCTGATGATATATAAATGGTGATGAGAAAGGACTTTACTACACCACTTTTGATAATTATGCAGTAATAGAAATATATTTCTGTCATGACAACTCTCTGAGAGTTTAGCATGGTAACGTACATGACAATGTGTTTGGTCTTGGCGGAATAGATCTGCTACGCTGCTGCTGCTGTGGCAGAGCAAGTTCCAAGACTTACTACTACTGCCACAGACAAAATGTTAATTTTGTTCATGTTCATTGTTCATGTAAGAAATACTGCTGCTGTACATATAACATGAAATAACCCCCGTGTAAAACATACATGAAATCACCCCATAGCAGATCTATACAGGTGGAGCTGGTGGAGGTGGAGGGTTTCTGAAGCGTGCTGCAACTGCTTCAGACGAGTATTTTAATGTCGAGCAGCAAGCTCATTGGCTGTTTATGTGAAAACAAACCAATCAGCTGCGCAATGTGAGTAATGATGTAATTATATCAGGTTGAGTTAGATGCTATCGGCTTGTGCCATCTACAGTGTTGGGAAGGTTACTTTGGAAATGTAATAGGTTACAGATAACAAGTTACCCTACTTGAAATGTAATAAGTAGTGTAACTTTTCAATTACTTTATTAAAGTAATGTAGCTGATTACATTTGTTTACTTTTTGATTACTTTTCTAAATTTCTAATGTTTTCAACTGTTAATCATTTTCAAACATGCTAACCAGGCAGGGTTAACCTTAGTAGTAGTGCTAGTGCTCAGTAGTGCTCAACACTGATTACTGTCAGACTTTCGAAATCTTTCATCATCACTTGAATTAGGATTATAATATTTTAATTTTAAAGGAGACATTGGATGCAAAATATCTTCATTTGTATATAAATGTGTCTTGGCAGTGTGTGGACACAACCACCCTACAATGATAAAAATTCACTCCTTTTTTTAATCCCCCAAAAACCTAAACAGTCTCAATTATCAAGCCATTTTGATTTTGGAGTGAATAACCAGCGCTCTCTTCCACCTTCAATACCACGACTGAGGTGAGACCCTTGAGCAAGACACCAAACCCCGAGCACAAATTCCGAGTATGGGTCACCATACTTGGTCACACGTCACTTCACTTTCATTCAATTTGTTTATGTCTGGCTGCGCAAATTATTTTACTCCAGACTGCTTTCTGAATGAGGGACAATTCAAGGCAGGTTTTGTTAAAAAGTTAAAACTTAAGGATGGATCAGTACCCATTGTTCATGATCCAGCTGCACGGACCACTGAGACCATTTAAAGAATACCCTAAAGAATCATACCAACTTGTGGAAAATGGGCATCCGATGTCCCCTTTGAAGCACAGCCACCACAAAATCAGACTTACTTTAAAATCATTCTGAGGTTAAATACAAAAAGGGTGTTGTTTTACACGACCACTGAGACCATTTCAAGAATACCCTAAAGAATCATACCAACTTGTGGAAAATGGGCATCCGATGTCCGCTTTGAAGCACAGCCACCACAAAATCAGACTTACTTTAAAATCATTCTGAGGTTAAATACAGATTTAAAATCATAACAAGAAATAGTTTAATAGCTATGATACTGTTTTTGAAATCAAATCTTTGCATAGCTATATGACAGGAAACACTGGAATCTAACAATGCCTTAGAAAAAAAACTGTTAATCTTAAAAAAATAAAGCATATACATAAACCCATATAGGAAATATAAGAATTATCGGATAAGCATGTTATAAACTTCTGAAACATTGGTGTTTCATATTTTAGAGCAGTCACTGCAATTTATGAAAGAAATCAATTAAATCTGAATGTGGGAGTGTGTGTGAAATTCAGATGTAACCTCCTTTGTAATCTTTAACATTTTCATAATTAACTTTAATTTAATCACACATTTTTTCTCAGTAACTGTAACTGATTACATTTACTTTTATTTTGTAATAAAATTACGTAATTCTGTTACATGTAACTAGTTACTCCCGAACACTGGCCATTTACCATTTCATGACAGAACTTTGTATAAGAGGGCAGGTGGGCTCTGTAGAAATCACGTTCTTGGGGGCCCTATAGAAATGACTTTAGCATTGGTTATTTAAGGGGCAGAGGCTCAAACCCCCCCACCCCAGCACACCTCCCCTGTGCACACCTCTTTTTCTATTTTAAAATTGTGTAAAATTACGTTTTTTTCTGATTTCCATTCATGTTTGTGAAAATAGGAATTTTCCATATATGATTAGTAAATTTAAGAACACTTTAAATGTTATACTATCATGAAAAAAAATAACTATATATTATTTTAAATTGTTTTTTTTTTTTGTTTTTTTTTTTTGTTTTTTTTCTTTATTTACAGGACAGTAATGGAGAGGCAGGAAAAAGTGGAATCTCTGTTCCACTGTATGTCAGAGCACTGGCCACAAAGCTCCAATAAGGCTTCGACAGTGTACACTAACTTGAGTGGAAATTTTACAATGCACTGTGAAATATCAAACAAGATTTGCTTTTTAAAAATAATGGTATTAATTCCATGCAGTAACATCAAAACAAAGGTTGAACGTGGCCAAAAAACAATGTGAAACATATGGACATATCATAATACACAAATATGACTATATACGTATGTACTACAGTGCCTTGCAAAAGTATCCTTTTTTTCACATTTTGTTATGTTGCTGCCTTATGATAAACTGGTTTAAATGTCCTTTTTTCCCACATCAATCTACACTCCATACACCACCAAAATGGTAAAGCAAAAAAATGGTTTTTAACATCTTTGCAAATTTATTAAAAATAAAAAACTTAAACGATTCCATCTGGGACAG
>NW_015540930.1:54217-69464 GCF_001515605.1 Sinocyclocheilus anshuiensis
ACCTGCGGAGTAGCATCCCAAAAGTAAAGTGTGCTGGTAGCAGCCTCATGCTGTGGGCTGTTTTTCAGCGGCAGGGACTGAGGGACTCGTCAGAGTAGAAGAAAATCTCAATGCACCAAAATATAGAGATAGCCTTAATGAAAACCTAATCCAAAGCATTCAGAACCTCTGACTGAGCAGAAGGTTCACCTTCCAACAGGACAATGACCCTAAGCACACAGCAAGAGTGGCTTATAGACAACTCTTTGAATGTCCCTGAGTGGCTCAGCCACAGCTGGGATTGAACCCAATCAAATATTTCTGGAGAAACCTGAAAATGTGTGTCTGCCCTCATCCAACCTGACAGAGCTTGAGAGGTGAAGAGGTGAGGAGAAGAATGGCAGATAATTTCCAAATATTGATGAGAAAAGCTTGTCGAATCAAACAAAAAAGACTTGAGGCTGTAAAGGTGCTTCAGCTAAATATTTAGTTAATTTAGAATACTTTTGCAATGTACTTATTTCAGTTTTTTTATTTTTAATAAATTTACAAAGTTGTGACAATTCTGTTTTTGCTTTGTCAGTATGGTGTATGGAGTGTAGATTGATGTGGGAAAAAAAGTAATTTAAAGCAGTTAAACATAAGGCAGCAACATAACAAAACATTAAAAAAATGAAGGGGTATGAATACTTTCGCAAGGCATTGTATATATGACTATATATTATATACTATATACGATATGGCTATGTATTGACACTCCACCTTATGCTTACATTTATATATCATCTCAATAAGTACTAGATGTGCCCATTTTTAAGCACAAAACATACTAATGATTTCCACACTGGAAAAGATCCCTGAAAGTCTGGGCCTTTCAATGACTACAAACAAAAACAAATTCTCAGTGACTGTTCGAATCAAATCCTAGCTGCAGTGTAGCTCTCAAATTCGACCCCTGAGGGCAGACTCTGGCTTTGCTAGTCTGGAGGCAGTGGTGTTTTAGTTTCATTCACACACCGATGACTGCTAAGTGATTTTCCTAGACATGCTGTTCTCTGCCAGAGAAGAAACTAAAGCCTTCGGGTGGAGTTCACAGCTGTGAGTCTGTGTCTGAACGCATGGGCCGAAAGCACACTGATGAACTCCATCATGTGTAGCCTCTTTTGCGTCTAACCCTGTTGGCATCAGCAGAGCTTCCGCGAGGCCCCTGAGAGGGAGCGTGAGGGGAAACTTGGAACGAGGCAATAAGTAAATAAATGTTCTGTCTGAAAAGAGTGGGCTTCTCCGTAACAGTCCTCTACTCTTAGACCATCCCCCACAAATGAGAAGTGATTGTTTGTTTTACTGTGTGATCATTAAACGTGGTCTAATTACCTGTGGCAGTGGTGACTGTTGATGTTATAGATTAACATTTGGATTTGAGAGACCTGAAAGACTTGAAATAACACAGGGAGACCACACTTTTTGATGGCTAATGGATATTCCCTTGTCTTACAACAATGCAAGGAATGAATCCTTGGTCAAGTAAGGAGACGACAGATATCTTTTCTGTTAAATGAGATGGCCGAAGCGTGTGTGGTGTGCATAAATGAACATCTGTCCAGCGTGCATCAGTAAAATGAGGGCAGGTGCAGTGAGGTCATAGTAAAGGCTGTTTATTAGTATGTTCACACTGAATTTGGATTGGCCTGCTGATGGAGGTTGATGTTTTGACGCAGGGGGAGGGTGAATTTGTTTTGACTGTCGATGTTACTACACAATTGACATTTCTTTTTAAATGGTGTACCAATCTAGACATATGGGGTAGATCTAACACTAAGATTTTCCCACAGGGAGCACAGACTGTCCGATAAAAAGCAACAGCTTTCACAATGTAGCTGTATGTCGGTTTCATTTCTCACAATTCTAGGCTTTAAAGACTATCACTTCCAAGAAAGTTTGGAAACCACTGCCGTTTGTGTGGAGGATGGGGCTGCTTCTGCGTCACGTTGCTTTAATTTGTCCTCCGGCTGCCAAAGAAAATTATTCAACTGCTGAGGGGGTTTTGCTCTTGGCTCACTAACTGCTATGGCACACTGGATTGGCTTGATTCCGACGCTGAACAAGTGCAATCTGTACAATCTAATGAATTATTATAAATAAGACAAAGAAAATAAAGTGGAGAGCAATAGCCCTAAAGTATAAAACTGCTGGACGTCCCCCAGTTATTCTTGAATGTCCTAATTACTGACCATTTAAGCCAGTATAAGACTATTGTTGTATTGTAACTATATACTTTATGGTGCAGTTTAACAGACAGACCTTTAAACCAGTTTATAGTCTTTAAAAACAAACTCAGTTTAAGTGATTGATTACCAAGAGAATAACACTGCATATGGATGCTAGGCATAATATGGTATAGGAGACCCACATAACTTGAGTTGTATTACCTGACAGTCCTCAAATCTAATTGGTTGAGGAGCACTACAACAGTGCAGATATAAAAGTACAACAGCACTAAGACTTTTCACTGTTTATATCACTTCACTTGTCAGTGTTTGTTCCAGGCAGACATAGTTTGTGAAATGGTGGTGGGTTACACCAGTAGGTGGTGGCTTAATGAGTGATTCTTTTATTTATAAAAAATTAAATAAATATATATATATATATATATTTGCCATTTTATGCTTTTATTGAGATAGGACAGGTGGACAGGAAACAAAGTATGAGAGAGAGAGGGGGATGGGATTGGGAAAGGTCCATGAGCCGGGACTCAAACCTCGTTGCCCACAAGGCCATCAGCACAGACAATGACTGATTGTTCAATCATTCATTTAACCGATTCATTGAAAAAACACTTTTTTTGAGATTTTTTACATATGTCAGCATCAAAGTCAGAAAACACTAATTTCTTACCTGCATGCATCTCAAGGTGATTAGTTTTGCTCAGATTTTGCTCATCTCTAACAATTCACTTGTTTGATTTGTTAAAAAAAAAAACACTTCAGGAATAAAACCAGTTATATAAATGGGCTATGAAGGATTTATTGAAGTTATTAAAGGATTTGTTCAAAAACACTGAACCATGCAAAAACGAAACAAGTGATGAAAAAGAATCATTGAATAATTCACTCAAGCAGTTAGTTCAAAAACACTGAATCGTGCAGTCATGAAACAAGTGATAAAAATTAGTCATTGAATAATTCACTCAAACGATTTGTTAAAAAACACTGAATAATTTAGGAATGAAACAAGTGATCATTAAATCTTTAAATAATTCACTCAACACTGAATCCATCCAGAATGAACAGCGCTACTGTGATTTGCAGTTGTTTTGCTGTTGTTTGTTTGGAACAGTTTTTGTTGGTGTAAAAACAAAGTAACTGGGAATAAATGTGTCTAAAATGTAAATTACTCTGTTTTACATTCTTGTTTATTAAAGTGTTGTATGTCATGCACTGCCTCCTAGTTATTCCAGTAGGTTTGTGAATATGTGGCTTAATAAAGTCCTAGTTCACCACACAAAAGAGGGCCATCTTTTCTTTCTCTTTTTTCTTCTTACTTTAAAAGGGTACATCAGTGTTTTTAGTTTTACAACCAGTTTGCAAGAGTGGTAGGTTGTGACAACAGCACTCTTCATGCTTTTTGTACTAATAATTTTTACACAGTTATTGATAAATTGTAGATTTCTAAAAGACTTTAATTTTAAGTAAATAAATATCAGACCATTATATTAATATCTGAGACACCCTGTACTAAAAACAGTTACAGGCATTTAAACAAAATTAGTTACAACACTCCTTGGGTTTATTAATACTCATATATTTGTTCATTTGGAGCCTCTAATTAATTATCCATTGCAATGGACTAAGCTGCATTTCGGGGTCACAGGATTATTCACTTGCTTATCTTCTGTTTTCTTTTCTACTCACGCCAGTTGTGCAAACTAAACACAGATGTTTTGATTAAGCCTGCTCGGATCTGCCAGGAAATGGATAAAAGAAACGCAGTATTACGTCTCAGATGATGTCACACTTCAGGTGACGGATGGGGAGGAACCCCGCGCACCTTCAAAGCCGGAACACTTCCTGAACCGGTACCTCAGCCGTATATAAACCCGTAGCGCTTCTCAGCAGGGAGAGGGAGGGAGAAAGAACTCTCGAGTTCACAGAGAGTCAAAGCAAAGCAAAGCTGCTGCTGGACAGACTCAGGCAATAAGGAGACGTGTTTATGTCCACAGGCTGCTCTAGCATCTCTGAGAAGGTAGGAACATTTTTGTGCTCGAGCAATCTTTATACTTAGATTGTATGTTGGTAAACTGATGCGTGGATTGTAGAGGCAAATGTGTGTAGAGATAAATATTGAATGACCAGTTGAATTTCATGTTAGTTATTTTAAGGAAAACGGTTTTTATTTCTATACATGTCAAATCCTTTTGCAAAAATCAATACAAGTTTATATGAATTTTCAGTCAGCTTTAAATTGTTTTTAAAAGTGTGTCTTTTTTTATGACACTGGTGGCTAATGTTGACAGTAATATTGAAGACTTTTATTTGCTGCCTTATTTTGAAAAGTGGTGTCAAAGTTAAAACCTGCATTCATAAGTTTACTGCACTTTTACAATCAATATGAATTTAATTACTGAACTCATACAATTGAGTAGAAATGGTATAAAGTATTCTGGAAAAAAAAAAATTAAAGCAAAGATGTAATAATGATAAAAATTTATTTATATTGTTGGCTCTATAGTACAGGAAGGGTCAAATGACATAATACAGTTTTTTTGCATTCTCTAATGAATGGCAATCATTTATGTTTCACATGCAGATTGTGCAAAAGGAATAGAAACCTCTCGCCACATCCCAGCCATCAATCATGAATGAAAACCGCTTGGCTATCGACATTCTGCTCTTGTGTATATCCTGTGGAGCAAGTGCACTGGCAGCCTTCAGTCCCACTGCCTCTTCATCCCTTCCAGCAACCAATTTCACTGATATTGGCTCTGCGCCTCCAAAATATCTCACTGAGGCCGCAAACCTTCCCAAAACCAGACGGAAACGTTATATTTCCCAGAACGATATGCTTTCGATACTTGATTACCATAATAAAGTCAGAGGGAAAGTTTTCCCCCCAGCCTCAAACATGGAATATATGGTAAGTCACTTACAATAATTACTTTTACATTTTTTAAATAAGTAGCCTATGATACAATCAGGAACAGTTTGGACTTTCGAAAAAAAATTCTGCTTGTTTGAACTTTTGCTCTACACCCTCACAGCAGTTCGCTGGGTTCAGTTGTTTTATTTATTTCATTGTATAATTACCTGGCACTTTGCCTGGAAAGCGCATTGCTGCTGTTGTAGTTGGACACGTGAGTGTTGCACATGTAACTGCACTCATCACAGGATGCAGAAATGACATCCTTCTCCTTGTCCATTTGGCACTAGCAGCTGTTGAGCAGATTTAATTGGCTCGGACCACCAAAGTAGATCCTCTGCAGCATAGCTCAATGTGCTAAGACTACAGCTAAGCATTGAAATACTTCCAAAAGTGCACAGTCATGGCAAATGCTGTAGTGTATCAGATATGTTTCAGTAGACCCAAATGTTAGATTTTCTTTAATAATTCTCTGATTTGACCAAGATTAAAGGGGTAAAGCTTATTGAATGATCTACTGTGGTGAATACAACTACAATTTTCCAGCATAAAATACATTTGTTAATGCATATCCATCAGTGTTATTGTTTGGGGAAACTGTGCTATTGTGGACATAATTTAATTTCTGTGGGTGGGAATTTTAAGAAACCTAAATGATCTCATTAAAATGAAGAATAATTTCTGCAACTATTCAAATAATAAATGAATTTATTTGAGTGGACTGATAAAAGTGTATTACATGTCTCAGGTCTGGGATGACACTCTTGCAAAGTCGGCTGAACAGTGGGCGTCCACGTGTATTTGGGAGCACGGTCCTCGCAATCTTCTTAGATTTCTGGGTCAGAACCTTTCAGTCCGAACAGGAAGGTATGCATCTTCACCACCATCATTCCCAGTTTATGATCAGTGAGGTTTCCTATGGTTATTTTCCACTATACCAATGAACATTTGGGCCTGAAAGAGCAAGGAAAGCATTTCATCACACCATAATGACATTTTGGTGCTATGTTTGGATTGTTTACAGATACAGGTCCATTTTGCAGCTGGTAAAGCCCTGGTATGATGAAGTGAAGGACTATTCTTTTCCCTATTCTCGAGACTGCAATCCCAGATGTCCCCTTAAGTGCTACGGGCCTATGTGCACTCATTATACACAAGTGAGTTGATTATGATGTTGTTTGTATAATTAATTTCTTCAGGTACACAACCATTCAAAAGTTTGGGGTCAGTTATATATGTATTTTATTATTTATATGCATGTGGGTTTTTTTTTTTTTTATGAATACTTTTATTCAGCAAATTATAATTATATTGTACAAATTACAAATTATATTGTTCAAAAGTGACCGTAAAGACATTTAAAATACTTCTATTTCAAAGAAATGCTGTTCTTTTGAACTTTCTATTCATCAAAGAATTCTGGAAAAAATATATCACAGTTTTCACAAAAATATTAAGCGGCGCAACTGTTTTCAACATTGATAATAATAAGAAATGTTTCACCAAATCAGCATGTTAGAATGATTTCTGAAGGACCATGAGACACTGAAAACTGGAGAAAAGGCTGCTGAGAATTCAGCTTTGCCATCACAGGAATAAATTACTTTTTAAAATATATTAAAATAGAACATGGTTATTTTAAATTAAAATAATATTTCAGAATATTCCTGTTTTTATTGTATTTTTAAGAAAATAAATGCAACTTTGAGCATAGGAGACTTTTTGAAGGGTGGTAAATATCATTCAGATTTGACCGTTGCTCACTTTTTGCTTATGTTTTTACCAGATGGTGTGGGCAACCTCAAATAAAGTAGGATGTGCCATCAACACATGCCATAATATGAATGTTTGGGGCTCAGTATGGAAGAGGGCAACATACTTGGTGTGCAACTATTCTCCAAAGTAAGTATGTTTTCTTGTGCTTTAGCTAAGCTAAACTGCTAAACCCAAGAGTGAAAATCTTCAGTAACATAATTAGGCTAAGCTAGCAACCTGACACGTCTCTGTTAAAAACATTTTTGACGTGGACATCCATGGGGCCTTCTGGTTCAAAGACCTAGACGACCTCTTGCATTCCTGCTGTATGTGGAATTTTAGCAGAATTCTACCTCTAATTCCAGAATCAAAGCACCATAATCTTGTGTGGCTGGTGACTTGTGACTGACTTGTGACCTCCTTTTTTCAGTCTTCTGAGGCAGCGCACTTGAGCAAATTCTTAGGCTACTGCAGAGCAAGTTATTTATAAACTCTAGTTAAGACCCGACTTGCTAGCTGAGAGCTAGTTAAAGTAGATCCAGATTGATTTAAAGCTTGTCTTCTCAATGTAGAAACACAGTTAGAAATGGAAATGTGAAGTCTAGTAATTGCATTTATGTCCTTTTCAAACTATCAAGCAACTCATAAAGCACAATTTTAAATATGAAAACGTATGTGGTTCACTTTGTCCATTGGTGTGTCATTGACCGTTGTTGCTATTGTTGTTTACAGGGGGAACTGGATTGGTGAGGCCCCGTATAAAGTAGGTGTTCCTTGCTCCATGTGCCCTCCGAGCTATGGAGGATCATGCAGTAACAACATGTGCTTCCCTGCTGTGAAATCAAATTACCTGCACTGGTTTAAATAAACACAGACAGACAGAATGCACATGCCCCATCACAGAGACACTGTCCCTCATGGGAATTTGCACAACATTCCTGCATCACCCTGTTTTTTTTTTTTTGTTTTTTTTTATATATATGGGTCATATAGGACCCTGGGTTGATGAAAACGTATGTGGTTCACTTTGTCCATTGGTGTGTCATTGACCGTTGTTGCTATTGTTGTTTACAGGGGGAACTGGATTGGTGAGGCCCCGTATAAAGTAGGTGTTCCTTGCTCCATGTGCCCTCCGAGCTATGGAGGATCATGCAGTAACAACATGTGCTTCCCTGCTGTGAAATCAAATTACCTGCACTGGTTTAAATAAACACAGACAGACAGAATGCACATGCCCCATCACAGAGACACTGTCCCTCATGGGAATTTGCACAACATTCCTGCATCACCCTGTTTTTTTTATCTTTCTTTTTTTTTTTTTTTAAATATATGGGCCATATAGGACCATGGGTTGCAAGGCAGCATTTTTTAAAGATATGTACATAACTTATTTTTCAATATTTATACCATGTATTATATGGTTTTGTGTATAAACCCAATGGTTTATTTCCTGAGAGGGACTCTACTGTGATCTGTCAAGACATGATTGGTGCTTACAGTATTCAACTGTAAAGGCCTATTCACACCAAGGACGATAACTATAAAGATAACGATAAAGATATAGTTCTAAAAACCGTTAAAGAATAGCAGAGTACACACCACAGCTATAACGATAAAGGCACAGAGAAACGATTTTGTTGGAATCACTTTTTTCACAATTTTTTTCCAGCTGATGAACGATGCAAACATTGACAGCCAATCAGAATCCATCTTGCTATAACGAGCTCAAGAATTTAAAGCGGCAGACGAACGTGCGCTTAGAATAAACAGACGATATCGTCCACTAGTGTGGACGCTATTTTCTTTATCTTTATAGTTATCGTTCTTGGTGTGAACGGGGCTTAACTGTACTCGGAGAACACAAGGCACAATTGCCAAAACTCCCATCAGGCTTTGTTTGCAAGTCTAATGTTGCAAATTGTCTGTAGTGCCAGACTAGTCTTAATAGTCTTAAAGGGCTAGTTCACCCAAAATGAAAATTCTGTGATTTACTCGTTCTGAACTCGTATGGCTTTCTTTCATTTGTGTAAGACAAAATAAGATATTTTGTAGAACTAGATAATTTTCAGCTGTTTTTGTGTACATTATGAAAGTCAGAAAAGTAATATGGAATAATTTCACACCTCCTTTATGTCCTTTTTGGAGTTTGAAAGTTTTGGAACCCATTGACTTTAATTGTACGCACAGAAACTGCTAAATCATTCTGGTTTATATTTTCTTTTGTGTCCCACAGAAAAAAGTCTGTCATTTACTCATCTTCATGTCGTTCCAAACTTGTATGACTTTTTTTTTTTTTTTTTTTTTTTTTTTTTTTTTTTTTTTTTTTTCAGAAAACAAGACAATATCTTAAGTCATTTTACTTGTCAAGTAAATGCATCCTGAATCAAGAATTTGTAGATATTTATACTAGAAAACAAGACAAAAATACTACAAAAGAAAAGTTTCCATTGACTTCCATTGCATGGACTAAAAATACAATAGAAGTCAGTAGGAAACAACTATTTGGTTACCAGCGTTCTTCAAAGTATGTTCTTTTATGTTCATGCAGGTTTGGAACAACATTCAAAATATCTCGTAAATAATGACAGAATTTTCATTTTTGGGTGAACGATCCATTTAAATCAATGCAATCAATTTACTTTAGTTCATGCAGCCTGTTTTGTGTGATGTCATATCTATTAACCCTTGGCTTTTGGTGCTTCAGTTCAGATGTTAAGCTAGCTCTTTTTGAACTGAGCTGGAACACAACAGTACTTCGCTGGTTTGAATACACTCACTTGAATTCTTGGAAATGCTTTGCTTTGGGTCTTCCTTTTTTGGAAGGTTTCCACATGCTTAAAGCCTACAAACGTGTTCTTGGGGCTTCGAAATCGTGGAATGTTGATTAGAAATCATTTGGGAAAAACTCTGCGTTTTGCAACCCCAGAAAGAGCATTTAGTGAGATGGCTAATCATGCTGTACCCTCATGAAATGTTGAGGCGGAATAACATGGAAACATGTTTGATGTGTAAGTGCACCTTAAAATGTTTTTTTTTTTATTTTTTTTTTAATGTGTTTTTATTTAGAAAGCTGTCATTAATGGTGATTTTATCATATGTACATACATTTTATTATGATTTCAGCAGTATAGTCTCTACAATGCATGCATGACAGTGGCACACTATTGCATTGTGTAGATTTCACTCTTTGAACTGCATCACACAAGCACTTAGCAAATCTACCAGGCAGTACTCTGCAGTAATCTGGACATGGAGGAGGGGATATAAAGAGCTATTTATCCCTTTCCCACCCATAGATTCAGCTTGGTCAACATGACTTCATTTATTGAAATTGTATTTTCTGTTAAATTCTGTTCTGTGTAAAATTATTTTTAATTTTGTCATAGACTGGATCTCTTACGGTGTTAATATGTCTTTGCAGACCTCAGAATTTTTTTTTTTTTTTTTTTCCTCAAATGTGCTAGACAAGTTATGGTGCTAGATTTAATTAGCATAATGTTAAATGTGTGTATTTGCACCTATTGTTAACACATCATATACACTACATAAATGGCAACTGTATTTCAGTAACCCTTTATTTATCATTTGAAATAAGATGTACATAGCCTTTTTATACAAATCTTTTTTTTTTTAAATAAAATTTGTTATTTAAACTTGTCATTTTGTGCCTCATTGCAAAGCTCTAACACTGTTTAAAAGTTTGGGGTCAGTCATATTTTAAGAAATCTAATACTATTATTCAGCAAGGGTGCCATAAATTGATCAAAAGTGACAGTAAATTAATTTATGGTGTCACAGATTTCGATTTTAAATAAATGCTGTTTATTTTAACCTTCTATTCATAAAATAATCCTGACAAAAAGTATCCACAAAAATATTAAGCAGCTTTTTTTATAAACCGATAACAAGAAATGTTTCTTAGGCACCAACTCAGCATATTAGAATGGTTTCTGAAGAATCATGTGACACTAAAGACTGGGGTAATGGCTGCTGAATAAATCATATTTTAAAATGGAAGTAGAAAAGTTTTATTTATGTATAGACTGAAGTATAATTTGACAGTATTCTTTTTTTTTTTTTTTGTATAAAATAAATGCAGCCTTTGTTAGCATAAGGAACTTCGATCATTCAAAGATCTTACCGACCCCAAACTTTTGAAAGCTTTCAAATAACGCCCATCAGCAACAAATATTTTTGGTGAGAGTTTTGGATCCAGACTAGTTGTTGAAAGAGACGTCATCAGTGCTTTATAGAATTATAAACAATACCACCACCCTTGCTGACTATTTAAATTAATGTTGTATTTATACTTTTTAATCAGATTGCTTGCTGGCATATTTTGTATTGTTGAATAAAGCTGAAAACCATTTTGCTTCACAGTTTGTTTTTCTTCAAATGTGTTAATCAGAAATCTTAATCAGTCTCATATTTCTCTGTCCACCCGTCCCCTTCTCTCGTTTTCTCTCCCCTCGCTCTTTACACAGAAACAGACAGAGCTGATAGTAATTATGGGATCTTCTGAGGAACTCTTTCTCATCTCTGCTTTTATGATGCTCCATTTACAGTTTCACTTAAGCATTGTAATTTAAAGACCACTTCCTTGATGTGAAAACTGGTTACAATTATATCTTGATAAGAAAACGTTGACTTTGGCCAAGCCGATACCCATCTATAAACAATATGTATATGATCTTCCAAGAGGGGCCCTCGGGTCTGCAATGGAGCGAATGAAACCGATGAACTCTGTGAAAGCTACAGGTTCTGCCTCGTGCGCTCACTTGTGAGAGGGTGGGGCGAGCAGGCAGACAGACTCTCACCGCTACCAAATTCAGCAGATTTGGGAAAAGTATGCAGATTTCACAGGGAAATGTGATGCCATAAATGTTTTGATCTATTGGACAGGCACAGCTGTTCTTCTACAGACTTCCAGCTGTGAGAAGAGGCAGATTCCTGCCAATGGCTTACAAAGAATAACAAGTCATCGTACCCTTTTCTAAACCTTATGGTATGCGGTAGCTGTGCAGAAAATATGCCAAAACATTAAAAAGGTAGTGTTTCACAGGAAGGATGAAGTGGGTGTACAGTAATACTGAATGGGCAGGCTACGTCAGGCATCAAAAATGGACCATTTACTAGCTTTTGTACTGGTCTTATTGTGCACAATTCATTGGTTTTTATTGATTTATTCATAGTGTTTTAAATAAAAAATTGTTAGTCCTAATAATCTTTAATCAAAATGTAATAATGCACTTCCTCTCAAAATACTTTCCTTTCCTGCTAACGTCAATCTGATGGAACTGATGGGGAAAATAGCCAAACATGTCATCTGATTCTCTCCAACTGTGTAGCAAAAAGAAAGGGTGACAAAGTCTATTTTCGTCTGCTTCTGTCCCGAAACTCTGACCCCTATCCTCAGACAAACATCATTACTGGCCTGCCAAAAGCAGATGTGCAGAGCTTGTCATATTATACCCAAAAACACTTAAGGCTTTAAGGCACTATCCGAAGGTGTTTCAACTAAGTACAGTAGTGAATACTTATGCAATGTAATTATCTCAGTTTTCCCTTTTTAATAAATGTGCACAGTCATCACAAGTCATTATGCTGTACAAAGAAAATATTCAGATAATATATATAAAAATATATTTAAAAATATATTATATGAAATATTCTTAAATATTAATAAATATATAAAAAAGCGATACATTAAAAAAATAAAACCATTAAATGTACGTTATTTCCTCCTGAAGTACATTTTATAATTCAATATAATGATATATTCTATTTTTTCTATTTCTATTTTTTTTTTTCTTTTTAATAAATTTGTAAAGTTATCAGAAATACATTGTTTGCTTTGTCGTTATGTGGTTTGGGGTGTAGATAGATGTGAAAAAGCACTTAAGTAATAATTTAAAGCACTAGCATAATGCTGCAACATAACAGATTGTGAACTATCATTGTCCCATTTTTGTATATATACATATAGTGAGTTTAATTAAACTTCATATAGTCCAGGTGATATGTGAAAATAATGTTCACTTTTTCATAAAAGCATGAAACTTGGTACACTTGTATAGTTTGCAGCCCTAAACATTTTCAGAAATGGAGCCATTGCAAAAACATCTTGTGGTTGCCATGGCGACCATTTTACTTTCTGCCATAACCAAATTATGTATTTTGTGTCATAGCTCCTGAACCAAACATGATAACACAGAAAAGGTTATGTCTACCCCTATGTTTTGATGGTCAAGGATTACAATGACACCATATACAGCAACATAAACTGTTCAGATGAAGAGTTAATAGTGAAATCAGCAATGTGAGAAGGAAATCACAGTATCTGAGTATCACAGTATCACAGCATTAATAGTACATATTATGGCTATTCTTTTTTTCTTTCTTTGATAATTAACTAATATTTTATTTAATAATACATTAAAAGATTGTTTTCAAGAATACTATCATATATTTCAGAGATATTAAAAAAATCATCTCAGGTAAGTGTATTTCCTTACCTCTCAGGCAGAGTCAGGTAGGTGGTAGTGTGTTTCCAATACATTCTTGCTCTCTCAACAATGCTCTAACATCACACGTGGATGGCAACGCAATCAGGTGAACAGTTAATGGTTAATTCAGTGACTTTATGAGAAGGATTACAATGAAATCTCAGAATTTCAAACAGATTTCAAACATATTTCATGTAAACTTAATTTACAATCACTCTCTGGGGCCAGAGTTGTCTATTATGTTGTCCACAGGGGGGAAGCCAGAGTCCTGCATGCGGGCGGGTACACACAGGAGAATCGCTAATATTTGATGTAATGGGTGAAATAATATTTATGTTTAGGGTGTGATGCGGGTGTGGGCAGGACGGTGTCAAGCACAGGCGGCTTGCGGGTCCAATAACCAAGACTATTTCGACTCGGTCCAGTACACGCTGAGCAATGTGGCCAATCACGCTGCCGCTGATTGACAGCTGTAGTGATTATATTAAAGGGAGCTCTCTTTGCTTGCTTTCTGTATTTAATCTATTCACAATTTGGATAAAAGTTTTAATAAATGAGTTTTGTCTACCTCATGTAGGAGATTTAATGCAGGTGCTTTTCGAGTCCTAGTTTTTATGTCAAATGGGTCGGTTATGGGATTATATTAGTGTTGCTTTCAGATAACGTGTCGGGTGTTCTGTTCATTACTGCGATTGTGGGAAGATAATTTCACCAGACAGGGAAGGTGAATGAAAATGCCTCTCTCTCACGAGGCATTGCTTACTTACAGATCTCAGGCTTCTGGAGGGGATGTAGATTCGTTGGGCCTGGGCAAGAAGTTGTGCAGCATGCTCTGTTTGGAAGGGTCTGATCCTCCTGATGTTGTGCAATGCAAACCTGCATGATCGAGTTGTCTTTACAACATGGTCCTTGAAGGTCAGCTAGTCACCAAAGAATAATTTTTGATGAACCTAGCAGGATGATGAAATCATGCTGTAGAGTTGGAGTGGCAGGGAAAACGAGAAGATCAGTCTTTGCCAGGTTGAGCTGCAGGAGATGTTCCTTCAGCTGCAGGTGATGTTCCTTCATCCATGCCACGATGTTTGCTAGGCAGCCTGAGATCCATGCAGCTACTATTGGATTGTCTGGCTGAAATGAATGATAGAGCTGTGTGTCATCATCAGCATAGCAATGGTAGGAGAAACCATGTGCTTGTATAATGGGTCCCAGTGATGTAGTGTATATGGTGAAGAGGAGGGGTCCAATAACTGATCCCTGAGGAAACCCTGTGACTAGTTGATGTTCTTTGGATACCTCTCCTCCCCAGGAAACCCCGAAAGACCTACCTGTGAGATAAGATTCAAACCAGTGGAGTGCAGATCCTGTGATGGTAGACAGGAGAATCAACGTCTTGTAGATTGCAGGATCTCCAGCGGGTGGTCCTAACAGTATCTGTTGTTTGTAGCCCTTTTGTCTTTAGGTATAAAATTCTATCCCACAGACAGAACTTTGGGAGAAGCTAAGATTCTTACAAGGGTTAAGATTGTTTGAAGGAAGATATGCTAACATCACTATTGAAGAACTGCTACACTACCATCTTCAATAAATGATTCTCCCCACAAAAATATTGGTCAATCCTACTTAATTTTTTGTATTAGAGAAATCTAGTACATTGGTGAGCCACCCAAAAGACTGCTCAGCAAAAATACAGTAAATATGATACATGTGGCAACTTTTTAGGTTAGAAGGGGTAGTATGCACTGGCCTGTCTAGACAGATATTGTCTTGACAAGAAGTTAAAGGGGTCATATGATTTTGCTAAAAAGAACATTATTTTGTGTATTTGGTGTAATGAAATGTGTTTATGCGGTTTAAGGTTCAAAAAACACATT
>NW_015540930.1:69535-82662 GCF_001515605.1 Sinocyclocheilus anshuiensis
AAGGGTAAAATTGTTTGAAGGAAGACATGCTAACATCGCTATTGAAGAACTGCTACACTACCATATTCAATAAATTCTTCTCCCCACAAAAATTTTGGTCAAGCCTACTTAATTTTTGGTATTTGAGAAATCTAGTACATTGGTGAGCCACCCAAAACACTGCTCAGCAAAAATACAGTAAAGGTGATGATACATGGGGCAACTTTTTAGGTTAGAAGGGGTAGTATGCACTGGCCTGTTTAGACAGATATTGTCTTGACAAGAAGTTAAAGTGGATCATAAAGTGTTAGTTGCTGTATTTACATCCAGAGAAGAGAAATGGATGGGTGAGGGAAGAGATGATGACACTACAGAGGAAAGATGGAAGGGTGAAAGGGAGTGTAGGTTTTGCCTAAAAGTAACTGGTAGAGGAATTGGTGGCACACAGGTAGTAGTAATATGTAGGTTAAATGTAATAAAGAAATGACCAAATGTTGTCTGTGATACAATTGCATGTGTAAATTAAGTCAAGCTGGTTGCCTGATTTGTTAGTGCTTGTGGTGGTAAGCCATTTGAGATCGAATGAAGCTAGGAGTGGAAGTGGAAGTCTGCAGTGTAAGGCTTCTCCAGATGGATTTCGAAGTGACCAAAAACTACAAGTGGACTACCAGCCACAGAGAATGAGGACAGCAGCCCATACAGCTCCTCTATAAAGATGCCCAGTTGACCAGGAAGGCGATAAATCATTACAATATGGAGTTTAACAGGAGCTGTTACCATAATAGCATGAAACTCAAAAAAAAATTTATTGCATAGCGAAGAGGGGGTTGAGTAACTCCAATTATTAGAAATGAGAAGACCAGTACCCTTCCAACCTGACGGGGGGTGTGAGAGAAAGGGAAGTTGTTAGAGAGAACAGCTGGGGTTGCGGTGTCTTCTGGACGAATCCATGTCTCAGTCAAGCCCAAGATACTAAGAGTACACTGAGAAGCAATGGCCAGAATGAAGTTTGTTGACAGCTGACTGACAATTCCAGAGACCCACAGAAAATGACAGAGATGCAGCAGAAGAGGTGCAGATAGGACGCAGCTTAGCAAGATTGCGTTGCCGTCTGCGTGTGATGTTAGAGCATTGTTGAGAGAGAACAAGAATGCATTGGAAACATACTACCGCCTACCCGAATCTGCCTGAGAGGTAAGGAAAAATACACTTACTTGAGATTATATATTTTTTATATTTCTGATTGTATTCTTGAAAACAATCTTTTATTGTACTATTAAATAAAATATTAGTTAAGCTGGTGTGTGGTGGGCGTTCTGGCGCAATATGGCTGCTGTCACATCATCCAGGTGGATGCTGCACATTGGTGGTGGTTGCGGAAATTTCCCCTTCCATATAAAGCGCTTTGAGTACCTAGAAAAGCGCTATATAAATGTAACAAATTAATAATTAATGAATTAAAACAATCTTTTATTGTACTATTGAATAAAATATTAGTTAATTATCAAAGAAATAAAACATTAATAGCCATAATATGGACTATTGTAAATGCTGTGATGTGATGCTCAGATACTGTTATTTCCTTCTCACATTGCTGATTTCACCATTAACTCTTCACCTGAACAGTTTATGTTGCTGTATATGGTATCATTGTAATAATTGACCATCAAAACATAGGGGTAGACATCACCTTTTCTGTGTTATCACGTTTGGTTCAGGAGATATAGCACAAAATGCATAATTTGGTTATGGCGGAAAGTAAAATGGTCGCCATGGCAACCACGAGGTGTTTTTGGGATGGCTCCATTTCTGAAAATGTTCAGGGCCCTAACCTGTACAATTGTGCCATGTTTCATGCTTTTATGAAAAAGTAAACATATCACCTCAAATTTTGCACATATCACCTGGACTAATAGGAGATAGGATGGGTTGAATCAAATCCTGTTTCATTTGGAAATGTTGCATCAAGGAAGTTAAATTAGTTGTCAACAGGGTTTGACATTGAATTAATTCTGTTCCATTATATTTAACGATATAATGCATTATTAATCATAAGTTCTATTGAGTATATTTCTGTTCTGATTTTTCACTTGCCTCATTGCTTCATATGCCTCATTACGCTTGTACAATACAGCCTTGTTTTGATTTAAGCTCTCAGGTCAAAATGACTAACAGTGCGCTTTTGTAAAATCCATACAAAGTCCAGCTCAAGTGGAAATTAATGTTTCATGTCCTTAAACAAGAGGCTCCTCAGACCCAAAACTGCAGCTGCAAGAAAACTACCCCACTTGTGTGAATTACAAGATTCATTGTGCACTTGTTTGCATCCAACAAAATTGGACATTGTTTTATTTTAGAGCAACCCAAATTTGTCACAAAATTTCAATCTCAATTATTCCAATAATAATGTAAAATATTGAATTTTAAAACTGTTTTTAAAATGGCATTTTCTTATGAAATACAACTTTTACTTGGAAGATGTGGAGAACAGGAGATTAATTATGGGAGTATGTGAGCTTTCAGCAACTTTTTTTTTTTCAAACATGCCCTCAAACTCTTCCAGCTAAACATCAGGTGAGTTTGTGGCTGACGGCGGATCAGAAGAAAGATTTGTCTTTGGCTTGCAACTACACATGGCAGACCAACAACCTGCTGATGAAAACTTGGCTCCCGCTCGTTTTCTTTCATGTCTCCCGGGAACCATTGCAGATAGCATTTTTCAACTCTTTGTGTGCTTTTCCCTCTCTCTCTCTTTGCCGTTCTCTCTGTCTGAGGAACCCACAACAAATCTGTTCATTTGACAAGCGTCCCTCCTCCCCCTCTCCCTGCGCCTCCTTCCTCTCATCTGAGGTGACTAAGTTCAGACTGGCCTCTGCTGTCCTCGGCCTGCCTCTTAAATACTGTCCCCACTTTCCATGCTACATGAGAAAAAGCCAGCTGTTAATCATAATGGAGCTTTAAGCTTTACATAAAGCTTGCCAAATACAGTTGGGAAGAAAGCTTGTAAATTCATTTATGGACACTATCAAAACTCACCTTTTAATCCCTGGGAGTTGGGAGGAAAAAAATAAAACCCTTGGTGAAATGGAGGGTGACCAAGGCTGCAGAGTAACATCCTGCATCTGGTGCTCTCCACAGCTAGATGTGGTCTACTGCAAAAGCAACAGGACGGACTGTAAACATCTCTTGTGTAATACCAAACGGGCTCTCCAAGCTCAGATGCTGCAAAGAGCTAGGTGTTAAAGGGATAGTTCACCCATTTACTCACCTGTTTGTTGTTCCAAACCTGTATGACTTTATTTTACCTGTGGCACACAAAATAAGATATTTAAAAAAATGTCTCAGTGTTTATTTGTTCAGTGTTGTTTTGGACCCCATTGACCTTTAATATGGACAAAAATATACTTTTAAATATTTTCCAACTCATATTACACTTGATATCATTTGCAATATCAATGAGGTCCTATTAGTTAAGGTTAGTTAATGCATTAATTAACATTAACTAACAGCTGTCACGATCTCCAGCTGGAGTGCCCATGAGCTCCTCTAGAGGGCAGTCCATTCTGTACCTTGCCATTCACTCAGGACTCCATTTCCCATAATCCCTTGCCCGGACTCATCAAGTGCATCACCTGTCTCTCATCAGATCTCATCATCAGTTCACAGCTGTCTCACATTAGTAAGACTATAAGAATAGCACACACACTCGCTGTCTTTACTGGTGATTGAATGTTTGAAGGTTTTCCAAGTTTCCTGTGTGTTCCTTGTTTTTCAGAGTTTCTTAGTTTTGCCTTGCCTTAGTGTTTTGATCCTGGACTGTCTCCTTGATTCTGGTTGTTTGCTGCCTGCCCTCACCATTGCTCGTTGTCTGGAATACTCTTTTGCCTCTGCCTTGGATATAACTGTTTGCTGTCACTGGACCCTGCCTGTATGACTATGCCTTGTTAAATAACGCCTGCATTTGGATCCCACTTAGTGTTTAAATTAACATTAACTGAGATTAATATATTTAGAACTATTTTTCAGTTTTAGTTTTCATGTTAACTATGTATTTAAGTAATAACAAATGAAGCCTTATTGTAAATTGTTACTGATATATTGATACATTACAATCTTTTGCAAGTCCTAATATATTTATTTTAAATTCATAATACCGAATTAAAATCTTTCCAAGCCCCCCTTGGCTACATGTACCTTTGGTTAGAATTACTGAGCATTCGGGAAAGGAAAAACACAGAATGAAGAGAGAGAAATAACGGATAATGCCCCGTGTTTGAACCAGGTGTAATTCAACTAAGGTTTTCAACCATGGGTTCAGGGCCACTAGGGACCTCGGCAATCTTGGTCTTTCCCATGTTCCTGTATTTGGAATGCTGGATTATATCTTCATTAAAAAAAAAAAAAAAAAACCTGCTGCAGTTATATCGTGCTCCTGTCTCCATTTACATCCAATGTTATAACCATAATCATAAACACTGTAGCGCCATGTACTGCACATTGTTATTCTTCTAGTTATTTATAGTCGCTAATGAATCAAAAGTTTTGCACATTCAAAGAAAATAGGTGACTTTCACATTGCAAAATAAAGTGGATACAGCTGACAGTGGAGACAGATACTTTTTTGCATTCGAATGGTGCAGTTAGCATGAGGGCTAACAACTAATAAACAAAGCCTTGACTCCTTGGATGTGACACATAAAGTATTTTGTCTTTCCACACTAGAACTGCTGGCTGGTGCAATTAAAGCAATTTAGCAGATATTCCATGTTTAATGTACATGTGGAGATGGTTAGGATTTACATGAAATTTACATTGTCCCTGCAGCAAATCACATCTTCTTGATGAAAGTGTGAGGAGGACTGTTGAAATTATAGGACTCTGCTTTAGTGGTTTATGGTGGCTGGAGCAGCGTGAATTTACACACATCTGTTTGACAGATAGCAAGGGCTCTGACTGGTTGGAGATCCTCACAGATGTTGGCGCATGGTTGTAAAAAGGTTCTCAGCTGTAAATCTCAGAGTTTGGTAAGATACCACTCAGAGGATGCAACCAAGTGGACTGTGTCTCTTTTCAACAAGAAAAATAATAAATTCATGGCATCTGTTTGAGCCCCTTATGTTGATATGATTTCTTCGTAATTGTGATCTTGTAATCTTAGTATCAAGTGATTGATATTCAAAATTAATTTGATGATGAACACAGGATTATCCAACACAGTGTACATCAGGTCTTGAACGATAGCAGGAACCTCATGACTTAGTTGTGTGCCAGGTTGTGAAATTTGTGCAAGCATTTCAAAGCTGAAATGCAGAGCTGCTAATTCTAATGTTACTGTTTTATGCACTTTAATGATTATGAATATTGTTAATATAATTCCTTTATTAATCTTTAAACTGTCATTTACTTTTTCAATGGTTTTAGTGAGAGACAGAAACAGAGAATGTGAAATGAATGACTACACAGCAACACACAACGGGGCAATACTTTTTCAAAAGGTATACATTTTTGTTCCTTTTAGGTATTAATATGTACCTTTAAGATATCCATATGCATCCTTTAGGTACAAAAGGGTACTTTTAGAAAAGGTATCACCCCAGTGGCAGCTTTAGACTGTACTAATAGCCTTACTGCCTTAAATTCATTTGCATATAATATAGCTAGTATATACCCGGACTAACATGAAAGACAGTCACAGAAAAACATTACCTTTGCATGTTTAGTTTGAGTATTTGTTGACCCATGTTCTGTGTTTGCCTTGATCGTTGCCTTGATCTGTAGTTTTTGTCTTGGAGAAGCATTTACATTGGGAGAACTTCATAGATTTCAAGAACCATCATTTCATGCCAAGATCAATGTCTGTATGGGAATGAAACACTGAGATAGTGTCATGAAATCAGATTGGGCTTTCCCAGAGTTTCCTTGAAACAGTCCATTTCGTGTTTCTATGAGGAAGCCACTTGTGCTGGATGGCTTTGATGCTGAATCAAAACAGTTGATGTGACATAATGTGATGAAAGTCTGTAGAAACATTTTGTGGAAAATATGCTCCATTCAGATAATGAAATCAAGTCACTCAATAATGGTACTGAATCACCAGCAGATGGCAATCTTTGCGCTATATGGATCTTTACCATACAGTCTATGATCATCAAGAATTGAAAGGGATTTCTGTTTTCGGGAGGGAAATTAAAATTTCACAGTTGGCAGACAACACCACGTTGTTTTTAAAAGATGAAAAATATGTGCCAAAGTCTTTAGATTTAATTAACCAGTTTTCTTGCGCTTCTGGTTTAAAATTAAACCTCTCAAAATGTGAGATTATGCCTGTCCATGATTTGAATTATGATTCAATAGAAAATATTCCTGTTAAGCCCACGGTGAAATACCTAGGTATTTATATTACTAAAAATCTTCTGGCAAGACAACACTTAAACTTTTCTGCTATGTTATTGTTTCAATAGCGGTAATGTATGCATTCTTGTGTCTCCCTGTCTTGTCATCTTTTGTTTTTTTGTATAATATTTTTGTTTCTCTCTCTTTGTTTTATTATATGTATTTGTATGTAATTCCTTTACAATGTTCTTATGTTATTGAGCATTAATAAAAAAAAAAATTAAAAAAAAATTAAAAAAAACTAACAACAGTCTATGATCTTTACACTCCCACAGACTTCATACAGTACCATCCCAGTCCTCATGGAGGCTGAAAATGTTAGACATCATGATGAGAGGTACGGACTTCATGAAGATAAATAAACAAATAAATAAACCAACCGACCAAACAAACATTACGCTATTTTAGAGTAAAAATCAAACAGGGAATAATATTAAACGTGATTTTGGTTTTATGCAGGATAGAGAGAAAGATTACACTACAGTCCATTAGGTGGCAGAAACCTTATTTTGCCATGCAACTAACCTTACTGTTAAACGTGGATGACTCGGGGGTTTTTTGGCGTCGGAGTACTTACTGCTTTACTGGTGAACATAAAACTTTTAATAGATAGCTGGAAGCTTACAGAGAAGACGAAAACATTGGAAGAGCAAGAAATCGCTATAAGAGTTTGTATGTAATGTAGGCTATTAATGTAGGCCTACTGTCTGTGGAGCCTTAAGAAAACCTACAGGTAATCTAAAATAAATTTAATTCAGATCAGTGTTTAATAACCAGATGTTGGAGCTGTGTAAATAGCGGGATAACAAGTACATTTTTAAATTTTATATTTATTGATGTTGTAAATACAACGCCATTACCTCCCTTACCAAAAAGTAGTATACTTCAAGTTTATTTTAGTAAGTATACTTAAGTAAAGTTCAAGTATATTTTTAAGTATACTTTATGTAGTAAGTATACAAATATCAGTGTACTAGTAGTATACTTGTAAGTGTACTATTTCAATACTCCTTGGGACTAAATTGGCCCACTTTCTAGTATATAAAAGTATACTTTTAAGTATACTTTAAGTATAACAGTAGTAAACTTTAAGTAAACAACTAGTTTACATCAAAATTTTTAGCTTGTATTGCAACTATACTAAAAGTGAACTTATAGGTATACTGATAGTTTACTAATTAAATACTTTTCGTAAGGGCTGTAATAGCCACAGATAAAAAATAAATAAATAAAACAAAATAAAAAACTAATACAGTTTGCCCGCTCACTTTTTCTTTCATATGACGAATGCGTGGACGTGAAGTGACGCCGTTGTTTACAAAAGAGGAGGAGGAAGAGTGTGCAGCAGGTGGCTTGGTTTAAGCAAAATATTTACATTTGTATTGTTCATCAAAAATATTAGTTTCTGTTGCTTATTCTTGATGACTGTAGGGATCGTGTTATAAACAGCATTATATGTCGTGTATACCTCAAGAGCGTGAGCGCGCAGGACAGCCCGGGGATTACAGGTCATGTTAATTTAATGTTGTAAATAATGTTTAACGTTAGTTTTTACACAGACAGATCATTTCGCTTCATAAGACCTCAGTATATCACCAGGAGCTAATGGGGATTCTTTTTTTTCTGCTTTTTCCCTTTCCTCAATATTTTATGAATCACCAGGATCATGGTTTCGGTTAAACGTCATCTTTACTGTTCTAGTGAAGAAAGAAAGTCATCTACATCTTAGATGGCCTGAGGGTGAGTAAATAAAAAGCAAAATTTCATTTTTAGATGAATTATTCTTTGACCTGGACCACAAAACTGGGCTGGGGTATATTTGTAGCAATAGCCAAAAATACATTGTATGGGTCAAAATTATTGATTTTTTTTTTATGCCAAAAATCATTAGGATATTAAGTAAAGATCATGTTCCATGAAGATATTTAGTAAATTCCCTACTGTAAATATATTAAAACTTAATTTTTGATTAGTAATATGCATTGCTAAGAATTCATTTGGACAACTTTAAAGGCGATTTTCTCAATAGTTAGATTTTTTTGCACCCTCAGATTCCATTTTCAAATAGTTGTATCTCGGCCAAATATTGTCCTATCCTAACAAACCATACATCAATGGAAAGCTTATTTATTCAGCTTTCAGATGATGTATAAATCTCAATTTCGAAAAATTGACCCTTATGACCCTTGTGGTCCAGGGTCACAAATTATGTAGCATGCCAGAGAGAAAATTCATATATAGTCCAATAGGTGGCAGAAAACGTATTTTGGAGGTTGTTTGTTTATTTGAAGAAAGTCTTGCCTCCTTTCTAAACTTGGTAGATATGGCTTTAAAAGACTATTACACATACAACTTTTAATAGATGGAAGCTGGGAACACAAAAACAAAAACATTGGAAGAGCAAGAAACCAGTAAGAGACACAACGAGCTGGATGCAAAATAACTAGCCTACATGGCAAAATAATAACATATACTGTAAATAAATATTGCAGAAAAGCTGTCACCGGGTCAGTATCTTTTTTAAAAGGACATTTTTGTACCTAATACGTACACTTAGGTACCTTTAAGGTACCAATATGGACCCTTTGGATACAAAGGTGCACCTTTTGAAAGTGCACCTTTTTCTGAAAGTGTAGTTTTAAATCAGTGTAAATTGTTAAACATAAAATTGCATAAAATTCATTATAGTTTCACAAAGTTTAATAAATTTAATAAACTAACCAGTTTGCAAATCTGTGATCTCCAAAATACCTAAATTTTTATGAGTCAAAATGGGGTTTAAGTAATGCATTTAATTAAAGGGGCAATTAAATGTAACAAATCATGTAAAAATTGATCATCTTTTATTGGAAATGAACAACATTTTACTAAACTTTGTTAATTGCCTTAATATTTCAAACAGCTGAAAAGATGGTGATTCAACTACATTTTATAAAAATCAACTTTCAAGTTTTGTTATATATATTACATGAGAGTCAAATTGGACTACAGGGACTCATCCAAGATCACTCATTTAACAGTTCGTCTATTGTCAGC
Source organism: Sinocyclocheilus anshuiensis (assembly GCF_001515605.1). Taxonomy (NCBI): domain Eukaryota; kingdom Metazoa; phylum Chordata; class Actinopteri; order Cypriniformes; family Cyprinidae; genus Sinocyclocheilus; species Sinocyclocheilus anshuiensis. Next base: position 78,944 of record NW_015540930.1, read on the forward strand.
ATTATGAAAAAAAAAAAAAAGATTAAAAAACTACTGGAAATATTCAAATCAGGAATGTCAGAATCAGAATGCATAGTTTGTAAAAATAAAAGATATATATATATATTTTTTTTTTTTTTTTTTTTTACGGAATTAAAGTATATTTCGTGGCTTAAATAAATTACATGTTACTCAGAGACTGATTTATTTATTTTACCAGGAAAGCACCCATAGAAAAGAAAAATCAAAAGTGAGATCTCTTTAACATCTCAAATATTGTCTCATTTGTGTCTACTTCCATTTCTCCTAAGGAATTTTAGGAGAAATATCTGAAATGCTGTCGATACTAAAATGAGAGATATATGAGAATCTCGTCTAAGTTTCTTACGCTTAGGAAAAGCAACCACTGAGCAATACATTTTTCCTATGGGGAGTGGTTTTGATGCTCAAAGTTGTTTTTATTGTTTTAATGTTATGTGATCTTACCCTTAAATATTCTCTTATGTGAATATTTTCATAACAACATGCCGCTTAAAATGAAGAAAGTAATCAACATAACTGATATTCAAAATGGTAAGCAAGCGCTGCTTTGTTTGCGTTTCGTATTTATGCATTTATCTCATATATTGTTGTTTCGGTTTCTCCATTTGAATGACGAATATATAGGCCTACTATTGATAGCTGCTGATATAGACAGCTAATTCATCTCACGCAGGCACAGAACGCATGTGTAGTTTACAGTTGGCTGTAGTCTGTGAAGTGTGTTCAAACACAACTTTTTGTCCAGACGCTGCTGACGCAAGGCAACAACACCGTCGGCTTTCGTCGCTGCTAGTTCTTTGAAGTTGGTTTGATGTGTCCCGGTCTTATGGCAACCTAGGGTGTGCCCTGTGTCCTACCCCCCAATACCTTACAGGACACACACTAATCCTAACTTTGAGTGTTCCCCTGGGGTGAACTGACGGCTGTTATTATCTGATGTTATTATCTTAATTATGTTTTTGGGATTAGTTTTGCTTTGTTTTATGAAATGTACAATATTTTTTTCACCTAGATTGTCTTTGCTTATTTGATTTCAAATTTGTATTTGTTAGTAAATTGGTTGGGATTTTCTTTTCTAAGTAAAGATCATGTTCCATGAAGATATTTTGTAAATTTCCTACTGTAAATATATTAAAACTTAATTTTTGATTAGTAATATGCATTGCTAAGAATTCATTTGGACAACTTTAAAGGCAATTTTCTCAATAGTTAGATTTTTTTGCACCCTCAGATTCCAGATTTTCAAATAGTTGTATCTTGGCCAACTATTTGAAAAAAATTTTACATCGTTTTTTTTTTTTTTTTTTGTTGCTTAGTTGATTTAAAATTTCAAATTATAGTATTTGTTAGCAAATTGGTTTGGATTTTCTTTTCTAAAAATATTTTTGTCATTTTTCGGTAACGTAGGGTGTGCCCTGTGTCCCACCCACCACGACCTTACAGGACACACCCCTAGTTCTAACTCCAAGTGTTTCCCCTGGGGTGAACTTACAGCCTCGCCCAAATTTTCCAGGTGGCCAAGGTGTGCAATGTGCAGAGTGCTCTCTCTGCAATGCTCTGCACATTGCACTCTTGGTCCATTCCTCACCGTCCCGCCCAGAAGGCTGCAGAAGAGCTTCCCTGTCCTGTAAGGGCGGCCTCTCCCTAATTGCACAGGTGCTTACAGGTTTCCTGGATTCAGACTATAACAGACTGCACTATGGGCATATAGCTGATCTGTCCCGCCCAAAGTTCTGCACCAGAGCTAGGAGCCAATCCGACAAAAAGACCAATTTGCCAAACATCTTTTAAAATAATTGTATCTGGTCGTTAGTTTTGCTTTGTCATTGGAAAATGTGTTTTTGTCTGTGTTATTATTATCTTAATTGTGTTTAGGGATTCGTTTTTGCTTTGTTGTTTAAAATAGTTTTTGTAGAATTTGCTTAGTTGATTTTAAATTCATATTTGTTGGCAAATTGGTTGGGATTTTCTTTTCAAAAAATATTTTTGGTCGTTTTTTTTGGCAACCTAGGGTGCGCCCTGTGTCCCACCCACCACGACCTTACAGGACACACCCTAGTCCGAACTCCAAGTGTTTCCCACTGGGGTGAACTGACAGCCTCACCCAAATTTTTCAGGTGGCCAAGGTGTGCAATGCACAAAGTTGCGCTCTTGGTCCATTGTTCACTGCCCTGCCCAGAGGGCTGCAGCAGAGCTTCCCTGTGCTGTAAGGGCAGCCTCTCCCTAATTGCACAGGTGCTTACAGGTTTCCTGGATGCAGACTATAATAGACTGCACTGTGGGCACATAGCTGATCTGTCCCGCCCATAGTTCTGCACCGGAGCTAGGAGCCAATCCGACATAAAGGCCAGTTTGCCACAGATTTTTAGCTCTATTTAAATTGCCTTATTTGGCATTATTTTTTCTTTGTTGTTTGAAAATGTGTTTTTATCTGCATTATTATTATCTTAATTATGTTTTCGAATTCTTTTTACTTTTTTTTTTTTTGCTTAGTTGATTTAAAATGTTATATAATTGTCAGGGAGTCTCTGTCACCAGTCATCAGTCACGATGCTCACCTGATCACAATCACCTTGTTACTGATCACCCGCACCTGCAGCCAGCAGCCAGCAATCAGCACACCTTCAAGAACATGCTCCTCACAGTCACTCATCATCCGATCTACCATTCACTACCTTTAACTGTTTCCAGACCTTACTTACCTGTATACTCACGGTGTTATTTCCCTCCAGAGTTTCCCGTGTTCCTACGGTCCCGAACTCCTTCGTTCCCGATCTCCACCAGGATACCTGCAACAAAGGCAAAGAGACTTACTATCAGCTAAGCATTTAAGAACTCTCATACTGCCATTGACTCACCTGCCTTCTGCTCACCTTGCTCTTCAGTCATTGTCAATAAACCCACCTGCTTAGAACACTTACCTTGTGTCTCTGCCTGTGTACTGTGACAGAAGATCGGACCCTAACATGATTGCTGCTAAGGACAGGCTGTGGCGTTTGCGGCAGGATGATCGGAGTTTGGAGCGATAAGTGGAGGAATTCCTCGAGCTTGCCAACCAGGTGAGCTGGCACGACGCCGCTCTAGGTGCGTGTTTTCAGCTGGGGCTTGACAACGAGACTATCCGCTGCAATCTTCCTGTGAGTGATTTCCCGAGCTGATTAACCTCGTCCTTTATTTAAATTGTTCCGACTTTGAAGTTGAAGAAATAAAGGCATGGTCTAAGTCTCGTCGTCCAGCCCCCTCTGGAACACGCCAAGTCTCCCCAGCTCACCTCCCACCAGGAACCCCTACATACCGCGCCAACAGCTCCGACCACCTGCGCAACCCACAGCACCCCCGAGTCATCCGAAGCTCCACAATCGTCCTCAGCCCAGAAAGGCCGGCCGCCTCCAAGACAAGATTGCCGGTCGCTTCAAAGTCAAGTCAGCCGACCGTTCATGACTCAAGCCCGCCGGCCACTCCGAAGTCAAGTCCGCCGGCTGTTCCTGTGTCAAGCCCGTCGGTCATGGCTCACTCCCGCCCAGAGCTCGCTCCAGTGTCGGCTCCAGCCCCAGAGCTCGCTCCAGTGTCGGCTCCAGCACCCAGAGCTCGCTCCAGTGCCAACTCTTCGAAAGCGCCTTGCTGTGCCTGCTCCTCCAGAGTGCCCTCCAGTGCCAGCACCTCGTAAGCGCTTCCCAGTTCCCCAGTTCAGCCCAGGA
>NW_015540930.1:82672-83342 GCF_001515605.1 Sinocyclocheilus anshuiensis
CCGGAGCACGCTCCAGTGTTGGCTCCAGCCCCAGAGCTCGCTCCAGTGTCGGCTCCAGCACCCAGAGCTCGCTCCAGTGCCAACTCTTCGAAAGCGCCTTGCTGTGCCTGCTCCTCCAGAGTGCCCTCCAGTGCCAGCACCTCGTAAGAGCTTTCCAGATCCCCAGTTCAGCCCAGGAAGGGCTCCGGATCTCCAGTTAAGCCCAGGGAGGGCTCCTGATTCTCCGTTTAGCCCAGGGAGGGTCCTGATTCCCAGTTAAGCCCAGGGAGGGCTCCTGATCCCCCGTTAAGCCCAGGGAGGGCTCCAGTCCTCGAGTTCAGCCCCATAAGTTCCCCCAAGGATAATTTTTTTTGGGGGGGTAGTAGGGCTCCAGTCTTAGAGGCCGGGACGGGGGCTGGGGCAGCGGCTTCGGAGGCAGAGCCGCCATGGCCTCCCGAATCTCCTGATCCGCCATGGCCACCCGAGCTCCCTGCTCCGCCATGGCCACCTGAGCTCCCTGATCTGCCCTGGAGGTATTCCCCGTATCCCAGTCCTGCACCAGCCTCCAGGGCGCCCACCCCCCCTCCCCGGTGGACACCGTTCACTACCTTTAACTGTTTCCAGACCTTACTTATGCCAAGTTCACACTGCACGATTTTAGCCCGATTTTTCACTCGCCGACAGGTTTTGT
>NW_015540930.1:83656-95477 GCF_001515605.1 Sinocyclocheilus anshuiensis
GTGATATTTAGGCCCTGGAATGTGAATTGTACCAGGAGAACCCTGCCAAAAAAAATGTGTATTTTACCCGCCGAACGCGATTTTTACTGGGGGACCCTCTCGAAAGCAATTGGGCTATTTTCAGGCTAGTTTTGAGTAGTAATTGGGCGGGTTTTGTAGCGAAAACCTGGCAACCCTGCACCAGACAGAGTTCTCGGTGATTCTCCCTATTGTAAAGTCATGCAGTGTGTAACCTCCTGTCGTCGTTCCATCATGCAGTGTGAACACAGCATCAACTGAATGCTACCCCAGATAGTCGTTCAGTGTGAAACCAACAGTGATGCGACGTATTTGAAAATTGTGCAGTGTGAACTCGGCATTACCTGTATACTCACGGTGTGTTATTTACCTCCAGAGTTTCCCGTGTTCCTACGATCCCGATCTCCTTCGTTCCCGATCTCCACCAGGATACCTGCAACAAAGGCAAAGAGACTTACTTTCAGCTAAGCATTCGAGAACTCTCATACTGCCATTGACTCACCTGCCTTCTGCTCACCTTGCTCTTCAGTCATTGTCAATAAACCCACCTGCTTAGAACACTTATCTCGTGTCTCTGCCTGTGTACTGTGACAATTATAGTATTTGTTAGCAAATTGATTGGGATTTTTCTTTGCAAAAAAAAATAAAAATTGTCGTTTTTTGCAACCTATGGTGCGCCCTGTGTCCCACCCACCACGACCTTACAGGACGCACCCTAGTCCTAACTCCAAGTGTTTCCCCTTGGGTAAACTGACAGCCTCACCCAAATTTTCCAGGTGGCCAAGATGTGCAATGTGCAGAGTTGCGCTCTTGGTCCATTGCTTGCCGTCACACCCAGAGGGCTGCGACACACTTAAAACTTTAGTTATTGAACATCTTACTTGTTGGCGACTCTTCTGTCATCTGTCGTGGCCTCTTCTTTCTGAAGACAATCACACACCTGCAGAAGTCTTGACTTGATATTGTAGAGATGTTAGCCCCTTTCACACATACAGTCTTTACTGGTAAATTAACGTTACGAGATAATATGTGAACAGGGCCTTTTCAAAAATACTGGTAAATTTGTTCTGGCAATGTACCAGTATGAGAATTTGTAACATTAACAGTAAATTACCAGTAATGTGCTCTGTGTGAATGCAGAACAAGATTACTGGTATGAGCATGTGTGAGTTCAGAACGTGCTGACATAAAGACGGTCGCGCACCGGACGAGAAGCGCAGCAGTGGCTCAGGACATCGTTCAAAACAATGTTTTCGAATTTTAAAGACATAGCGCGACGCTGCGCTGCGCTTCTCGCCCTCCTTAAGACGTCTACTCTTATAACTTTCTGATGCAGATGACACATTTACTCCGCACTGTGTAGTACAGTTTGAACTCGTCTAATATGATGTCGCTGGGTCAAAAGCAGCTGCATGAATGTGAATGTCTGACACAAAAATGAAAACATCAACATAAACACTATGTGTATATGCATATGTTTGATTATACCTCTCAAACACAACACTGGGAGGTGCAGCCGTTTAGAGGTAATTTACGGGATGTCGCAGAATTTACCGGTATTTTGAAACTGATTTGAGAATGGTACTTGACTGGTAAAATGGCGAAACGTCAGTGCCTGTGTGAACAGCACATTTTTGTATTTACCGGTAAAGCCGTTCCGGTCATTTTACAGCAATTTACTGGTATTACTGTGTGAAAGGGGCTACTGACATGCTTGCAAAAGCATTGAGTTGAAATTGTAGAGATGTTGTGTTACACGCTAATGTGTGTGTTAATTGTAAATGTGATTTACATATTTAAGGCTTCACTTTGAAAATAACATAGGCCTATAACTTATCTGACAACTATACTTATAACTATGCTCTTGTTTGTGCTTTTCTAGGTTAACTAAAGTATCATTTTTGCTTGCCTTTAAAATCTTACTTGTTTGCGACTCTTCTGTCGTCTGTCATGGTCGCTTCTTATACCTGCAGAAGTCTTGACATGATACTGTAGACATGTTGTGTCACACGCTGTGTGTGTACAAATGTAAATGTGATTTACAATTTCAAGGATTCACTTCAGTTTGTAAAAAAATAACTTATCTGACAACTACTTATACCTATGTTTAAAGCTTGTCTTATTTAACTGTATTTTTTTTTTTTTTTTCATTTAAAATCTAATTTGTGAGTGACTTGTCATCTGCCATGGTCTCTTCTTTCTTAGGACAAAGATATGCTTGCAGAAGCATTGAGTTGATATTGGATAGATGTTGTTTTACACACTGCTGAGTGTGTGTTAATGGAAATGTGATTTACATTATATTTTTATGGATTTAGTTTGAAAATATCTAAGTTATCTGCCAAGTATACTTATAACTATGCTTTTAACTTCTTTCATGGTTAACTGAAGTACAGTATATGTTTTTCTGCTTTCATTTAAAATCGTACTTGTTGGCGACTTTTCTGTCATCTGTTGTGGTCTCTACTTCCTGAAGATGATAACATGCCTGGCCTGCAGAAGTGTTGATGCTTTTCACTTACTTAAAGTCCTTGTCCTTGTATCTTGTACATTTCTTAACTGACTCTGTGTGGCAAGGAATTCCAAATTCCATGATGTCATAATGGGTGAAAGCTCATTGGTTGAGAGTGTTTCTGTGTCAGAGTGATGAATTTAAAGACAGTGTTTATTAATTATGTGGGTTTTTTATGCTCGTGGCTCCTGGTTTTCATGTAGCATAAACATTTCCTAATAAAATCTGTTCTGCTTTTCTCAAGAACATTCAGAAATATGGCTTATTGAAATGCATACTGTACTGTACACTTTTCCAGCATTGTTCTTCTATTGCAGTGGGATCTTTCCATTGACTGTTCTCTGGTGCACTGATGTGTTTCTTTAGACAATGCAAAATTTTAGGTGAACTATTAAATGGCAAGATTTATTTCTACTTGCATGGGCTAAAGTATTGATACAGATTTCTCGATTTGGTTCATGTCGAATTCGTTTTCAAAATGTTGTCCACATTCATTTTTTATGTTTACATAAAAGAAATTATCTATACAAGGAATCTTCAAACTTCATACATTAGTATACATTTAAAAAAAAATTAACAATAGGACTGATAGATTAGTAGACATATTATTCAACACAACCTAAAACTAATCTGTGTATTCCAGCTGAAGTTAACTTTAAATTGATTGTGTAAAAGTATTTTATTGTAGTATTTTATAATGTATTTTAATCTTTTAAAAACACAAAAAGTTCAGTTTAGCAGCTTTACACTCTGTTGAAATGTTTTGAGGTCAGTCTAAAAAATGCAGTCATTTTCTGAGTCCTAAAGAAATCTGATGCTCCAAATATGAGATGCTCCAAAAATTAAGAGACATGAATCCTTACTGTTGGCCACTATTATTTATTCTCTGTATTATTCATTGTTGTCTGCTATGTGTTGTGCCTTACGTTCAGTCTGTTTGTGATCAAGGCAAGGGTAGATGATCTTGTACGAAGACAGTTGAGCAGTGGACATCCACTTGTATTTAGGGACACACTCCTCCCAGTCTTCATGGGTCTTTGGGTCAGAACATCGCAGTCTGTTTATCAAGGTATGTTGATCGCATAACCAGCTGTGCCATGCTTTTAAGTTTACTATTGATAATAAAATAAAAATGATTTAAAAAATGTCATTGCTTGAACCATTTCGACATTCCTGATTTTGATAAAAGATTATGAACATGAATTGTGCAGTGTGCAATGTGCAAACTAAAAAGTAAATGCATAGATTTTAATTTCATGTTGACTTTGTATGTAAGATCTGTCTTGCTTTCTGAAACTAAAGTAGATCCTGATTTTAAAAAATAACTTTGTGTTATCAGTATGTAAATGCTAAAAAGTTTGGATTGTTTAATGCCTTTGAAATGAGTCACATTACTGTACACTGTTTTATTAAACCATTATATTGTGAAATATTGCTACAATTTAAATTATTTTTCAAATGTGTTTAATTTCTGTGATGGCAAAGCTGAATTTTCTGCAGCCTTTACTTTAATCTTCAGTGTCACGTGATCCTTCAGAATTTTTTTAATATGCTGAATTGGTGCTCAAGAAAAATGTCATACTATCAATGTTGAAAACATTATTGTGCTGCCTATTGTGGAAACCATTAGGAGCGATTTTATAAGAGTCCTTGATGAATAGTTCCAATAAAAATGTTGTAAAATGATAAATGTCTTGATTGCCACTTTTGATCTGATCAATATAATGTGTCCTCCCTGAATAAAAGTATTCATTTCTAAAATAATTACCAAAAAAATCTTCTTCAAAGATTCATGTCAAAGGGAATTTCAAAAAAGTTTATTTAGTCCATGTCTGACAAACAGTTCTCAGCATATCATCTCTCTGGCATTAGCCTACAATAAGTTTGTTTGTCCAGATAGGAAGCTTATCTTAAAAGTATTATCAAGAACCTTAAACCAGTGCATGCGATTCCCAGAGCAGCGCTCTTCACAGTGATGTTGCTGGTGTGGTTGTTTACAGGAGGAACACGGTAGGACGTGCTCCATATAAATATAAATAAGATGCACCTTGTTCCATGTGCCCTCACAACTATACAGGAAGATTTCAGTGTTTTCCTGCTGTGAAATCAAATTACCAGTTCTGGATAGAATGAACACAAATTTACATATATTTGTCATACATCTCATTATAATCTCTGCAGGATGTATGCATGGCAACAGACCTCTGTTTGGGGAATATGCATTGCATTGCCTTATTTACTCCTGCTTTTTTGAACCTTATTACACAAACACTTGCAGAATCTTCCAGGCACAATTCTGCAATGAAGTAAACATAGAGGTCATTCCTCACTTTCTCTCTGCAAATTCAGCATAATATATCATCAAAATATCTTATATAAAATAGGTATTGTTATTTTTCCCAGTATTTTCCATTAAAAATGCTGAATAACTTTTTATTTGCAAAGGCCTGACTAATCAATCATCAAATTCATTGACAAATATTTTCATTTATATATTTTATTTTTGACTAATGTTTCTAGTGCATATTCAAACCTGGTGACTTAATGTTTAATGTCAAAAGGCTTTTCGAGGTAAATTAGCAGTGGATCTGCATTAAGAGAAATGATTAGATTAGATTGCCATCTACTGGTGATTGATCACACAATGCAAAAAAAAAGGCTAATTTGAAAAAAAAAAAAACATTTCCTGTTTTCAAAATCCAGGAACAGATTAAGTTAGAAGTTGATTAAAACCCAGTACAACACTTCTTTTATATACTTAGTACTGGAAATTACGGTACTGTCTGTAACATTTATAAATTAAATATGCTTTGTGCATATTCAAACCTGGTGACTTAATGTTTGAAATATTGCACCAGGTTTAATGTCAAAAGGCTTTTCGAGGTAAATTAGCAGTGGATCTGCATTAAGAGAAATGATTAGATTAGATTGCCATCTACTGGTGATTGATCACACAATGCAAAAAAAAAGGCTAATTTGAAAAAAAAAAAAAAACATTTCCTGTTTTCAAACTCCAGGAACAGATTAAGTTAGAAGTTGATTAAAACCCAGTACAACACTTCTTTTATATACTTAGTACTGGAAATTACGGTACTGTCTGTAACATTTATAAATTAAATATGCTTTGTATAATTTCAACAATTAGGTAAATTGTGACTAATTGTAAATGTAAATGTTTTAAAGGTATTAGAGCTAGTGTAAGGGGGAAAATAATATTATTATGGTGATATAATATACAAAACATGAATTTACAGACATGATGATGAGAGTGATCCAACTGGAAGCGAGAAAATTACCATTTTTGTACAAAGTAATTCGCATGGTCAGTGTCACAAATTTGCATATTTGATTAGTGACCAAGTGCATCTTAAATACTCCTTTATGTTATGTCATAAATTTAAATAAGTAAAACTATTATTTTTCCAGAATGTTAAAATTTAATCTAGGAGCTGAAAACTGAAACCCAATACCGCACTTTATATACAGTACTTGGGACTGTAGATTAGGGTAGCCTACTTACTGTAATAATGATAATTAAGTATGCATTGTATAATTTTGAAACATTATGTGAAAAGGTTATAAAGGTATCAAAGGTAACAATATGATGAAAATATGCATTATTATGGTGATACACTAGTGCCTTATAGAAGTAACAACAGAATGAACCCACCATGTCTTGATATAATTCCACCTAAAAAACAGTAGAGGGAGACGTTGAGCTGTTTTTGGTCCTGTGTTTCTGGGTTCATCCAGTTTATTGGAAAGTAAATATACACAGGACACTAACTTAAATACTTACCTGTCTCATCAGCCTTAAAGCACATGTACACTTGGGGGAGAAGTGGCGATCTGGCTGCCCAAGAGGGAGCCAAATAAGAAAAGTGAACAGACTTCAACTGGAAGAACAACCAGATCTTCTACACAGCAATGCAAACTTATTGTCTTTGAATAACATATGTTATTTGAAGCTTTTCGTGGATATGGAATAGTGTTTTTAGTAGTTCAGCAGCCATTGACTTCCATAGTATTTTTCATACTTCAACTGTTTGTTTACCAACATTCTTCACAGTATCTTCTTTTGTGTTCAGCAGAAGAAAGAAACTCATACTGGCTTGGAACAACTTGAGGGTGAGCAAATAATGACAGAATTTTCTTTTTTTTTTTTGGTAAACTGTCCCTTTAAATGCCATGACTCTATACTGACTGTGTCTTATGAATTACTGTAGTGTTTTGTGGTGGCCTCCTGCTGGCACATGGAGCACCTTGGCATTTCTATTTCAGTTGTGGAGAGTCCTGGTCTCTTCACACAGCTATCCATTCTGATGGCTGCGGTCATGGCCCCATGCCAGTGACCTACACAACCAGCTGTAAACTTTGGTTCATTGCTGTTTAAAATGTGGTAGGTCATGCTGTAGAGTCTCATTATAACATTAAGTGCAAAGTAAAGCTGTACTATAAAAGCACAGCTTCTGGTTTGGACAGTACAGAGATGCTAAATATGAATTTAAGAGTCAGCAATAAAACTGCTAAATGTATGCACATGAGCTTCTGTATAGCAGACAGGACAGTGATTTGCAAACAAACTAACCAACAAACTAACAAACTGATTTGGAACAAAATAACAATAACCAGCAAGCAGCATTTTTGTGGGTGAAAATGCTTTATTAATGAGAGAGGTGAGAGTAGAATGATAGAAAGGCAACAGTATGTGAAAATAGCACATCTCTGAATAGGCCTACACATCAATTGGTGAAGTACATAGGACAGCAGGAGATGGCCATTTTTTTCCGAGGTTCCCAAGCCCAGGAACCATTCCAGGCTATGGTGGCCACTTGCTGAACAAAACTGGACTATTCTAATGATGTTGCCTGGTCTGATCTTCTGGCCCTCAAACAATGAATTTGAACTCAAACCAGCAAGTCATTTGGGATGTTTCAGAAGAGATCTAATACAAATGCTCTCAAATCAACATGGTTAGAATCTAAGGAATTTTTCAAGCTCTGTTGCTCCATGCCACTACTGAGTTCATGCATACTTTACAGGATAACAATACGTTGCATAACAATAATAACGATGTATTTTGCATTAGCTTCTACCACACATCGCACACATTTATACACGCACAAACAAAATCCAGTCTCTAAATATTTATTTGGATCCAGGTTAAACGGGTGGGTTGACTGAAACACGGGAGGTGTGGTTTACAAAGAAATTCGACACTGTAAAAGAAGTTGAGTGTGGATTTAAAGAGATGCTGCAGCCTGTCCCATATAGTGGGAACCGAGTCTCCCCGGCACACTGATGGACGTTCAACTGCATTTATGAGCGCGATTACAGATGCTTTGGGATCTATGGATGATCATTCGCAGAAACATTACTGTCACAACACTTGAATTGCTCAGTACTAAAACTTTTAGTAAGTCTGCAGAAAAGCTGAGTGAGGGCTCATTCGCTGGATACAGTGTCTCAGGTAATCAGCATTCAAAAGTGTAACTTATTAAAAATAGACACTTTTTAATCAGTTGCTAGTGAAGTCATGGTCAGTCGTTCTGCATGTTGAGTCGAGGCAGATACCTTTTGACGAAAACACTAAATGTTGGCATTGTTTGTTGTAACCTGGCACAGCATCATGTCTTATCAGAGACTGTCACTATGTCTTAGCAAAAGAATGGACTATTTGTTATTTAACGTAGTGTTTTTGTGTATCATTATGTACAGCTTGCATTAAGTCTGCGCTATATTTTATTTGTTGGTCTACTATAGACGTCATACATCTGACGTACAGCCTATTTGACGTTGAGTTTGAACAAAAAAATAATAATAGTTTTTAAGCTTGTTAAGCTAAGAGCAGCCGTCTCAAATTCGTGAACGAATCGGTTCTTTTCAATCGGATCTTTTAAATGAATCCAGGTTAGCCGTTTTGAACAATTTGCTCACATGATTGATTCGGCCCCGAGTCAACTCACATGACTCAATGAACCGAGATGCGTGTTTTTATCTAAATCGTAATGAACAGAGAGCATCTTTGTAGGGAACCGATCTAAATGATGGCCTGAGAAGTAAGTTACTTTAAAAGCCGAATATCAGAATTTTAAATAAAACACAGTGGAAATATGTTTATGGCTATTAATTGAGTTTACTGCCGTTTTATACAACATTATTTTTTAAAAACATCTAAAATAAATTTTAAGACTAGATATATTTTTTCTGTTGTTTAAAGTGAACTATAATAATTATTTAGATTTGGGTTAAACGCTTTTATCAACAGAATAAAAGCATATAAAAGCATACCTTTTTATTAGCTTTTAAAGCTGCAGTCCGTAAGTTTTGCCTCTTTGTCGCCATCTCTGTTTGAAAACCTGGAATTGCAGCTGTGTGTGGAATTATCTAGTTTGCGTGGGTTGTGAGTGGGCGTGGCTCCAGCGCGGATGAATCTAATGTTCTGAAGAGTATGTGTGGCAGTCAGTCACCTCACCGGTGTGGATATTTACTGTACTTCGCAATCACAGATTCTAGCCTACGTCTTGGAATATATGACCCAAATAAGAATTTTCACCCTATATTGTCATCTGAACAAGTAAGTAACAAGTCTGCCACGTTTGTTCTGACCAACTGAGGAAAAAAGCATTACCATAAATCTTGCTACCAATGGTGATTAAATCTAAAGATCGGCTAGCTCATATCACATCAAACTCGCTGCTGTGAGAAAAGGCTATAAACGATCGGCCACCTGCAGGATCCTCCTGCCGGGACAACTTCATGTTTACAGACGTGACGTAATGACGCAGTGCCATGCTCGAATTTCCCGCGAAAACCTACCTGTACCACTCAAATTAGAAAACATTATTATAAGCTTACCGTTGTGAATCGGGCTAAAGTAAGGCGATAGTTTTTGATCACTGGCTGGTTATGTACTTGCTCAAATATTGATTTCGGATCATTTTTAACCAAAAAAAGTTATGGACTGAAGCTTTAAATTAGGCTGCAGATGTGGAAACTTAAAGGGGTCATATTATGCGATTTCAGTTTTTCCTTTCTCTTTGGACTGTTACAAGCTCTTGGTGAATAAAGAAGATCTGTAAAGTTGCAAAGACTAAAGTCTCAAATCCAAAGAGATATTCTTTATAAAAGTTAAGTCAACCACGCCTACCTAAAACGGCTCGTTCTAACATGCCCCCACATGTCTATGTCACAATGTGGGCAGATTTGCATAATGCCGCCCAAATGTTCACGCAAAGAAAGAAGGCATAACTTTTATTCTCGCTGTAGTATTGTTGTTGCCGCAGCCGCCATGTCGTGAAGGCGCTGTGTGCTTCCTTGTGAAAGCAAAACTACTTTGTTTGGCCTTCCAAAAGAGGATGATATCTGCTTCGTCATGCCTGGAGCTGATCCGTGCTGGTTGCTGAGGAAATAAATCAACTTCACGCTGTGGATCGCCAGATCGGCTTTCATGTCTAAAATATAAAAATAAGAAGAAGCCTAAAACAGGCCCGAGGCCTGGCCCGCGTCTGAACTATGACGTGAAAATTGTCCCGAAGCCCATCCCAAGGGGCATAAAAAAGTCGGGGCCCGTCGGGCCCGGGCTGAAATGCAGGGCTCTAGCTCTGATCTAGCACACAGAAAATGATTTGACTGAAAATTTATCAGAAGAGATGAAAGAAAGATAGTGGTCATCTACGCAAATACATGAACTGTAGAACATATAAAAAAGTGCTCGTGGCTCGTCTGCCAGTGGGTGGCCCCCCACGCATAAAAGTGAAACTCCGCCTATGGGCCTAAGCAGCAAGGCAGAATGCCAGGGACCAAGTGATGACATAATTGCGTCATGACTAAAAAAATTGCTTAATCGATTCGGTTCTTTGTGAGTCTTACTTCCCATGACTAGTTGTAAATGCGAAACAAGTGTCGTGTCCTATTTGTACCTTCCCTTCATCTGCAAAATTATGTTCCTATAGTGGAATACTTATAGTAGCCTAATTTTCAAAATGTAAACAAAAGCTTGGACAAATTTTCTGAGTTTTGCATCTTTTTCTTCCAAGGTAACCCTTCCCCCATCTCCTTCTCTTTTTGTTGTACCTGTTTTATTTATCAGCTTTATTGCCTAAAAAGCTGTTCCTCTTCTCTTCAGTTACCCTCAGACCCTCAGACGTCATCATCAGAACTCATCCACCATGGGTCACTTAACCTCTGCATTACTGAGGGGTCTCTCTCTCCTGCTGGTGACCCGGAGTGTGTTTGCCATGGTGCTGTTTAATGCCACAGATCTCGGCATTCTCTTGGAGAAGTACCTGGATGATGATGGAGACTGGATGGTGGAGAGACAGAGAAGCAAGAGGGCCATCGCTGCCAGTGACATGCAAGCTATCCTGGACCTCCACAACAAATTCCGGGGGCAGGTCTACCCACCGGCTTCAAATATGGAATACATGGTAAAACATCTCTACACTGCAACAAAGGATAAAATGTGTTGAATAACACATAGTAGGAAGAGTTATCCACTGTGGTTTAGTGGTATGTGTACACAATACAACTTTGCAGTCAGTTTTGCATTGACTTGATTTGCAGTCAACGGTTTTGGTATTGCATAGAGGTAAAATTGTCATTTCAAATTCATGGGCTCTTCATGACCTAGTCATTTTGCAAAAATGATTTCCTTTTCAACATATCACAAAAGTGTGAGAATTGGGAGTTAATAGTCTTATAATGGGGAGCAACATGAATTGCCTTTTTATTATAGCCTGATGAGAAAGTAGTAGATTTTAATAAGCAGTCAAAAGAACTATAACTTCAGTAATATTAATAAGATTAATATTAATTATTAACTAATAACCTGTAAAATATTGTGACAGGAAAACAGGAAATGTTTTCTGTCCGCTAAATGAGACTTTTACAACAGTATAGCTGTCACGATGCACACACACACACGAGGAACGAGGAGACGCTGGAGAATACGTTTAACAGGACTTTATTACCACCAAGGAACCAAGGGAGACGAACACAGGAAGACGTTCAACAGCGGACAGAGAACTAGGGACTGGGAACACTTTAAATACACACAGGAGGAGGGGATGACGAGACACACCTGGGATCAATGAACCATCATGGGGAACACCTGGGACAAATTAAACATGGGAAAGGAACACCTGGGGAGCAAGACACAGACAAAACATGGAACAGAGTCTGACATAACGCCCCCCTCCGGAAGGCGTGACCTCGCGCCATATAACATCCAATGGGGAGGGGGGGGTGGGCACTCTGGAGGTCCCTCAGGACAGACACGGGACAGTGGGC
>NW_015540930.1:95632-114276 GCF_001515605.1 Sinocyclocheilus anshuiensis
GGACAGAGAACTAGGGACTGGGAACACTTTAAATACACACAGGAGGAGGGGATGATGAGACACACCTGGGATCAAGGAACCATCATGGGGAACACCTGGGACAAATTAAACATGGGAAAGGAACACCTGGGGAGCAAGACACAGACAAAGCATGGAACAGAGTCTGACAATAGCAGACTATACATAAAATGCATGTAAATATAAGTTGTTACTTATATAAGTTGTTACTTAATATGTCTTAGTAAGATTATATTTGCTATTTTGGTTTGCAAAACATAATGAAATGCAATACAATGATAATTGAGAGATGCACAAAAAACCTTCCTCAGAAGCCTGTTGTATCATATTTGATACTCATTTTAACAAGATTTAAAAAAAAAAAAAAATGATGCATGGATAATTTAAATGTTTACCTTAAATTATTATACATAGATATTCTTATGTTTTCTTTATAAAAGTATTAACGATTTCTCATGACCTGAAGGTGGACATTTTTTGAATTATACTAAAAGGCCTTTATTTGCTAAACAAAAGGATAAACTATCAATTACAGGGCAGAAGGTATTCAGAAGATTATGTACAACAGGTTTCTCAGCAAAGTTTTGATGATGTTGATAATTTAGAGGCTTTAGAAATTCTTGTGTAAAAAGTATAGGGTTATTAAAAATAACTTGTAAAATGGGACTGCAGAAGAGTATAAATGGTTTATGTCTGATTTATTAAGCCTTGAAAAAAATGCTAACACAAGTGTGTATTTGTTTGTAATTACCTGGTCTTTGTTTGCAAAGTGAATGGTGGGGTTTCAGAGGGTTATGAGAAAAAATAATAAAAAGGGACAAGATTATTACAGACAATTGGTGTCATTGCAGGATAGAAATAAAGTATCAAAATAATATGCATATTTGAAGGTTGCATAAACAGTTGTACAGCTTCAATGACAGTTTGATGCTTTTGGCATGATTACGCCCTGATATCTTTGCTCAAGCACTGTCAGTTCTCAATGGGCTGTTTAACAGAGGACCACACACTTGCAAAGCACATATATATTGTTCTGTCTGAAGGATCATTGTCGAGATGGAAGAAATTATTATTCCCATTATTCTTCCAGTCATTCTGTGAAACGGACAAAGAACCCCTTCTGCGCAGTGTTGACTCGTGGATATAAACTAGCAGAATGTCAGTATCTGAGGTGTTGTAACACAAATACAGTTAAATATTGTTTCAGAAGCAGCATTTCCTCATGCTTAGTCTGGCTGGATTACCACCAAACATTACAAAGCACTCGGCTCCCAAGAGGTATTAAAAGAACAGTTCACTCAAAAATGAAAATTTTGTCTTAATTTCTTCAACAATTTCTTCACATTCTTTTTTCAATATAACAGAATTTTCATGTTCACTAGAAACTGTCCCTTAAGGTGTCTAAATTTGCTCTGTTTTACAATACCAATCAAACATTTGGAATTGTTAAGATTCTTTTAGAGATCTTTTAAATGCATTCATTTGATTAAATATACATAAAAATAGTAGAAATAAAAAAACATTTTCTGTTTAAATAATATATATATACTGATTTAAAAAAATATATTAAGCAGCAAAAAACACATTTTTAATATTTATAATAATAACAAATGTTTCTCGAGCACCTAACCAACATATTATAATGATTTCTGACATATGTGACACTGAAAACTGGAGTAATGCTGCTTAAAAATTCAGCTTTGCCATCACAAGAATAAATTACATTTTTAATATATTAAAATAAAAAAAACTGTTATTTTAAATTGTAATAGTTCACAATATTACTGTTTTTACTGTATTTTTGATCAAATAAATGCAGCCTTGGAGAGCATAAGAGAAGTCTTCCGTAAAAATAAAAAAAAAAGAAAACCTTAAGGATTCCAAACTTTTGACTGGTAGTTTGAACCATTTGCTTCAGACTAAAATTAAAATAGAACTTGAAGCCTGGCTCCTTTGCACACTAAACAAACCAGTACCATGACACAGTTTAATACAGTTTACACTCTTAGAACAGAAAAAATAAGTGGTGCATGGACCTTTTGAACACTAAGACCCATTTATATCTCAGCTTTTCAGAAAGACGGGCAGTGGTTTGAGAGATGCCTTGCAGGGATTGTTAACTGGGTGTCAGGAGTGAAGTTTGGGCAGCTCAGCAGAGTGAGAGTAATAGGAATGGTGTGATGGATGTGGAGACATGGAATGTGATGATGCGCAGCTCCAGCCCTCCACAGCCTCTTATAATACTGGATTTGGAATTCTAGGCAAAACAGCAGAATTCCAGACTGCAGCGGGGGAAATCAAGCAATCAACAGACCCTCGTTTCAACAGGCACACATACGCTGTACAGCAGCTGCAATGACTCTACATTTCTCATTTAATACTTTCCCTCTCAACAGAAAAAAATGAGCTCCTGAGGGACGCTGGAAATTTTTCACTTTCTTGGAATGTGACCAGATGACAAAAAACGTGCAGCTGATGATGTGTGACAAATAAAGTAAACAATGGCGTGTGAAAGAGTGTGAGTGTCTGCACTGACGGGACGTGTTTTCCTTTACTGGTCCTGTCTAAGTGCGGTTGGATTCTCGGGGGCCTCCCATACCGAGAGCACTGTGCAAACAGAATCACTTTGCCCTTTTTGAGTTTACAGATTTTGCAGGATAGACCATTTACTGGTGGAAATTTGCAGATCTGTACCCTACACTGTAAATAGGTTACTGTAAATTTTACAGTAACTTACTGGCAGCTGGATGCCAGTAATTTACTGTAAATATATTTACAGTATTAGTACTGTAATTGCATTTACAGTACAATAATGTCTTTACTGTATTTTATTTACAGTATTATTACCGTATTTTCATTTACAGTATCAGTACTGTAATTGCATTTACAGTACAATAATGTCTTTACTGTATTTTATTTCTAATATACGTTAGGTGACCTTAACTTACTCAGCAGTCATCAGCCTTTTGGCGGCATTTCAGCCGTCAGTCAGAAAAAAAGGCTCCAACTCCCGACGTGAAAAATTACACGATTAATAATGTTAGTCTGCTGTTAACAAGTGAAAACATCTTAAAATATCGCAGTTTTGCATAAAACAGAAATAATATACTAACCTTTCGTCGAGTTAACGGTGCATTTCTCTTTTGTCCTTTTACAGCCACTTCCACCAAACAGTCAAAAAAGAACTCGCTTGCCATTGGTCAGTTTTTTGCGGGCAAGTTCACTACTGTAAATTGATGTACAGTAGTGAGGAAATACAGTAGTGACCGTATATTTTCCCATAATCCTTTGCGGTTTACAGTAAAATACTGTATACACATTTTACAGTATCTTACTGTACATATTACAGTATAATACTGTTCAAATTACAAAAATCAGTTACAGTGTAACCCTAACTGATGTTCAGTTATAATTTTTGACCACTAAACAATCTGTTTGTGGTTTAGGAGTGTTCGATTTTGTTGTATGCATGATTTAGTACACCCTAATACCTGAAGCCATTAATACCCTAGTAAAAAAATATTTTTTTTTAAATAAATGTATTTCATACTAAGTATAGTTCAAATCTATTAACGTATTTACTGACATTGCTTGAGACTTATTTTTAAGCCTAAAATGTGTTTTAATGTCACTAGTGATGAGGATTGTATGATCTTTGAATAATATCAGTCTTTAACTGCAAAATATTTAAAGTGTACCTGAAGTACAGGTGCATCTCAATAAATTAGAATGTCGTGGAAAAGTTCATTTATTTCAGTAAAAAATTTTTTTTTTTTTCAACTCAAATTGTGAAACTCGTGTATTTAACTAATGTTTTTAAAAAATATTTTTACTTTAGCTTTTAATTTGAGTTTTCTACAAATTCATTTTGTTATTCTTTCTTAAGTTTCAATTTCCAACTTTTATTTCTAATTCATACTTTATATTAATTTCAATCTTTTTATTAGTCTTTAAACGTATATTAATAATATAAGTTTGATATTTTATCTTTTTTTATTTTAAATATTTTAAATTGTAAAGCACTTGGAGGTGCATTTTTATAGGTGCTATATATATATATATATATAATATTTTAATAATAATTTGACATTTTTATCCAGTTTCACAACTTCGTCACCATGACAGCATAATGCTTAAAACTCTAAATGACAATAAAAAGGATTTGACAACTAGAATAATACACAATTTTTAACAGAAAAATAATAATGCTTTTATAAAATTATAAGATGCACATTTCTGCTGTTAAATCGTTCAAAAAATGGCCCCATTCACTTCCATTGTAGTCTATTATTTGTTGTTGTTGTTGTTGTTGTTGTTAAGAAAATGAGGGATGAATCAAAATGCTATCATTGAACTTAACTAGTATTGAATGCAGAAAATTATTTTATCTCTACAGCATAAAGGCCCACTTTGATGGGTGGCTTAGCAAACCAAGCAGACATCCAGTTGGCAGGTGCTCACTTCAAGGATTAATGTCTCAGGCAATTGTTTCAGCTATTTTAGGGACCTTATTGGGGCAGGTTTACCGCTGGACTGTGCTTTGGGACTTCCCAGGGAAAAAGTGTAACATGTATGGACAGTGACAGGGCAGATAAATCCCCCGCCACAATTCTGGCTCAGGTTTCTCTCCAACCTTGAGTTTTGTATGCTTTCCATTCAAGGTGAAAGTGCTGTTTTACTTTTCCAGAATAACGAGATGTTTTTATTAAACAGCAAAATATGGGTCAGATGGACAGAAAAACACATATGTGAATGGCCTTGAATGATGTAGCTTGTGACCAAAACTAGCAACACAGAGCAGGAGCTACAGAAGACAGATACAGAAACATATGGAGAACATTATTGTATCCAAAAAAATCACTGTTGCCGTTTGAATCAGGGCACGAGAAATAAACCAGAAAGAAACCTGGTTCTTTCTCCAGCCTGCAAGCACACATTGTATTGAAGGCTAAAGAGAACTTAACCTGCAAAAACTGTCATACTATTATTGACTACAACAGCCATTGACTTTCACAAGACTAAATCCTTTTCCTGTTAACCACATTATAAACAGGTCATAATCTTAACTACACATACAAAAGATTAGGGATTAAACAGCTTTTTTTCTGTAGCGCTCTACTTGCCACCTGTTTCCATCTGAATCTCTATTTCTCTGCCATGTCTCTGTATTTGTTTTAGGTGTGGGACACTGAACTGGAGCGGAGTGCTCAGGAATGGGCTGAGACCTGCCTGTGGGAACATGGCCCAGCTGGCCTGCTGCCTCAGATTGGTCAGAACCTGGGAGTGCACTGGGGAAGGTCTGAATGTCCTTTGGTGTTTTATAGCAATGTGAGCTTACTAGTCATTGAGTTTAACTTCTATACAGCTAGAATTTAGCTTTATTAAAGGCACAATATGTAAGATTTTTTTATTCAAATATCCAAAAAAAAAAGTTATATATTTTGCTGACTTGTGTACTTACATTATCCCAAACGTTTCGAAGAATGTTTAAATCCAGAGAAATAAGCAATTTTAACTAGTGACACGGACTGTGTCTATAGTGTCATTGTGTCGCCTGCCAATGACGTCCCTCAACACCAAAGACGCTTTAATATGTTGTGCGTTTTAATAGACTGGTGACGACTGCACAGAGTAGCATTATAACATAACTTTCAAATGTATCTAGTATGATAAAACAGCGCTGCTTTTTTTTCCCCCACATACGCACGACCGGAAGGAGTTGTTTCTTTGTTTATTTTGAATACGTGCTCTCTAGCGGCGAAAATTACATATTGTGCCTTTAATACACTGCTGTTCAAAAGTTTAAATCTTTAAGTTTAAGTTTAAGTCTTAAAATGCTAATAAAAAATAAAAAAATCTTACTGACCCCAGACTGGAATGGTGGTGTATGTCTAACATGTATTTAAATTAAACTAGTGAAATGCTATATTTACATCAGTGTCAATATCAGATAGCACACTCAAAGACGACCTACATGCTGTTCACTGACCGCTTGATGCATATTGCATATAAAACTCGAGATTGATTTTTAGATCTGGCAAACTGTAATCCGGTTGGCTTCAGTCAGTAAGGGCACACATTTTTTTTCAGTCCACCTGGAAATGAAGTCAAAGGTACCATGCTGATACAGTGAGCTGTTTTGAAGAATGTTTGAAGTTAGTGTCAACAGATCTTTAAAAGATACTGGCACTCGAGGGAATTTCTAGCAAGGGTTTGACACACTTTCTAGAAGTTTAACTAGATATCTAGATATGTAAGTATGTTCTTATTTTGGTTTCTGAGTCTGTAAATCGACCATGCTAGACTATTATTGTGATGTCATCTATTTCAGATATACTTTAAATAACACATAAACCAAGAGTAATACTAAACACATAAAAAACAAATGAACTGCGGTTTGAACTACTGTTCAAAAGTTTTGGAAAGAGATTATTCATTTTATTTAGGACAGATTAAATAGTTCAGAAGCAACAGTAAAGACTTCAACATTGTTGCAAAAGATTTCTATTTTTAAAAAATGCTGTTCTTTTGAACTTTCTAATCATCAAAGAATCCTGGAAAAAAATGTATCATGCAATGTTTCCACAAAAATATTAAGTAGCACAACTTTTTTCAACATTGATAATAATAACTGAATTAGCATATTAGTGTGATTTCTAAAGAATGTGACACTGAAGACTGGAGTAATGGCTGCTGGAGTAAATTCAGCCTTGCCATCACAGGAATAAATTACATTTTAAAATATATTAAAATATAAAACGGTTGTTTTTAATTGTAAAAATATTTCAGAATATTACTGTATTTACTGGATTTTGATCACATAATTGCAGCCTTGGTGAGCATAAGACACGTCTTTTAAAAACGTAAAAAAAAAACCCATCAACCCCAAAATTTTAAACAGTAGTATACATGTCAGCTAACGTTTGACTTTATATTGCATTAGTCCAATGCATTCAATTTAGGCTATTACTAATGATGCTTTTTTTAATGTTCACCCCAGATACCGTCCACCTACTTCTCATGTACAAGCCTGGTATGATGAGGTCAAAGACTACTCGTTCCCATACCCCCAGGAATGTAACCCTCACTGCCCTTTTAGGTGCAGTGGTCCAGTCTGTACCCACTACACTCAGGTAGATATACAGTAATAGCATACCTCATAAGCACATCACATGTGTATTTAGGTGCAAACCCATTTATGCATTTGACAGATCTGAAAACAATTCTGAAATTTATGGGATGTCAGTGAAGGAATGTTAATACCAATGTAATATGTGCTCTCGTTCTGGTTGTCAGCACTTCAGCTGCAGCCTTTTTAAATTGTTTGGAGTCCAAACAGGGCATTTGGAGAACACCAGACAGGAGAGCATTGAAGCGCTTCAGTCTGCTACTAGTGAACATGAGTTATGAGCCAATAATTTCTCAGATCACAAATGCAGACATGGTTTTATGTTTACGCGGCGCGATCATAGCCGCGGGAACGTATTTTGAGCTGGGGCTATTTATTTGTGTTAAACGCGAGTAAAACATATGCTTATTTGTTTTGTTAATAAAAGTTCAAAGTTTAATGTTTTTTTTTTTGTTTGTTTTTTTTGTTTTGATTAATGATAACGAGCCATAAGCATGCATTTAAAGTAAGGGGAAAATCCAAACAACAAACGTCTTTTTACGCTCTTTAATTTGTAGTTCAAGCTGCATATGAATCAATTATATTTCTTCTTTAATATTTGCAGCACGAAATAAACATGAATATTTGAATGCATGTTGAAAAAAATCAGAACAACTTAATACAAACGAATGTCTCATGAATCGATCAATCAGAGTTTTAAAAAAAGTCAAAAGAATGACGGATGCCACAGACTTTTTTTTTTTTTGGAGGAGTAGGCCTATGGGTGGAATTTTCACATTATATAGCATGATTTTATTATCGTAATTTTAACTTTATTCTTAAAATATCATGACGTTAATCTTATTTATTTAGTTATTTTTAAACGTGGCACAAAAATGGCGCTCATTTATCTAGGTTAAATGTTTAAATTAATACTGTGAAATGCATGAAGTGTTTTATGTCTGTTTATTTTAGACAAGTCATGTTGGTTTGAGAAGGCTAAATTGATCAAACACAATGGACTCGGGCCGAGAATTCTCATAAAGCTGTTGGACAAAGGCCGGGCCCATGCAGGGCTCTATTCATTCCCTCGTTGCCCCCAGCTCGGCTGACCCCCAAACTGCCCGGGCCCATATGCACCTGCATACCCTTACGAAAAAGAAGTTTATTCAAGTGTGCTATTAGTATACTTCTTTTAAACTATAATGTTTTTTTTTACCTTAAACTGCATAAACACATTTCATTACACCGAATACACAAAATAATGTTTTTTTAGCAACATCATATGACCCCTTTAAGGATAGATTTATTTTAGGCAGTTATAACCGATTGTCTGTTTTGCCTCCTTACTGATTCCAGCTTGTTTGGGCAACTAGTAGTCGAATTGGCTGTGCGATCAATGTGTGCTACAACATGAATGTGTGGGGCCAGATCTGGGCAAAGGCTGTTTATCTTGTGTGCAACTACTCACCAAAGTGAGTAACTTATTCATTGTTCTTCATTCATTATTAAATACTGCTCTCATTATCTGGCATTTATATTATGATAGCTTGTCAATGTTGTCTCTCCTTGTGTGTGTTTCGTCCTGTACAGGGGTAACTGGTGGGGATATGCCCCATATAAGCATGGCACCCCTTGCTCTGCCTGTCCACCCAGCTATGGAGGAATGTGCAGAGAAAACCTCTGTTATAAAGGTTTGTTATGAGCTTTTAATGAAGTAGCTTCCAACATTGTCCATACGGACAGTACTGTTCAAAGGTTTGGGGTCATATTTGACAAAAATATTACTGTTTTCACTGTATTTTTGATCATGTAAATGTAGCCTTGGTGAGCTTAAGAGACTTCTTTCAAAAACATGAAAAAAAATCTTACTGAACACAAACTTTTGAATAGTAATGTATATATATTGTGTTTAATGAATCGTTCATAGATTTCTTGATGAATAGCATCCAGGCAAAATGTAAGACTGCTCATTTCTCTGCTTCACTTTCAGGTGATGGAACAAATACACAAAGCCCACGTGAGGAAACAGACGAAAGAAATTCTATAGAACCAGAGGCCCCTCATAGCCCTGGGCCCCGTTTACAGGCCCCAAGTCCAACCAGACTCCCAAATGCAGTTGTGAGCAAAGAGCAGATGTGTAAGTTGTGGTTCTCTGATTATACCTTCCAGCATCATGGGGGAACCACTTTCAGAAATAAAAGTTGTGCTTGAAAAACAACTTATTTTATAATCAAAAAATTAATTTTCTGAATGCGACTGCACCCAAAAATTGCTAGCACGCAAATTTATTTCTGTTTAACTCTGATTGTTTTGATGTTCACCAGGCATGGATCTGTCAAATATTTTTTTTTCAAACATATATTTAATGTTGCAAGTCACTTTGTGCAGCAGGGAGTTTTTTTTGTTCTCATAATGGTGATCTCCCTGCTGAGTATGTTTGCTTTGGGGAAGATGAATACTTGTGGGTTTTAAATTGCTTCCTTTGCTGAAAGCGGGTTTGGACTGAAAGCTGAGATCTCCTGCTGTTGGCCACCATGAGCTCCTGCTGGAATTCCACAGCTTGCTTTTACAGAACTGCAGGAACAGAGCTGTGCATTTCTGCAGTGCTGCTAAATTATACAGCATATCTAAACATAAATGAACCACCTGTGTTTTTTCTGCTTTGTTACGCAGCCCAGATTGTGACATGTGACACAAAGCTAAGAGATCAGTGTAAAGGCACCACATGCAATAGGTGAGATAAAAAAGCATGCCATATATATGTCACATATTTTCATGAAAGTAATAATAATAATTCCAATATTCAGTCCAGTTTCTGCCATTATTTTTCCCAAATTATTATTATTATTGTTATTATTATTATTGCATCTGTAATAGGTACGAGTGTCCTGCTGGTTGTTTAGACAGCATGGCGAAAGTGGTTGGAACAGTGTATTATGACATGGTAAGCCTGGAATAAATTTTTTTTTTTCAGTTTATCTTATCACATAGTCTAAACTTTTCACACTGACAATATCTTCGCCCTCAGCAATCCAGTATTTGCCGGGCAGGCATTCATTACGGTGTCATTGACAATGATGGAGGCTGGATGGATGTCACAAGACAGGGCAGAAAGGACTTCTTCATCAAATCATACAAAAATGGACTTCAGTCCCTTGGGTAAGCAGTCTGCTCAAGATTGACTTTCATGCGCATTAGAGACAACTCCATCTAACATAATGAAAATGTTGCAGGAAATACCAGAGTGCCAATGCCTTCACAGTTTCCAAAGTTACAGGTAAATGACAATTACATGGTTCTCTGTAATACTTACTCTGGATTACATGGTTCTCTGTAATACTTAATTTTGATTGGTCAGTTGTGTCATTCAGCAGGGAAATATTTTATGTAATGGCTATTATCTCAAGTCTTCAGTGTGACATGATCCATCAGAAATCATTCTATTATGTTGATTTGATTTTTAACAAACATTTCTTATTATTATTATCAATGTTGAAAACAGATGCGCTGCTTAACATTTTTGTGGAAAAGCACAATGTTCAATGTACAATCAGTCAGTTATCATTGCAAAATAAACCCTGACAACAATAATCACGACCCCAATGCAAAACAGAAGGGTGTTGTATGATCCAGATTGTTGCATACAGTACCTTTACTATTGATTTCATCATCTTTCCTTTGTTTCAGTAAAAGTTATCACATGCGAGACTACAGTTTCTGCGCTGTGCCCTTACCAGAAGCCCGCAAGACACTGTCCAAGGTAAAACTCGATCTGTAATGAACCAAACCCTCAGGTGAAATGTTCTTTTGTGTAATCTATTTAGAAACAAAACTTGCCGATAGCATTTGAAACTACTATTATTACACTGTCGAACAAATCTTTCCAACCATGTCTTTTCTTCCCACAAGGATTTACTGTCCTCGGAACTGCCTGCAACAAAAACCCCACCATTCTCGAGTCATTGGCACCAAAATTTATTCAGATGTAAGCTTTTTTTTTTATTTTTCAAAATCAAACTGAAAGCAAGAAGATTGCTGCCCCACCAAAGGCTTCATTTTAAATTTAAATTTGTTTTGCAGAAATCTAGTATATGCAGATCTGCAATTCATGCCGGCGTTTTAAGAAACGAATCAGGTGGTTACGTTGACGTGATGCCCACAGACAACAGGAAGCTGTACATTTCCTCGTACCAGAACGGCATAGTCTCAGAAAGGTAGGTTTTATCCCCAAACTGGCCTGTGTGGAGCTGATGTAAGGCAGAGTATGGGGCGGCCTGTCTCTCCTTAAGCTTTCAAAATCACAGGCCTTTATTAATAAAGCTGATTAGGGTAGAGCTGTACCAGTGGTTCCACTCCAAGCATGGTAGAGTAAACATTTTTTAGTCACTTCGAAGGTATGGTAGACAAAATCACAGATGAATGAACGTGTTCGACAATTAAAATGAACATAGCCATCCCATCAGATAATCACAAAGGATACATCAAAATATCATAAACATCTTCTTTCACTAAATAATAGTGCTGTCAAACGATTAATCGTGATTAATTACATCCCAAAATTTTTTTTTACATTATATATGAGTGTGTAGTGTGTATATGTTTTATGTATATATAAATACAAACACATGCACATATATATATATATATATATATATATATATATATTTAAGAAAAATATGCAATGTTTATATATTAAATATATTTATATATAATATAATAATATAAATGTATATACATGTAAATATTTTCAAAATATATACTGTATGTGTGCGTATTTATATATACATAATAAATAAACAAACAGTACAAATAAACAAAAACATTTATTTTGGATGCGATTAATCATTTGACAGCACTACTAAATAAGCTTTTCACCAAATGCTGGTCATTACGAACACACTTATGTTTAAGGCTTGGGAAACATTGCTTATTTAACTTCTGTGTTTTCTCGCAGCCTGCAGAACCCCACGGGAGGCAAGGCATTCAGGGTATTCGCAGTTATTTGAGCGTGTGCTGAAATCGCAGTCACTCATCGACTCTGTTGGTCTGTTGATTAGGCTGTAATAGTGGCCGTTGTGAGGCCACTTTTCTGCTCTAACCAGCCTGTGCTGTATTTTCTTTCACATGAATGTTGACTGAACTATTTGCTTTATAGATGGAGGCCCTTTCCAATGCATCAAGCTGATTAGCCATTGTATTGCCTAAAAAGCATGTAATTAGAGGATCATTCAGGGAATATGGTGTCTGTATTGCAGAGAAAAAAGCACTTAAGGAGTATTAATCTTCTGTTATTGTTGTAAAGAACATTTTAGAGACTGTTAGCTTTTTAGTTTCATTACATGTTGCGGAAGTTCTCACTCATTTATAGATTTATTTTCTTTTTTTTCACTATGTATTTATTTGTATGTATTTTTTTGCTTTAGGGCAAGAAAGGACTGCTGATATGGTTTTTTGATGATAATTAAGAAAGTGGGTATAATCCTGCAGGGCAGGATATTACATCTGAAAACATCCAACCAAACATAATATGAAACGTCCACATCGTTAAAACACTGTAAATAGCTTGTTATGAATAGCTTTTCTATAGTATTAATTCTAATGAGGTGCTGTATGCATAGGTATTGTGTGCTGTCTCAGAAAAACAACTGTATTATGATTTAATGATTTCGCAGGTTCCCAAAAACTAGCTTTTATATTATGTCCAAATGAATTTGAGGTGCTTTTTGTCATTCCTTAAAGGGATAGATCACCCAAAAATGAAAATTCTGTTATCATTTACTCATCCTGAAGTTGTTCCAAACCTGTATGAATTTTGTTCTTTTGCTGAACACAGAAGATATTTTGAAGAATGTGGGTGAGCAAACAGTTGACGGTAGCCATTGACTTCTGTAGTATGGAAGTCAATAGTTTACATCAACTGTTTGGTTACCCACATTCTTCAAAATAACTTTAAGATGAGTAAATAATGACAGAACTTTTGGGTGAACTATGCAATGGTTCTCAACTGGTTTGGTCACAACCAAAAATGAATCAGAGGGGGGATATTTATATTTTGTTGTTGACATAAAAGACATCCCCAGCTAACATGGAACATTCTGAGAAAATTGGTTGACGTTCTGGCAAGGTTCTCTTAAAGTTAGCATTACTGGAAAAATGTTTCTTCTTAATATAATGTTCGTTCAGAGTTATCTGGTGTTTAGTAATGTTCTCAAAACATTAGCACAAAAGTGTTATCTGTGCATTGTTTGTGGAATATTTTATGTCTGAAACATTTTATTTGGACGTTCATCTAATGGTTTTTAATTGTTACTACTTGTTTCAGAACGTTCAGAGAACAGCAGCTATTTTAGTCATGCAAGTACAGCTTTTTTCTGTTTAAAGGAATAGTTCACCAAAAAATTTAAAATTTTATCATCATTTACTCTGCCTCATGTCTTTCCAAAACTGTACAAGTTAAACACAAAAGAAGATATTTTGAAGAATTCTGAAGGACCAAACGGTTTTTGGTCCCCACTGACTTCCATAGTAGGGAAAGAAATACAATGGAAGTAAATGGGGACCATCAGCTTTCTGATTATCAGCATTCTTCAAAATATCTTATTTTATGTTTAACATAAGAAAGAAACTCATACAGGTTTGGAACGACATGAGGGTGAGTAAATGGTGACAATTTTCATTTTTTGGGTGAACTATCCCTTTAAATGGGAAAACTTCAGAACTCTTTGAATCGGACATACTGTATATGTCAAAAAAGGTTGCGATGGGCACTTTACACTGTCCTTCCCAATGTCACAATGTCTGTTATAATGGCCTAATGTAAGCACATGATTGTATATATTTGTGTTTTCTACCTCACATTGTTTAAAAACATTTTAAAATAAACTTCAGTAATCAGTTCCAATGAATCTCACACTTTTTTACCTGAAAATGTAGTTATATGTTCAGCCCACAATGTGTTTGTGATTATTATTTTTTGGATTCTGGATTTGGATTATTTTTTGGAAACCCTGGACTGGTACAATGCATGGACCAGAGAAACTATTGAGGCCATCTGTCTGTAATGAAAACCAGATGGAATCATTTTCAGTGTTTACTGCTCTCTCACCCTCAACGTAACAGCTAAAACAATTCCCTTATGGATTATAGAATCATTTTATCGAGCAGCACGCTTTCACATTACTTTCATTCATTCAGACTGATAGATGCTGTAGATCTAATTTAGTAGAAGAATTGAACTGTCTTCTCGGTAAGAAGGATGGGTAAACATGAAAACTACTAAACCAGGAGCTGCTAGTAAATATATTTAACACCTGCAGTTTCAGACACCTCAAGTCATCTGTTAAAACTTGTTTATTAGTTAGAAGTCCACTTTGTCAATGCAGCCGGTCTGTTTTCAGACCTGCCACAATTGCAGTCTGCTGTGCCATAGAAAGCCAAGATTTATGGCTAATGTCCAAAACATCACTCTCCATCCAGGTTGTGTTCCACCTGGACGCCTGCAGTCCAGAAACACAACTTGAGTGTAATTACCAGCCAGCCACACTGACATCATAACAAAACAGCATAATGCAGGGTGACTGCCACACTAACATATGTTTATATTATAAAGTGCCACTAAGATATAATGACATGATTTCAACACCTTGATAAATAACTTTGCCTGTTTATTGGAGTTTGGTGCCTTTGGATAGGAATTATTCAAAAAAGCAATAACGTAGGACATGGAAATATTAGTGTAACCACTGCTTTCTTACAGCATAATCGACAATGTAAAAAACAGAGGGAAATACCCACTTTAAGGAAAATGAAAAACAGAAAGTGTATATGCTCACCTGCTCTTTTTCAACTAAGTGAGAACAGACAAAGAGCAACACTGTGAGCATGTCAGAATAATTCTGGTTGTTGGACCTGATGGAGCTCAGATGGAGCTCAACCGCGTGTTAATGAAAATAGCTAATCAGCTAATCACTTGACAGCAACTCAATGCATTTAGGCATGTAGACATGGTCAATTCAATCTGCAGAAATTCAAATGGAGCATCAGAATGGGGAAGAAAGTCGATTTAAGTGACTTTGAACATGGCATGTTTGTTGTTGTCTGAGTATTTCAGAAACTGCTGATCTATTTCCATGCAAAGCCATCTCTATGGTTTATACAGAAAATATTCAGTGAGCGGCAGTTCTGTGGGCAAAAATGAATGTGGATGCCAGAGGTCAGAGGAGAATGGCCAGACTGGTTTGAGCTAATAGAAAAGCAACAGTAAGGTATGGAAGGTATGCAGAAGAGCATCTCTGAATACACAACACGTCAAACCTTGAAGAAGATGGGCTACAGCATCAAAAGACCACACTGTGCACCACTCCTGTCAGCTAAGAACAGGAAACCGAGGCTACAGTTTGCACAGGCTCACCAGAATTGCACAATAGAAGATTGGAAATGGGTTGCCTGGTCTGACAAGTCTCGATTTCTGGTGCAACATTTGCATGGTCAAGTCAGAATTTGGCGTAAACATTATGAAAGCATAGATCGATCCTGATTTGTATAAACGGTTCAGGCTGGTGATGGTGTAAGGATGTGGGAGATGTTTTCTTTGCACACTTTGGGACTCTTAGTACCAACTGAGCATTGTTTAAACACCACAGCTTATCTGAGTGTTGTTGCTGACCATGTTCATGACCACAAGTCATCTCAAACTGGTTTCTTGAATATGACAATGAGTTCACTAAACTCAAATGGCCTCCACACCAGATCTCAATATACAGTAGAGAACCTTTGCAAACCTTTCCACCAATGGGATGTGATGGAACTGGAGATTTGCATCATGTATGTGCAGCTGGCAAATCTGCAGCAACTGCGTGATGCTATCTTGTCAATATGGACCAAAATCTTTGAGGAATGTTTCCAGCATCTTGTTAAATCTATGCCAAGAATTAAAGGTATAGTTCACCCAAAAATGAAAATTCTGTCATTAAATAACTCACCCTCATTTAGTTCCAAACCCAAAAGACCTTCATTCATCTTCGGAACACAAATTAAGATATTTTTGATGAAATCCAAGAGCTTTCTGAGCCTGCATAGACAGCAACGCAACTGACACGTTCAAGGCCCAGAAAGGTAGTAAGGACATCATTAAAATAGTCCATGTGACATAAAGCTACGAGAATATTTTTTGTGCGCAAAGAAAACGAAAATAACTACTTTATTCAACTATTTCGGGTTCTAAATATCTCTAGTGTCTCTCTGTCTAAAGAACAGTGCTCTTTACTTCTTCCCTCACAAAGAAAAGGTCTTCTGTGCAGGATGGTATCATTTTTGTCTCACACCAAGCTCAAACTTCTCATACAGTACAAGCCTAAACAGAAGGTTGTTTGAAACAGAAAGCAGTTTATATGTACCATTAGACTAAATAAGGCATAGAGGACTGTCTTTGGACAGCATGCAGGACAAATGAGGCTGGGAGTTGCCTCAACTTTCCATTGACACGTGCAGCGGTTGGCAGCAGCAGATTGAAGACTGAAGATGTTTGTGCGAATGATGAAAGACAAACCTTAAGACTTATGTTTTCTGAGAGTCATTTAAAATAACAGTCACCATTAATAACTTTCTAAGCTGCTGTTTGATGAAGTAAACTGAAAGCAGCATATATATTCACAGCCTGGCAAGAAAATGCTACACTTTCTCTTTCAGTCCTTTGGAACATCTTCAACAGTCTTACTCATTCGTTTTTCTATTTACATGCTGCATTTTCCTAAACCTTTGAATACGGTTCAGTCTGGCAACCACAAGGTTGCTGGTGATGAATTGAAATATTATGGTGACCAGAAGTAATGTCTGCCTTTCTACGCCCACCTTTTCCTTGGCATCAGAAGTGAACGTACGGATGAAGGGAAACGTAAAAAATATGATGCACAAATTGAATATATTTTGAGTGGAAGGAGCTTTTTAGACTCTTTCGACTTGCCAAATGAGTCTTACAATTGGAGCTATTTAAGTTCTTTAGACAGAAACCTTATATAAATAAAAAACAGCAAAAAGTTGAAATAAAGGGAGCTAACTAGTTAACTGAGGTTCGGGAGCGAGGCCACGTCTCTACCAATCACCTCACTTCCCGAATCCGTTATATATCGAGCCGCCTCATGCCGCGGCTCTTTCTCTCGAACCCACCCTTCCCTCCCCTTTAATCAAATCAGCTATCCTTATTCTTTTCAGGTTGCATCGGGGGGTCCTAATAGTCTGGCCTAAATAGGCTATACAAACGAGATGATACCCCCATCCTGAGTCTCTCCGGGCCAACAATTCCAGACACCCAGATCAATCTGATCCATCATCCTGTCCCCTTTACCTTTTCATCCTCTTCCAACTCATCCCTAACATTCTGAACAATAAACTATTAATTTACATATTTGGTTGTGGTGTGGTCCTTGCTAGTGAAAATGCAACTCGTCACATTTGTTCACAATTCATTTACATATTTGGTTGTGGTGTGGTCCTTGCTTGTGAATATTAAATTAATATCTGGGCTACTGAAACACAAACTCCTGCTTGTTTCCGCACGTTTTGTATTAATGTGAGCGTGATGTGCACGTGAATGAGTGATTTGATTTATTACTTCTGACACATTAACAGGACTAATAACATCTCACTCTAAGCACAGCCACCATCCCATTTTTCATATAAAAATGACAAGTCTGTTCCCAGCGCAAATTTTACAGAAAAGTTACAGAAAAACAGCACAAAAGAGAGCAATCTGAACATTACAGGAGGCTAACAGACAGTAATGAACAATCATGGCGGATGAGATGTCAGATGGATCAGGAACGTGCTTCAACACAAGCGGTATTGAGTAAATAAAGCTGTTCTTGTTTCTACAGTAATGCAGTAATTTTGTGCCGAGTGAAACTTTTCCTTTAAACATGTATTCTGTGACATGGATAGCTTTTGGATGACATTTTAGTCAAATATACTATAACTGGTTAAAATAACAAGATTGCTATTATAATCTTCATATACACAAGAATATTTGCACCTAGAAAAAAGTGTAATTGCTGCCATTCATTGTACTATACATACATGCCAAAAGTCCATCAATACAAGTCCAAGTAAAATATACGCTCATTTGAGTTACAATAAAACCAATGTTGCATTCTCTTACTGGATCTCAGAAAAACCATAACAATGTTTGCTTCAGGTGTGTACCATATGTCGAAGGTTTCTTAATACAACAAGAACATCCAATTTCTGAGATCTTCTCCAGAGATTCCCAGTTTCTAGAAAGCTGCTGGTATTTGTGCATTAAGGAAAGATTTATGATGAAAGTCTTGAAAAATGCACTGTGTAGTTTTCTAATATGTTCTGATTATTATTATGATCCTGCAGACTCAAAAGTTACTCTTCTTTAATGAGACTGAGTAGTTTTAGTTTACTGAAACAACACCACATTAGTGAAATGAGGAAATACCTTTAAATACAGGAAACGGCTCAGATATTACAGTGCTGTCTACTTTGGCATTCCTGT
>NW_015540930.1:114669-117388 GCF_001515605.1 Sinocyclocheilus anshuiensis
CTGTGAAAAGGAATCTAGGTCAAATAGGACGATGAAGAATTTCCTTTCTCCCCAAATGTAAAAGGAATCAAGCTGAGAATGAGTGAATCCAAAAGATTAGTTTCTGAAGAAAATATGGGATCTGGTAAGGTATATTTATTAATGACATGATTGACTGTTTTGGGTTTCGGAAAACCCCAATGTGTTTATTTATTTATTATTTTTAAAGAATAGTATTTATGTTTTTTGAGCATGGTATATAAATGCATGCATACACACACATTAATTTATTATTATTTTATAGTGTATTATATCAATATTCTTCACATGTATATTACATAATAAAATGTTATATAATATATAATATTTGTCAGGGATAGTCCAGCCTCGTCAGGCCCAATCACCTCACACACCCGCTCACAATCACCGGAGTACTAATCAGCCGCACCTGTCACCACCTCATCAACACTAGCTCAAATGCTCAGTCACTGCAGTCACACTTCGTCTGGTCTTGAGTTCACTACGCTACTCCTTACCTGGATCACTAACCCGGACTCCATCCTGAAATCTACCTTTCTCTGTGCAATCCTCTTCAGCCCGATCCTAGAAGGAACCCGTCATCACGTGAGCTAGATCCCTTCCATTCCATAGACTGTTGACCTAACCCGTTTGCTCTCCATCCCTCTCTCTCTTAGCACCTGTTAAATAAAGATCCCTGTTTACTTTACCTCTCCGTCCTTGGTCTCTTTCTGTACTGTGACAGAAGACCAGACCTAACCCCAAACTCTCCATGGAGCCACAACCACCGAACCCCCCATCACTGGAGGATTTAATCCAAGCCTTCCGTACACCCGTTGTATCTGCCTCCCACAGTCCCATGGCACGGCCCGCTATCTTCTCCGGTGAGGTGGCGGATTGTGGTGACTTCTTGTTACAATGTTCCCTATACTTCGAGATGCAGTCACAAGTCTTTCCCCATGACCACGCCAAAGTGGCCTTCATGATCTCTCATCTCGCCAGCCGCGCTCTTCACTGGGCCCAGTCCATGTGGGAGAGTAACAGTCAGGCCATTCGCACTCTGGATTCGTACCATCTCACCCATGCGGTGCGTTCACGGAGGATAACAACCGGACTATGTCTGTATTGTGGGGAGCAGGGACACTTGATTCGCTCGTGTCCTATCCGTCCCTCACGACCCTCGGTGAGTACTATCCAGCTCAGCCCTCAAATTGCTACCTTGACTAGAATGAATGTATCATTAATTTCATCTCACCAATCCCTTTCAGCGCAAGCCCTTGTAGACTCTGTTTCTTCAGGGAACTTCATATCCCGCAACACACTCCAACGACTTGAACTACGACAGCTGAAATATGCCCATGTCCTTAATATCCTTACCATCCAAGGAAAGCCATTGGGTCGTGGGAAGATCCAGCCTGGTCCCACATCGGAGTCGACTTCGTCACCGATCTCCCCAAGTCCGAATCACACACCTGTATCCTCGTAGTTGTCGACCAATTCTCAAAAGGATGTAAACTACTCCCACTCAGAAAATTACCCACGGCCATGGAAATCGCAACACAGTTATTCGACCAAGTATTTCGCAATTTCGGCATCCTGGAGGATATCATCGCCGATCGTGGGCCCCAGTTCATCTCCCGGGTCTGGAGGGCCTTCTTCCATCTCCTTGGCGTATCAGTAAGCCTCACCTCCGGATATCACCCACAGTCCAACGGCCAGACTGAGCGCAAGATCCAAGAGATCGGGAGATACCTCCGTAGCTATTGCCACCAGAACCTCTACCTTCCCTGGGCCGAGTACGCACAAAACTCCCTTCGTCAGCAAACCACCGGCCTCACCCTGTTTCAGTGCGTACTCGGTTACCAACCTCCCCTATTCCCATGGACGGGAGAACCCTCAGACGTTCCAGTGGTGGATCACTGGTTCAGAGAGAGCGAGAGGGTCTGGGACTCAGCGCATGTCCATCTCCAGCAGTTTACCTCTCCGTCCTTGGTCTCCTTCTGTACTGTGACAATATTATTATAAACAAATATTATTCATTTTCTTATATATTTCTATGTAGCTTTCATTTTTCAGTGTTGCTTTTCATATTATTATTATTATTATTATTTTATAGTGTATTTTCTTATATACCAGTGTATATATATATATAGTCAAGTCACCTTTATTTATATAGCGCTTTTAACAATACAGATTGTGTCAAAGCAACTGAACAGCATTAATGGAGTTAGATTATTAAGCATGCAGAACAACCACCCAATAAAGTAGGGATGCACCGACCACTTTTTCTGAAGTGAAGTGAGCATTTTAAAGAGTACGAGTACGAGTACAGGAGCTCAGTATCGGGCCCGATACGTATCGGTATTGGTACATCCCTACAATAAAGCGTTACGATAATCTAACCTTGAGGTAACCTTGAGGAACGCATGAATTAACATTTCTGCATTTGACATTGAGAGCATAGGTCGTAATTTAGATATATTTTTGAGATGGACCGGCACATGTCTAGTACAGACATAGTGCAGACATACATTGGAATAACACAGTAGGGATGGAATATAACACTAATATAAGAAAAAAAAATGTAAATAATGTACTATATACAGAAATAAAAGTATAGGAAAAAATGTAATTGTTTAGATAAATGTACAGATATGTTTATTAGTGTGCAGATATGTTATTTACAAAGTGTGCAGTTTAATATAAATATAACTATGTTCGT
>NW_015540930.1:118313-120675 GCF_001515605.1 Sinocyclocheilus anshuiensis
AATGATTCTGACTTACCACTGTTGTTTGATGAACTCGTGAAAAAACAGAGCGAGAGAGAAAAGAAACGGAGTGAGAGAACAGAAGAAAACAGCAATAGATGAATGGAAACACGAATGACAAGCTAACCGCTAATGAATGCTAATGCACTGCACTCGCTGTTTTAGAATAAAAGCGAATGATCAAATTAATCAGATTAGTTTGATAGATAATATCAGAAATATGGTGGGAATTAAGTTATATTTTATCACTTTAAACAACAGAGAGTGATAGTAAGATAGAGATTCAACAGAAAAGCAAAGCTACACGGAGCTACAATCACAAACCACTCAGCAGCACGGTACACAGGAAACGGAGTCAATGGAGTCAATATATATATATATATATATATATATATACAAGCATAGACAAATCTATACTACTATAAATGATGTGTGTGTGTATATATATATATATATATATATAATATCATTAAATATGACATAAATATATAACATTATAATATACAAATATTCTTACCTTTTTACATTTAATTTTTTCAGTGTTAGTTTTAGTAATTTTAATACTTCAACATTTATTTCAGCTAGTTATTTGCCAAAAGCAACTTATTTATCAAATATTTTCCAATTTATCTAATATTTAAAACATACCAGTTTTTTTTTTCTAATATATCAAAATATATCAGTTTACATGGTTGACATCCGTTACAGCAGCATACAGGACACAGTTAAGGTTACAGACTGTTGTGAGCACTAGGGGTTGTGCTTCTCATCCACGTCACCACTGACCTTTCTCTGTTTATAAAATGGATTTCATTTCACTTCTTTTTCCATGTTCACACATGAGCCGTTGTCAGTACCCGCGGGGAGGTAAAAGAGTCGCTTTGTCTTGATGAAATGGCAGCAGCAGCCACACATGTTTCTGCCAAAACCAGCCAAGATTCAGAGCTCCACAAACTTCACCTGTTTTATATTAAACCTGTCAGATTAAATGAGTGAGCCGATAAACTGCTGCGAATACAGTGTGAGCCAAAATACACGCCTCTACCCCCTCACTGGCCCGAGTTTCCAACTGATCCCATGAATGACGGCCCGCTTGCAGTGACAGCTTGTGAAATTAAATCTGGTCTGAAGTCAGCAACAGTTGCTTGTTAATCAATTAATTTCCCTTTCAGTTGGATAATTTATAAAGCAATAAACAATACTGGATAAACACCATCTAATCAAATCTCACAATCACCACTTATTGCATGCATGAAAACAATTAATAAATTACAGAAATAAATCAAATTAATATGAAGAATTTTTAATCCCTAAAGTGTTGGTACATACATCTTGAGTCCTCTGTAGAGGACATTATATTCTAGCAAATTTCTCAGAGACCATATATGCCTCAGTTTTATGTCTGGATGCCCTGAGCACATTCAGGGCTTTTTAAAGATGTCAAATATTTGGAGGTTTGACCATGACAACTCCTCTTCCTTGGTCTTTAAAAATGGCTGATATTGACCAAATAATCAAATTTAGCATTGTTATGGAAATATGATAATATTTTGTCATTATTATTTAAATCTGAGTAATTATTATATTGTTTGTCATAAATAAACATCTCAGGAAAATGTTACAAATCAGAATGTCACAAAAGAGGACATCAGTTTCATACAAATCTTCTGTACACGACACCAGGATATACAGCATGTTAATTGGGCATTTTGTGGAGACACAACAAGTCAATAGGAAACGAAATTGTATATTAATATTCCTATGAAATATAGGAGATATAGAGATATTCTTAAGAAAACGTTAAGAATGTTAAGAAAAAGTTATTACTCCCATTATTACACTTCTTTTTTCCATTAAATGTTGCCCCAAGAACACATTAATATGCAAATTAGATACAATATATAGATACATTGTATAGAATGGGAATGCTAATTAATTGCCATTGTGCACACACATATTGCATAAATTAAATAGTATATCAAATCGCTCTGTTATAACTTTCATAACATAGCTGAGAATCATATTTGCTCAAAGTTTGGTTAAAGTGCCCCTATTATGGATTTTTTAAAATTACCTTTCATGCAGTGTGTAACACAGCTCTAATGGCGCTTTTCCACTGCGTGGTACGACTCGGCTCGGTACGGCTCAGTACGGCACGGCACGGTTCGGCTCGGCACGGTTTGCGTTTCCACTGCTGTTCAGTACCGCTTTAGAGTGGGCGGGATTATTGACATGTCGTTATAGTTGCGCCGCCTCTACTACCACGACTCCTAAAAAAACAAATCCTTTTTCATTCCGCGTCGCCCCATCAAGCTCTCGCTGGATCCGCTCCTCTGCTATCAACGAGAGGAACGTCTGTTCT
>NW_015540930.1:120692-127836 GCF_001515605.1 Sinocyclocheilus anshuiensis
TACAGTACCAGGTACCAGGTACTGTACCCAGTGGAAAACCCCCCAAAAGTGAACCGTACCGAACCGTACCGTACCGTACCATGCAGTGGAAAAGCGCCATAAGTGAAAACATCCTGCAAAGTTTTAAATCTGAAAGTGCACTGTGTATAAAGTTATTGTCTCTCAAAAGAAAGAGTCAACTCTGAATCGTTTAAATGAGTCGTTTTTAAAACGAATCCCAAGCCATTTCATGTTGACGTCAACATGAAACATTAGCATATTGTCTGCCCACTTGTTGGTCTTTTTGCTTGGTCTGAATTAAAATGCCAAAGCAGCACTGTGCTCACAAACGCTGCTTTATCAGGCATTAGGCATGATGAAATAAAAATGAGACTAATTGGACCAATCACCGCAGATTAGCGTCAAGCAAAGGAGGGGTTTGGAAAAATGAATCATTGAGCGAATCATTTGAGAGTCGTTGAGCAAGTAAGGTAAAAATAAATGCATATTATAAGACAATCTTTAAAAAAATGAATTAGTGAATGACAAAAATATAATATAATATAATATAACTGAGTCCTGGTGTCCTCCACAGAGGACATAGCATAAAATATGAATAAAATATCTATTTTCATTTTTGCACCCTCTCCATTTGTTTATTAAGCACCAAACAATGTAATGAAATATTAAAGAAAAAAACATAGCTTTTTTCATAGTTCAGTAGAAATATATATATATTTCAGATAATGTACTTTCAGATTTTCAAAATTATTCAAAACAAAGATTAGTTGATGGTCATAAATGAAAATCATCTCACCCTCATGTCCTTCCAAATCCACTTTTGACTGTGAAACACAAAAGGAGACATTTAGAATTGAAGTTGCTCTTTTTCATGCATGAGATTAAAATGAATGAGGATTGAAGCATTCAAAAAGAATAGAAAAACACCATTAAATCAGAAAACTCGTTCATACAACTATTATTCCAAGTCATCTGAATTCATGCAATAGTTTTGTGTAAGGAATAGAATTAAACTTAAGTCTTGCTATTGCGACAGCCATTCTTTCAGCAAAACAGAATATATTAAAAGAGTTTTATAGTTTATTTTATTAATCTCAGTTTCATACATCCCCTCAGGGTCGTGTTTAAAAAAAACTGAAAAACATTAAAAAAATATTAACTGAAGAGAAGTCCTGACATCTTCTGGTCTAAACAAAATGAAGATCTGAAGTCAAAATATGAGTAATCAACCACTCGCTGTCAGGCAAGTTATATAAGTCATAAATTCATCTGCTTTGTTCCACAGCATTGAGAATGAACCATCCAGCCATTGAGAGAATAATTGATCAAACATATAATAGAATTGACGTCATAAGTGCCCCGTCCTTGGCTGATACACAGTGCACCGTGATTGTTTGGTAAATTCAAGGGGAGCAGAGGATGCAGACAACCAATGAATTCTTGATTCTTGTCTGAGGCCCATAAGGACCAAACTCTCCACAGGCCCAGCAGAACAAAACAGCCCAGTAACAACCTCAACAAAGAACAGCAGAAAAACCATTAAAGAGAACCACTGAGATCTAGCAGTTCTCCACATCACACCACCTGCAAACCGTTTGCCTGCGATGACGTCAGACACTGAAACTGAGAACAGCAGAACTTGTGATGCCGGTGAACGTTTTTATAATTAGCACAGGTATTGCAGCATTAATACCCTGATGGTGTTCTTGCATGGATTATTTTGATGACCAAATTTTGAAGTCTTACTATTTTAATTCATAATTGATTCCAATCTTCAAACAATTCATTAGGCAGAGCATTGTTAATTGCATATAAATATTTATGACCTCAAGAAAGCAAACAAATTGTGTCCCTGGAGAGGGTTGTTTTATTGAAATGACATGGCACTCTGTGTGCTGTATTCTCTGTTTGCGCCCTGTGTAGTGTTCTTTATGGAGTTTGGATTTGTGTTTCAAGGTCAAACATTTCTGTGGAAAGGGAACAGATGTATTCATTGTTTCACTGGATTTCATACATACACAGGTATTTCTGCATAATCCTGAATCATCAAGAGGTTTGCACAAAATGTCCTTTAAATTTACTGTAAAATGTAGAAGCAACTAAAAACAGATGGAGCCAAATAAATCACACTATTTTTTTTTAGAAACAACTGATTTGTTTATCCAATTGAAACAAGAATAAAATACATTAGTAAGTATGACCTGCCCTTACGAAAATTGTTCATGGTTTTACTATAACAATGGTTACTACAGTTAAACCATAGTAACTACAAATTAACCATGGTTTTGCTACACTAACCATAATTTAAGCATGGTGAATGTGTAGTAAAACTGTGGTTATGCAAATGATAATCAATATACCAAAAAAAAAAAAAAAATGGTTACCACACTTTTTACTATAATAAAATCATGGTTAAATTTCGTAAGGCTGAGATCTTGCTGCGCATGCTCTCCGGTGAGAACGCGAGAGAACGGACAAAGGTGAGGATGTACAAAAAGTAGTGTTTTATGCAAATTACTTGATATATTTGCGATCGCCTCATTAAGTAGGCTACAATC
Organism: Sinocyclocheilus anshuiensis; assembly: GCF_001515605.1. Taxonomy (NCBI): domain Eukaryota; kingdom Metazoa; phylum Chordata; class Actinopteri; order Cypriniformes; family Cyprinidae; genus Sinocyclocheilus; species Sinocyclocheilus anshuiensis. The sequence goes on from NW_015540930.1 coordinate 123,251, forward strand.
TAGATTAATCAACAATACAAGAACGAGGGTTAGTGCAAATATAAGTGCGTACGCGCACTAGAAAACATCTATTAATATTTATAAAAAAAAAACACATTTTTGTTTTAGTTTTAGGCTGGCCTACTGAGCATCAGGAAAAACAATTCACGAAAAAAGTAATAAACGATCTTTTAAAATTAGCCTACATTTGAGAATTCTGTGCCAGTCAGCATTTGTATATAGGCCTATAAAGCATATAAAGTTAGCGTCCAAGTAATATATGAAATTCACTCAGGCATAATAGTCAGTTGATTCAAGCGAAGGACTGAAATACTGAGACCAGCAGTGACATTAACTGGACCCTCAGGTTTCTTACATGCATCAAATGTAACATTGCCATCTAATGGACAATAGCTGCTGTGACAGCTGACAGTGCAGGTGTTTGACATCTCTGTCATGCTCCTAGAGGACAAGCAAAGTTTTTTTCTATGATTTGTGATATTTTGATTTAAGAATGTCTGACCAACTAAGGTAGCTACCAACAGCCAAAAGCAGCAGGTAATTAATTTATTGGCAAAGCTCGTATTAAAGAATAAAATGTAATGGGCTTCATACTCTTACTAACAAACTAACTAACTAAATAAATGGGAATATACTGGAAAATATATTGTGCTATACAGGTACATACATTTTCTTATATGGGGAAAATAGTGTTTATATTTTTCAATATACTGCAATATATGCACGGATCATGTATGACTATATATTGATACATATAAATATAAAGCAATAAAGACAAAGTCTGCACTACATTTTTACATGTAATAGTTTTATTGAAACACTCGAATTAATTTCTCTTTCATGAGTTAATAACACAAATAATACATAATAAAACATTCATAAACATTTAACTCACTTTGCATACCACACATTTCATATATGAAAATATGTGTGATGTGTTTTGGAAAAAATTCTTGTTAGAGACATGACAACATGGTGGGTGGAAAATTAGATATTTTGAATATAAATATAGCCTATCAAATTGAAAAAAACACAAATATATGAATATATATCATGGTTATCCACATAATTTTGTACATTTATTTAACACGTTCTCATATAATTGTGAACATATATATGTTCAAATATATTTATACACACTCAGTACCTTATTTATGTATCTGTATGAATTGTATTATTGAATATAAAATTTCATACATTATAATGTAAGTTATATAAGTTCCACATATTTTTCAATATATGAAATTGGCAATTGATGATGTATTATTCGATATATTGTAATATATTAACACAATATATTATTTTGTATTTTCAAATAAATAATTGAATATTGATTGTTCATAACGAAATATGAAAGCAAGAAATTTTGTTAAAAAACAAGGAAAAAATTCTAGATTGTTAATGAAAATAGCCATCTGTTTAGAATGTGCTTTGAGCTGAGTTACCAACCATGATCAGACATGCAGTGGCAGTGAGTCTTGTGACATTTCACATGCAGAGTGTGTAGTTGTGTGCATGTGTGAATGAGTGTGACAGTTAGACAGCAGTTAAAGTGTGACAAGGCACACATTTTTAACAATAAATCCCAATATAGTACAGCCAGGCTGTGATTAATAGTTTGGAGTTCACACATCACACACTACACAATGAAATGTTTGATGTTTATTCCAGTGGAAGACTTTGTTCCATCTTCGACGGAAGCCTTTATTGTCACCTTCAGTGACAGCTCTCAGACTCCTCGTGCATCGTGGGTTAGGTTTTGTAGAGCTTTCATTTATTGGTGAGTTACCTATATCATCAGCACAGCTAAATTACTTCAAAGGCAGCTGGGCTGCTAAAGTCTGTTACCTCAAAAGTGAAGGTCAAAGAAGCCCTCAAACCATTTCCTATTCAACAGTTATGAATAAATCATAAATAGGACACCAGACTCCTCAGGGTGGACAGTGGAGATTTCATTTTTTATGCATTACAGTAAGTGGAGGGCTTGCAAATAAAGTTGCTGAAAGGTACTTCATCTGAGGTTGCATGTCTGTTGCGGAAAAGGATGATTGTTGGTTATGAGAGTTGAATGCAAAATGATCTTTTTACTCAACATGCAATGAATAACCTTTTTTGACAGACAGCAGTTGACACAACATTAATATCAATATAATATAGATAGTTTCAAATATATGCATTAATGCATTTTAATGTAATATCTTTATTAACGTTGGTTTCATGCATTAAAAAAAACTTTTATATGATTTTCAACAAAAGTTCTGAATTAATTAGATTTTTAATTTCACTAACTCGAATGTTAAATGGTATAACAATCAAGTAGAAAGTACAACATCCTTTCCTTACATGTTGATCCATGTTGTTGTACATACAGTATATTAATAGTAATTATCAATAATCTTTTTAAACATTTATAAGGTGATACATTATGTTGGCAAATGTAACTTTTTGTTTGTTTGTTAGTATATTATTTTTTTCTAGAGTATACAGCTGGTTATTTCTGATATCCACATCTAAATCAATAATACCAAAATATCAGAAATAAACAAATAAATAAATAGATAAAACTCAAAAAATGTCAAATGGTGTAATAATCAAGTAGAAAGTAACATACTTTCCTTATGTTCATTATTCTCAATTTTCACGTTTTTCACTTTTAGGTAATATAGTATGTCCAACTTGACATTGCTGACCGCAAAAATATTAAAATGTTAATTGATTCAGGAATGTTAAGCATGTTCATCAGAAGGTGTTTTCAAGTCATTGTATATGCATGAAATACTTAATGTTTAATGAATGCCTAATGATTTAATTTAAAAATGTTTTATAATTTAATAGGTAAAGAATGAGTGTCATGTCATTGACCCATTGATATTTTATTTATTTATTTACACTTATTGTCTTATATCAAATGTGGTAACAGACTGAGTAACAAACATTTGCAGCATATTCTCTGACTGAGTTTATTTTAATGTAATGTTTTAATGTATTTTAATGTAATTTTCATAGCCAGGAGAAATGGAAAAATAATTGAGAAACAACTGCATAATGTGCATAACTGCATAACAAAATAAACAAATGAGAAATGACAGCTTTCAAATTACCTATAGTTCCCAATGACCTTCTTCTTCCTCTTTTTTTTAAACTTTTTTTTCTTCTTGTGGTGGTGGAATTGATGTATGATGAGAAAGGCAAACTAATACATATTTACATTTATATATAATTCTTTACTGAAATCAAGTTATATCATCCATATGGATTTTACGCTTGATCCATTTTACTATCTGACTTTTTTTGTGTCATCAGCTGTATCTAATGGGGTTTGGCATTTTTCCACAGGCAAAAGGGTGTCTCCATAAAGCAGGATTAGAGGAGGAGGCTTTTGCAGGCATTTCAGCATTTGTGTCAGTGGAGCTACAGCACACTCTACATCTAATGGATGAATATATCATCCCATTTTTCTTTCTTTTTTCTCATTTGCTTTTGATCTGCTTTGATCTTTTAATCCCAAGGATCCAATCAACAAAACAAATCTCCCATCCACTAGTTATCAGCACCCTTTTATTGTAGATGGATAATTCTCATATGAAAGCAAAACTGTATTTTGCTAATGAATGAAAATGAAGTCTTACGGATTAAAGATATCACATAGCACATGTATCTGTCAGATGTAAAACAGTAGGAGTCTTGTGTTTTTTGGGGGTTAACTTGTCAGATTATTTAAGGCATGCTATGTTTGGAACATGTTGGAATCACTAACAACATGCAATCTCACTCAACCTTTCATATTTCATATTTTAAATTTTGTTTACAAAAAAATAAGACCTGTTTTTAGAGCCATTAAGAATTTATCACTGTGACATTAGTTTTAAAGGGGTCATCGGATGCAAAATTCACTTTTACATGTTGTTTGAACTGAAATGTGTCTTGGCAGTGTGTGTACACAACCACCCTATAATGATAAAAATCCACAGTGTTTTTTTTTTTTAAATCCAGATAAACAATATCCCCTTTCTCAAATCAAGCTGTTCTCAGCCTCTTGGCTGTGTGACGTCACACAGACCCACAGACCCAGGCCCCTCCCACGATTGTTGATTGACAGTAGAGTTTCAGCACAGACTGGACTGGTGTCTTAAGCCCCGTTCACACCAAGAACGATAACTATAAAGAAAACTATAAAGATAACGATATTAGCGTCCACACCAGCGAACGATATCGTCTGTTTATTCTAAGCGCACGCGAGTTGTGGTGTGGACTCTGCTATTCTTTAATATTGAGAACGATTTTTAGAACTATATCTTTATCGTTATCTTTAGAGTTATCGTCCTTGGTGTGAACGGGCCTTTAGACCCGCCCTGAGTGAGCTGTCAACAGTCCGCCATTGTTTCGACACTGGAGCAGGTGTAGACAATAATGTCTCCTAAGCGATTGAGGTGTTCTATTGTTGGATGTAATAATTGAACATAGCAGTCGTTATGTCGTCGTTATGTACTCACGACATCTGAGCTGCTGAAGACGCAATGGTTTACCTTTGTTTTTGAAGGGAATGCACAGTCCTCCCACCCCCCCCCCCCCCCACGCACTACCAA
>NW_015540930.1:128036-128822 GCF_001515605.1 Sinocyclocheilus anshuiensis
CAGAAGAAGTGAGTATAAGGTTCTTTTATGAATCTTTGCAAATCGCCTTTCCTAATAATGTGATAGTTAGCAAGTTTCATGATTAATGTGGCTAAACTTTACCTTCTCTCAGAGAACTGCGCGTCACTCCACAGAAGAGAGGGGCGGGGTCAGCAGAGCTCATTAGCATTTAAAGAGACATACACTGAAACGGGTCGCTGTGAACAGAGCTGTTTTGACAAGGTAAAAAGGGTGTTGTTTTACACTACCGTTGAGAAATTTTAACCAAAGTATGTTATAGATTTTTAATTAAGACCCTTAAGAATCATATCATCTTGTGGAAAATGGGCATTCGATGAAATCCCAAATCCCATTCTGGTAAAACATGTTAAATGAATGAATGAATGAGTAGTATACTACATAATTACTTTACAATGAAATGTTAGCACATTTAACTTTTTTCCATTGTATATTACCTAGGATATACAGCTGTTAAAAAAGAATATTAAAATGAAATGTATTCCCAAAACCTCTTAATACTGAAATATCATAATATTTATTTATTTCTAATGATGTGTGTGTGTGTGTGATAAGTTACATTATAAAACGGATAGCTCCGGTCCTTGATTCTGATTGGCTGAGCCAAGCTGTTGTAAATTACACTACAAACATACACCTTTGTCCACAACTGTTTCTGAGGAGCTACATTGTTTGGTGGAAGAATACTGTTTTTATTAATATCATTACACTTTATTTGCTCTGTTTTATTTTGTGAAACCTTACTACGTATATGGAATAACCGTTTTA
>NW_015540930.1:129009-131423 GCF_001515605.1 Sinocyclocheilus anshuiensis
TACCTGTATATATACACACACACACACACATACAGACTAGAATCCTATACATATAAAGGATTTTACAAGGAAGATTGATCTTGATACTAATTATCATAATAGAGTTTTTATTTTATTTATTTATTATTATTATTATTATTATCATCATATTATATTATTATTGGTCTTATATTAGCTATACAGCTGTTAATTTTTGATTTCCACATCTAAAGAAAATTTCCTGTGCCTGTGTGAAATGAAATAACATATTCTCAAAAACATAAACCCACAATATCATTCATTCATTCATTCATTCATTCATTCATGCATAGTTTTTATTAATATCATTCTTTATATTTATAACAGCTAAGCGTCGTGCCTAACAACGCCTCTTAGCTGTTATAAATTCACTGTAAACCATGGCTTCACAGGGATTATTGCTTTAATCGAAACACTGCACTGTTGCACGTTCTACAGGCTTGTGGTTTCAGTTTACAATCAATGAATACTGCGCGTTTATGCCAATAGGTTGCTTATTCCATGTTATTATACAAATTTGTGTCTTCATAAACCACATAAACATGCACACACACACACACACACACACATACAGACTAGAATCCTATACATATAAAGGATTTTACAAGGAAGATTGATCTTGATACTAATTATCATAATAGAGTTTTTATTTTATTTATTTATTATTATTATTATTATTATCATCATATTATATTATTATTGGTCTTATATTAGCTATACAGCTGTTAATTTTTGATTTCCACATCTAAAGAAAATTTCCTGTGCCTGTGTGAAATGAAATAACATATTCTCAAAAACATAAACCCACAATATCATTCATTCATTCATTCATTCATTCATTCATGCATGCATTCATTCTTAAATGAATTCATGTATTCATTCATTCATTCATTCATTCTTTGATTTTTGATTCCATTTTAAGCAAGTAGTTGTCTGCATCCACCCCTCTGACAGTCCTCTCATGGTGCATTCCAGGAAGCTGCTCTCTTCGCTGAATTAAATCATCTGACGCGCGCGCTGTCTCCCCACTCTCGGGTGGAATGAGCGCGCGGTTCTCGCCGGTTAACAGAGCAGCGGCGGCGGCGGCACTTGCACTGAGGCAGAGGCTGCTTGAAGACTGAATGTCGCACTGACTTCTTAGGGGACTCGCAGCCAAGACGGGGAAGAGGACAGAGAGGCTGTTAGGATGGCTTCAAACTTCAACGACATAGTGAAGCAGGGCTACGTGAGGATTCGGAGTAAGAAACTGGGGGTGAGTAGTCAGTATCTGCTGGACGTTACTGTGTGCTCCCTGCTCAGTCATTTTAGGGCATCTCTATTTAAAAGGGCTTGATCAAGAACACTCTATCAACGTGCACGAACAACTCATGCTACTTTTAGTTTTTTCTTAATGGCCAGTTATTTATTTTTCAGCATATATTTATTATTCATATAGCTTAATTCCTGCTCTGATAAAATCCATCTGAACAGGTAGATAATTATTAAACAATAACGATAATAATTGCTTTGGCTTACTTCTTGTGCTTTGAGCAAATGTGGGTTGTTTAAAATTAGTTTTTTTTTTTAAACAGAGTAGGTATATGCTTTAGGCAATATTATTTATGTATTTGTTTAAATAGTTTTATTATCAAAGCTGTAATAGGCTTTTATGTCTGTTAAGAAGATTAATTGTTTATTATATTTTAAAAAGTTAATCAAGAATCTGCTGTCTTCAGTAGTTTCTTTGCCTATATATGAGAAGACACATTAGTCAAGTCTCCAGATGCAGCATCATCTGTTTATTGTCCTCCTGATTCTGCAGCTGTGAATAGAGCGAGTTCTGTAGGTCATCAGGGTTGTGTGATACAGCAGGTGAATTCATCCAACCAGGAAAGATTAATACATTCATACACAGTTGTATGACATGCCGATTATAGTTTTATAGCAGGGTAGGAGGTTTGATGAGAGTTTTACAGGGTATTCATTGAAGTTTATTGGCCAAACTTGATTTTCTATTAAATTTGTTTTGGTGAAACGCCCCTAACTGTAGCAGTGCAATATACAGTGCAATCCAATATTAATTTCAACTTTACACATTATACACAATATGCAAAACAAAGAAATTATGTATATACAAAATAAACTTGTTTTTTTTGTTCTTTTAATTTACTTTGAAATAAATAAAAATGAATCAAAATATATAGAAATTACTCATTTTTATTTAGTATATAAATATGTAAAATAAATAAATATATATAGAAATGTATACATTTCTTCATTTGTATTTTTTCTTATTTATTTTACATAGAAAAAATGGTTCAATATTTATAACAGTTTATTCTGCTACTACATTGTACATTATAATATATATATATATATATATATATGAGTAATTTTTATATATTTTGATTCCTTTT
>NW_015540930.1:132826-135808 GCF_001515605.1 Sinocyclocheilus anshuiensis
TATATTGCATTAATGTAATTTACAAATTAACTAATAATAAACAGACTATTTTTCAGTGTTTTCAGAAATGTCCTTTTTTAGCAATAAATTATAAATATAACAGAAAATTTTAGTCAAAACTTGATGTGTCATATTTGTCTTAAATTCAAGACACTTTTTTAGCAATAAAGCAAAATATAACTAAAAGTTCTAATCAATACACAATGTCTTAGGAATGTTTGACCTTAATGGTTTGTTTTCACCCCTAGACATTGGATATGAGATAACGTGTATTTCCACAGATATTGCTTCCATAGTGTGAGCTCACTCTAAATATATTATTTGAAGTGCAGCTTCATATTGCCTGTCGATTTTTATTGGTTAGATAAACTTACCAGCTGTATTTCAGATATACATTAGCCTGTAAATACAGTAGTGGTCACATCTTATTGAAACACAGATAAAGAAAACTGCACAGTGATGCCACATCTACTGCATTTGTTCTTGAATGCAGAGCATAGAATTACTATCTAATATTACTGTGAGGAAATAAAACCACTCTCATTATTTTTCCATTATGTGTGGTATCTTCATGGTCGCATTTGCCATTAATTGAACAGAATGAATGTGAAAAAAAGGAAAACATGTAAAAGCATGTTAGTTAAGTTGCTTTGAAATCTGTGTAAAACCCTGTAATGTGCATTTACAGTTCAATGCACCTGACATTAACTGACCTTCTCACATAGACGTAATGCCCTTTGAACCCACGGACTTCTGCACCTTTGGCATTTTCCCATTCGACACATATCTGTGAATAAATATAACCGAACCTTTAGATATTATATAAGTATTAGTGATAACCATCCAAGCGAAAACAGCAGAAATCTGATGTTTAAACTTTTTACTGTTATTTAAAAAGCCTCTATTACTAGTCTTTATCAGCCATTTGTAACATTTTGAGTGTAATCTGATCATCTGATAAACTATGCTGATGAAACAGGCAGCTGCTGCTTTGAAGACTGCTTAGAGGGAAGGACTACTTGTCTCATCAGTGCTGGCACAGTCTTTTTGTTTTAGCGCAAGTATCATGTTTTGAACAGCAGGATCAGCTTAAGGTTTCCCTCAGATGTCTCTCTCTGTTCCTCTCGTTTTCCCTCTCCTCTCTTTCTCAATCTTCTGAGACCTAGACATGTAATGCAAATGAAAAACTAAATGGGGAAAAATGACAAATACAAATGAAGTCATTTTTGACAGTTTCCACGAAAAGAGTAGGAAACATTGTTGTAAGTGTTTTTTTCCCCTTTTTTAAATAAATGGTCAGTGATGATTAACCTTCATAAAATGTTGATCATACAACCAAAGAAGGTCAATATTAAATTAGCTGTATAAATTTATATTTATTTTATTAATCTAAATTAAGCTTTCACTCAGTAGGGGCGAGCTATAGTTTGGGATCAAATATTTATTTGATCATTTTTTTCATGTAATGACATGGGTAACAGGGTTGAATGCTTGAAATACAGATGATTTTACTTCTTGACTGTGACAATTAAAAAACAATATTTCTTTATTTTTATTTTTAATGAATTAATATACACTACAATTCAAAAGTTTAGGGTTGGTATGATGTTTTAATGTTTTTGAAAGAAGTCTCTTATGCTCACCAAGGCTGCATTTATTTGATCACTTTAAAGCTAGTTACTTTTCATGTAATTTTATGATATATAATAATAGTTCAATAAATATACCTAATTGTTCTCACAACAAAAACAAAAGGATTTGTGCTTTTATAATGGTTTACAAATGATCAAACTGTACCATATTTAGGGACAGTGCCTTTTGCAACTATTTGTGTGATGGATGATCTCAGTCAGTTTAATTTCTGTCTGACCAGTAGAGAGTGGATGGTATTACTTTACATATAGTCAGGGCTTTTTCTATGTAAAATCTGTCCAAAATCTCTTCAACCATGGATAATTTCACATGTCATCTGTTTATATCGTCTTTGTTGTCCCAGACAGTCACTGTTTAGGACACTTACAAACAGCCTTATAATGCATTGTGAATCCATAGAGAATCAACCAGGCTTGGCCTGGAGTGGTCGACTTAAAACAGCCTTTCCTCTCAACACTTCCAGCGGAACTGTAATCTTATTTAAGCTGTTGTTGCAAGCCAGTACTTGACCCATATATGAGAACTGTGTTTTGCCTCTGTCTCTATGTACAGGCAGTGTAGTAATGCCAGAGATTAATGTTTGACAGAGATCATCCTAACACAAGGTTTTGGACAATGAAAGTGTCTAGCAGTAAAGCCCATATGATAGGTATACATTTTCTCACTCCATGTTAAAAGAGCACTCCACTATTTTTGAAAATAGGCTCATTTTCCAACTCCACTAGAGTTAAACAGTTGAGTTTTACCGTTTTCGAATCCATTCGGCTAATCTCCGGGTCTGGCGGTAGCACTATTGAATCTGATTAGACCGTTAGCATCTCGCTCAAAAATGACCAAAGAGTTTCTATATTTTTCCTATTTAAAACTTGACTCTTCTGTAGTTACAAAGTGTACTAAGGCTGACGGAAAATGAAAAGTTGCGATTTTCTAGGCCGATATGGCTAGGAACTATACTCTCATTCCGAGAGTATAATAATAATCAAGGAACTTTGCTGCAGTACCATGGGTGCAGCAGGCGCAATGATATTACGCAGCGCCTGAAAATAGGCTTATTGGAAGTTACCTAGCTGGGGACTATTTTCAGGCGCTGCGTAATATCATTGCTCCTGCTGCACCCATGGTACGGCAGCAAAGTTCCTTGATTATTACGCCGGAAAGAGAGATGATGGGTCATTTTTGAGCGAGATGCTAACGGTCTAATCAGATTCAATGATCTATGCTAAGCTACAGCTAAAAGTGCTAACGTCAGACCCAGAGATCGGCTGAATGGATTCGAAAACGGCAAAACTCAACTGTTTAACTCTAGGGGAGTTGGAAAATGAGCCTATT
>NW_015540930.1:137578-139113 GCF_001515605.1 Sinocyclocheilus anshuiensis
TGGCCGCTGGCCTAGAAAATCGCAGCTTTTCATTTTCCGTCGGTCTTAGTACACGATGTAACTACAGAAGAGTCCAGATTAAATAGGAAAAATATAGAAACTCTTTGGTCATTTTTGAGCAAGAAATGATAACGGTCTAATCAGATTCAATGATCTATGCTAAGCTAAGCTAAAAGTGCTACCGCCAGACCCGGAGATCAGCCGAATGGATTCGAAAACGGTAAAACTCAACTGTTTAACTCTAGGGGAGTTGGAAAATGAGCCTATTTTCAAAAATAGTGGAGTGTTCCTTTAAGATGTCATGTCAAACAGCTGCCAAATTGCAATTTGATATACACTATAGTTGTAGGTAAACAAGAAAATACTATTTCAGTCTTTCTACTTAAGAATTATAGTTTAATTCAGTGTGTTATTAGCAATTTCTTTGTAATTGTTTTTGAAATGTGCTAGCAATTTATGAGTAAAAATTGTTTTTCAGTGTAGATATTTTTTCAGCTGAAAAGGGAATTATTTAAAGTTATATTTAAATAATTTATTTAAAAAAAAAATTAAACTCCTGTAAATGTCACATCAGTGTCACACATTTACGTATTTTATTATGGACCTAAAAATAATGCAGAATATCAATTTTTAATTGTTTAAAATGTTTTAAAATGTTCAAAATTCTAAAATTGTGTTTATTTTCAGGTATATTTACTAGCAATTTCTGAGTAAAAATGTTTCAGAGTAAACCCTACATGTTTTTTTTATTTAATTATATAGATTATTAAAAAAATGTTTATTTAAAAAATTAAAAACTGCTGTAAATGTCACCATAGTTACAAATTTACTTGTTTGATTAGTGACCTAGAAATAATGTCGAATACCAACTACTTCTTAATTGCTTCAAATTAAATTACACTATTACGCTTACACTATTTTTTAATTGTAGGGAAAATCCTTTGCTTAAAAGGGGATTATTTAAAAAAAAATTAATTATTAAATTTTTTGTTTTAAATATTCAAAACCGCTATAAATGTCACATCAAATTGTTAAAAATGTTCTAAAATGGTCAAAATCCTATTTTTTTTATTTTCAGGTAAATTTACTCACTTAAATTTACTATTTCTGAGTAAAAATGTTTCTGAGTAAATCCTAAATGTTTTTATTTTTTAAAATTAAGTAATTTAAATTATTAAGAATAATTCGTTTTCTTAAAGGTGACATATCATGAAAATCTGACTTTTCCAGGTTTTAAGTGCTATAATCAGGTCCCTGGTGCATCTACCAACCAAGGAAACGTGAAAAAGATTAACCACTTGTGTGTGAATGAGAACTTAGTTTAGTACTCACATGCTGTGACAGCAGCTTTCTGTTAATGTGCTTCGGATGTGTGCGCTCAGAAAACCCTATATCTGAAGTAGGGCTGCACGATTAATCGCATGCGATATTTAACGCGCATCTTATCAGTAAAGCCGGTCTGTAATCAGCGGTAAATCTCCATCACCTGCGTGCTTTCACATTGAGCAGCATTAACTACACAGAGCCGTTGTTCA
>NW_015540930.1:140065-147125 GCF_001515605.1 Sinocyclocheilus anshuiensis
TTAATGCTGCTCAATGTGAAAGCACGCAGGTGATGGAGATTTACCGCTGATTACAGAACCGGCTTTCTGACAAGATGCGCGTTAAATATCGCATGCGATTAATCGTGCAGCCCTAATCTGAAGTTTAAACTCATATGGTTTAAAACGCATGATTTCAGTGCGCTAAACATGATAATCAGAACCAAAACAGATTTTTTTAGCAGGTACGAGCTGTAATGGCGCAACTCTATTCTGGAAAAGGGGGCGGGGAGCAGCAGCTCATTTGCATTTAAAGACACAGGCCCTAAAAACAGCTTGTTTCTGCTTCCACTCAAAATAGGCATTTTCAAAATGAGATAATAAATGATCTGTGTATTTTGAGCTGAAACTTCACAGACACATTCTGGGGACACCAGAGACTTTTATTACATATTGTGAAAAGGGGCATAATATGTCACCTTTAATTCATTTTAAAAACTGTTGTAAATATTACATCTTTGTCACAAATTTACCTATTTGATTAGTGACATAGAGCAAATGCAGAATCTTAAATAAGAATCTTAATTGTTTAAAGTGTTTTAAAATAGTCTAAACCCTAAAATAGTGTTTATTTCCAGGTTTAAATTAGATTTTGGAATCACAGGTTTTCTCAGACTTTTGGACACTACTGAAAGTGTCCAAATTCAATTTAGAAAACAGCATTCTTCATATAGAAAAAATGTGGTGCGTTTTTGGTCACAGACAAAAAAATAGATACTATACTTTGTACATTCAAACCTATGATGATTGTCTGACAGTAGTTTTGAGTAATTCATTCTATAGTGTCTCTTGTGCACACACAGCTACGTTTCACATTACTGTGTCGTATTAATACGGATTCTGTTTTCATTTTCATGCTAATAGTGTTTATCCAGCTTTCATCAAATTGATTCAAACAAAGAGTGGAAGACAAATTGGAGGATCTTATTAGGGCTGATGAATTGCCCCCCACAGCAGCAGAAGCGGCAAATGTTATTCAGAGTGAATAATGCTGCACTATTGTGCCATTTTTCTTGCAGATAAATCTCCTCTCAGTCTTCACTCCAACAATTCACATCATCGATCCCTGCTGTTTTTAATTACAAAACACACTTTTGTTTTGATTAGGAGCAAACATTACTATTAGCTGTCAGGGATGTGTGTGACATAACTGATTGTGTAGATTCTTCAGTGTTGAGTGAGTCTCAGCCGTTTATGTATGTTATGTTCCCATTCACTCATTTTATCAGGCTTTGGAAGCGTTTTGTATCACGACAGCTATTTGAGTGTATTTTATTCAGTTTTCAAACTTCATACTATCTAGAAGTTAAATAATCTTGACATAGCAAGAGGGCAAAAGTGAGAGAAAGCTTTACAGTCTCCTGCTGATGACAGACAAAAGTCTTTCATTCAAGGTCGTTTGAGTGCTGCCATTTAGCTGGTCATCAGACTGAAAAGTCAAATTGCACATGTTGAATCTGAAAAGAGCTCTTCATCTTTGATTTTAGCCTTCCACAACTTCTGAAGCTGAGTGCAGACTGCTAGACTGAAGCTTGTCACCTTTTCATGTTATAAAGGAAGAGTTCACCCAAAGATTCTGTCAATATTTACTCGCCCTCATGTCTTTTTAAGCCCTTTCTTTCTTTTGTACAACTCAAAAGATTAATTTTTGAAGAATATCCTGGCCATTTTTTCAGTATAATGAAAGTGAATAAGAACTAAGGATGTCAAGCTCGAAAATGACAAAAAAGTCCCATCATAAAAGTATTATAAAAGTAGTGAAGTGATATATGGTAGCTTTATATGAATAACATATTGAAATTTATATCAGTGTTCAATGAGAAACTCATTAATCATGACAACTCATTGACTGGTTATCGAAACAAACCATAAATTGTTTGATATGCAAACCGCCCCCATTTTTCATGAGCTGAACTCAAAGATCTAAGACTTTTTCTATGTATTCAGAATTGTATTATAAATTTGCAGAATATTAACTACTTCTTAATTGTTTAAGTAAAAATGGCTTCCAAGTAAATTTTACTATATTTTTTCAGTGTAGAGAAATTTCTCTGCTTAAAAGGGGGTTCTAAATTTTTAAAATGATTACAAAATGTTTACAAATTTTAAACTGCTGTAAATGTCACATTAGTTTCACAAATTTACTTATTTGATTAGTGACCTAGAGATAATGCAGAATCTTAAATAAGAATCTTCTTAATTGTTTAAAATGTTTTTTTTTACATTTTTTTTTTTTTTATTCAAAACCCTAAAATGTATTTCCAGGTTTAAAGTAGATTTTGGAATCATGAGTTTTCTCAGACTTTATATTGCTTAATACTAATGCTAATAATACTTTATATTGTATCCTTTTCGAAGTCTTTAAATGTATGTGGGGGAGTGACCTTCTCTTTTGAATTTAGAATACATTTGAACACTTTAAGCAAAAAAGCTATGATGAGTTAAGGTAAGAACTTTGTGTCTCTATTTTTATTATTGTTCCCCACTCCGCAAGCTTTCACTATCACAATTTACCAGTCCTATCATGTTTGTCCTAATCTGGCTGCTATATCATATATTCTCAGAAAACATTTCAGAGAGGAGATGATTAAATAGCCAAGTCTTACTTAATGAAATACCCTGTGAAACAAAGTTGTCTGGTTCCAGTCTTCAGAGACTCTTTCAATTTGTATGGAAAATTTTCACCTCTGAATGAATGTACCATAGGTCCATTTACTCAGCCGCTGTTTCTTCTAATCATTTGGCACACATTAATCATATCTGTGTCTCCTGGGTCTTGCTCATATCTAGTCATTTTGCAGTCTAGTGTCTCTGAGCACAGGACAGCATGTGCTTTGGGCTAAAGCAACAGCACCCAGTCTGGCCAGCTCAGCCCCAGTCAGCCTAGCATGGCCCATTGAACACACTTTTGGGGTTTTGTTTTCCGCAGGGCAATTTTATTTCACTCTTCTATCACTTTCTTTCCCACAGAACATCTCTTTCCTTTTTTCTCCCTCTCTCTCAAGCTGAGAAAGTTCTTGATGCTTCAGGCCTCTGAGAATTTGCTATGTGGACATGCTATCTGCTTTTCTCTCCCAAAAACGAAAATGTGTTTTTCATGCTACTTTGTACCCACAGATAAACCACTATCCATAGTATAGCTAGACTTGATTATTTTTCGAATAATTTCATAGACCGTGTACAGTTATGTGCAGTTATGACCCCCATTATAAGGACACTATGTGCCTCTGGACTGTTTCAAAGTTTATTTAAATATGTCTCTGTTTTGCAAGATAAAATGCAGAAGGCCAGTGATTTTTTATTTTTTTTTGCAGTTTATTGAGTCGTTGTGACTAAAATGATTTTATATTGTCATGTCATATTCGTTATTTTTATAATAAATATGATTTTTCATTATTTAATTTAAGTTTGATGCTTAATCTCCAAAGCTTGTGTCAAAAAATGGCAAGATTGTATTGGAGATTGATTTCTTGTCATATTTTTGTTAACTGTATTATGTTTTAATTTGTAGTTTAATTGTCATCATTGTCATATCGTCTTTATTTGATTTTGTACCTAACCAAAAAAAAAAAAAAACTTCATTAACTGCAGAAGTCTTATACTGTTTGTATCTTGCTCCAAGTGCAAAACTCAGTTCAGCAAAGAGTAGTTTAGCTGACTGAGTGTGTACATGGGAGTTTTCATGCTCTGTTTTAATTGGAGAGCCACTCACTAAGCACCTGATCCCTGCAGTAAGTTATGCAAACAGCTTTCCACGAATCCATAATGCTGTCAAGTCTTCGGTTTGAAATTTCTCTAAAGCTATAGGCTTAGCAGAAGTCCAAATCATCTGTGAAGTGTTGTCCGGCTATTTAAAATGAGTTATTTACAAGCAGAAACGGCATTTGTGATAATTTTTTTCAGATCCCACAAAGGCTTATTTTGGAGATTTGGTGCCCACACAGTACCATCAAATCCAGTGTTTACTTAATGGTTGCCCATTCTGCTTTGTCATATCTGCCAGAATGATGAACAGTCCCTCGCACATATATGAACGACCGTAGGCATTATGTTGAGAAATAGCGGTCGCCTGCATATAAGTGCAATTGACTATAATGAGCAAAGAGATGGCTTCCGAGCCAAAAACGATCCAGTTTTTGATGAATATAAAGCATTTTATTGCACAGTAGAATGGATTCTGCCTTTTATTAGGCACAATTTTCATTTTGGCAAAAACATTTTTTCCAGAGAAATTTATTGGCAATGGTAGGAGATTCAGGGAAGACAAATGGCCTGGACAGTAAAGACAACATGTAATTTATGGGAACATTGCCCTGGAACAAAATGATATGTCATGAATATGATGAAATATATTCTCAGTAATGGAGATTCATATAAGATTGTGAATTTGTAGGCTATTTTCTTCTTGATAAGAGCTTCCCTTCAGGTCTGCGTGACCTTTTTACTTCAAATTTCTGACCGCAGTCCTCTATTCATGACAATTGAATGATTGCAGTGAATTATCTCTTTTCCTTTTAGTTTGCAGTAGGGATGCACCGATATTAAAATTTTGGCCGATACCGATAACCGATAATTCTTTATTTTTGAAAGCCGATAACCGATATGTTGGCCGATAAATCTATATCCAAATTTTTATATACTGGCCGATACCGATATGGTGGCCGATATATCGTGCATCCCTAGTTTGCAGAATGTTTCTGTAGACGCTTTGCTTTTTTTTTTTTTTAATCCACGCTGTTATGCATGGGTTATCCTGAATCATAGATAAACTTAATCCTTTCAGAGAAAAGCGAGTATAAAAATAAGCATGTAATGACACAGAATAGCTATTTTCTGTGTGCGGTGGTGTATTTAAGTGCTTCAGGTCTCAGTTAATCTGTGTCACATAGGTTTCATACTCTTAGATGAATTAATATATATACACCTGAGTTTCTGAAAGGACCTCAGTGATTTCTTGGAACAGTCTTCAAACAATATCCCTGCATTAATCCCATTTGTTTACCAATGCAGGTGCTTGGGTGCACGTGCTTAACCTTGGTGATTAGTCCAAAAATAGCAAACCAACAGTGTCCCCAAACTCCACTTCATTATTCTCCACTGATCATGTTGTCATGTGGGAGATGGTTGTCACGGTGGCGTGAAGGTAAAGAAGTTAAAGTGACAGAAAATAAAAGCATCCTTGAGTTTCTCAACCATGTGTCTAAATAAGATAGAGCTTTGCTCATGAATAACTTACAGAGCCTTTGAAAATACAAGGACCGTAAACCAATTGTCTTATTTTGCTGTATTACAAACCCTCATTCTATTGAATTATAATCAAAACACTGGCTAAAAAATGACTTGTGTATAGAATTTTCTATGTAAGAAAATATTCTTGACAAAATCACTTCAGTTCCAGGTCGGGATGTGCAAAACAATATAACTGACTAGTGGTTTGTCTGAATGACTAGTTGACTGAATAATTGGTCTTAAAGGGATAGTTTACCCAAAAATGAAAATTACCCC
Organism: Sinocyclocheilus anshuiensis; assembly: GCF_001515605.1. NCBI lineage: Eukaryota > Metazoa > Chordata > Actinopteri > Cypriniformes > Cyprinidae > Sinocyclocheilus > Sinocyclocheilus anshuiensis. The sequence goes on from NW_015540930.1 coordinate 145,589, forward strand.
ATGATTTCCTCACCCTCAAGCCATCCTAGGTGTATATGACTTTATAATGGCAGTGAATGGGGGTTGACATTTTGAAGCCCAAAAAAGTGCATCCATCCATCAGGGATGTGATATTTCTGTATTTTCCGACCTCTGAGGGACAACCCATGTGATTTGTGTAGATCAGAGGTTTTTTTTTTTTTTTTTTGGGTATGGTTACTGCATGATGATTGAAATCGCACAAATGGCCTTAAACTATTACCTAAATAAACCGCGAAAAGATTGTTTTCTATAACATCATGGATGGAATGGTCCTGAGAGCGCTGCACAAGCTTGCAGTGCCATCTGCAGACCAGTTAAAAGCGTTCAAATGATTCACAGCGCCAAACGCGAGTAGAATCAGCACTGAAATGTGTTACTCGACCCAGTGACTTTTTATGAATGGCAGTGAGAATTTGAGATTGCTTAGTGCTGTCATAAAATTTGCAACGGTTGTGATGTAATTATATAACAGGCTGTAGTCTGACGCGCTACATTTCTGCTGTTACAGTACTCTTTTTAGTTTCGATTCACTGTTAGTGCTAGCTGCACTGCGCTTGGTTTGAGCCGCTTTAATTTTTATTTGGGAACGCAACTGTAATGTAGGAGGCGTCGTGACGACGGAGTGGGTATCCAATTGCAGGCTTTATTGAAAGAGCTTGGTCAAAACAGGCAGGGTCAAAACACCAGCAAACAGAAACATCCAAGGCTCAAGCAAAAGAGTAATCCACAGAACACTCAATGGTCAGGGCAGGCAGCAAACAATCAGGAAACCAGGTAAACAGTCCAAGATACAAAAACACAAAGGCAAGGCAAAACAAGGAAACACAGGCAGGAACACAGAACCTAGAAAACATACAGGCTAACATTCAATAACCAGCAAATTTAGAGAGTGTGTGTGCTACTTTTAAAGTCCTGCTTCTAATGTGAGACAGCTGTGAACTGATGATGAGATCTGATGAAAGACAGGTGATTGCAAGTGATGATGTGTCCAGGCAGAGGATTATGGGAAATGGAGTCCGGGGTGAGTGGTAAAGGGTACAGGATTGGGTGCCCTCTAGCGGAGCTCATGGGCACTTCAGCTAGAGATCGTGACAGCAACATTCGTCATTAGAAACGTTTATAAATCTGTTGTTGTTTACCAAGAGAAGTTTCAGTGTCACATAATCCTTCAGAAATCATTCTAATATGCTGATTTGCTGCTCAAGAAACATTTCTGGTTATTATCAATGTTAAAAACAGTTTTGCTGCTTAATATTTTTTGTGGAAACGATACCACTCAAACATTTGTATAAGATATAAAAAAGTGCATGCATGAAAGTGATAAAAGTGAGTGAAGACATTTAAAATTATGTCAATTTAATAAATGCATTAACAAATTTAATTAATATATTTGATAAATTCAAATAAATGCTGTTCATTAAACTTTATATTTATCAAAAAATCCAGAAAAATAAAGCGTATCACCATTTCCACACAAAATATGAAGCAGCAAAATTGTTTTCAACATTGATAATAA
>NW_015540930.1:147402-158342 GCF_001515605.1 Sinocyclocheilus anshuiensis
AAAATTGTAATGATTTCTAAAAGATCATGTGACACTGAAAACTGGAGTAATGATGAAGAAAATTCTGCTTTGCATCACATGAATAACATTACATTTTATAATATATTAAAATTGAAAACTTTTTTTAAAATGTGTAATAATATTGCTAAATATATAATATTATATTAATTTAATTATAAATGCTATTGCTGTTTTTTTTTACTTTATTTTGATGAAATAAATTCAGCCTTGATGAGCAGAAGATACTTATTTCAAAATCATTAATAATTGTAATGTTTCCAAACTTTTGGCAATGTGTTATTACAATATAAGATATCTTTTAATGTGCTAAAATATATATTTTTAATAATAAGTGCTGGGGGCAGGGGGACTTGGGGCGTGGTCAGATTTTCCTTCTTTTTTGTCTCTAGCTGATCACATGCCTGATATTTAAATCTTTATAAACCGTAATCTATTCTGATTAAGAAAATTCTGCTTTGCATCACAGGAATAACATTACATTTTATAATATATTAAAATTGAAAACTTTTTTTGTATTTGTAATAATATTTCACAATATATATATATATTTTTTTACTTTATTTTGATAAAATAAATTCAGCCTTGATGAGCAGATGATAGTTATTTCAAAATCATTAATAATTGTAATGTTTCCAAACTTTTGGCAGGTACTTTAATAATAATAACAATTCTATATACTTTACCATAATATATTATAGTACTTTATTATAATATATTATATTATATTGTTATCATGATTATTAAATGCTGCTTTTTATTTTTTACAGGACAATAGTATGTGTTATTACAATATAAGATATCTTTTAATGTGCTAAAATATATATTTTTAATAATAAGTGCTGGGGGCAGGGGGACTTGGGGCGTGGTCAGATTTTCCTTCTTTTTTGTCTCTAGCTGATCACATGCCTGATATTTAAAACTTTATAAACCGTAATCTATTCTCTAGCTTCCGCTAACTGCTACACGCATTCATGAGAGAGTGGTGTTCCAGCGGATGACGTAGGACATAGGCATAGCGTGAGCTCCGGTGAGAATATACTAGTCTCGTGAGAACCAAGTTTTGTTTATAGCAAAGGAAAACCAGTCTCATTTTGGATTATATCGACATCCTCTGACATTTTCCTTTATAAATCCTCATTTTGTACTTCTAATTCTTGACCGGTGTTTTGTTTTGCTCTCTTCTCTGTGCTTCTGCGTTTGTCACTTCTACACCCTACGTCCTGCAACATCCACTGGAACGCCACTCTCTCGTGAACGTGTGTACGACAGTTAGCGGAAGCTAGGAATGATGGTTTATAAAGTTTTAAATATAAATATTTCTCTTACACAAACACATCGCTTCACTTCAGAAGGCCTTTATTTACCCCCTAGAGCTATGTGGAGTACTTTTTATGATGGATGGATGCACTTTTTTGGGCTTCAAAATCTCGACACCCATTCACTGCCATTATAAAGCTTTGAAAAGCCAGGACATTTTTTTTATATAACACTGCTGTTATTCGTATGAAAGAAGAAAGTCATATACACCTACGATAGTTTGAGGGTAAATAAAACATGGGGTAATTTCAATTTTTGGGTGAACTATCCCTTTAAGAACTGGGGGGAAAACCTGGCAATATCAACTGAGAATTTCCAGACCTGGAAAAATGGTAAAAAATGATACAGTCCCAAAGGTTTCAGTAGCAATATTTGTTTATTAATAAAAAAGCTTCAATACTAAATCACTACATTCTATTTCTTAACAATGAGGGGGTAAAATTGCTGTTTTTCAAGTAACTAAACTCACAGCGTCATTGCTTGAATTAATGTAAATGTAAAGTTAAGTAGAAAAGTTTTTTCTGGTTAAACATTTTATTGTCTAGAAATTGCTATTTGTGTGCGGAGCTCCTAAGATGCCTGACATGGACGTAAAATTATATTTAAATGCTTTTGTGTTGCCCCAAGAAACTATTTTTTTTCAATCACCCAAGAAACTTTCTGTTTGCTGACAATATTATTGTATAATTTGTAGAGCTTGTATATTCACTTTAATGTCTCGCAAAACATTTGCTTTCTCCCAAAAAACTGTGCAAAAATATTTGAGAAGCTGTTTTGTCTTTTTTTTTGTGTGTAAATTTAATGTATTTGTTCATACAAATGAACTGACAGCACACTGTCAACATACAAATAAATTTTCAGCCACATAAAATATCAAAACAATAATATATAAATGTAAGAGAACCATAAAGAGCCAGGGGAAGTTGTGGCCTAATGGTTAGAGAGTCGGTCTCGTAACCCAAAGGTTGCGGGTTCGAGTCTCGTACCGGCAGGGATTGTGGGTGGGGGGAGTGAATGTACAGCGCTCTCTTCCACCTTCAATACCATGACTGAGGTGCCCTTGAGCAAGGCACCGAACCCCCACTGCTCCGGGTGTGTGTTCACGGTGTGTGTGTGTTCACTGCTGTGTGTGTGTGCACTTTGGATGGGATAAATGCAGAGCACTAATTTCGAGTAGGGGTCACCATACTTGGCCACATGTCACGTCACTTTAATTTGACCATTGCGATCCAACTCCAACATTAATATTTTTCTAACAAAGTTATTTATTTTTTTAATATATTTTATTTATATTTTCATTTATATATTTTTTTATATTTCTCTAACTTTTCAGACGTTGCATGTGGGTCATTATTATGCATTCTGTCAAAGTTTAGACATGCTTCCATGCATTTAATTTCTTTTGGAAATTTAAATTTGGCTTAATTTGTTTCCGCCCTCCCAGTGCTATGCAGAGTGATTGATATGGTTGATGGCTGCACCTTCACTTCCTCCTCAGCTACTGAACTCTTTAGCCCCTTTCAATGTGATTGTTGGCCTCTCTGTGGCATCTCTCACAAACCACCTTCTCGTTCGGTTGGAGGGCTTTGACAGATGACCTTTTCTAGATGGTTTCTGGGTGGTTTGCTGTAGCTTCCACTTGATAGTTGACAATTCAACCAACAGTGTTCACTGGAACTGGCGAAATCCTGTGTGTGTCCCATTCTCCAGTTATTCTTGCGTGGTATGTGCATCTCTAAAACATTATTGAATCGAGGTGGCATGTTTGTTTGCTTGATTATTCGCTTGTTTATATTTTATTGTGGCATAAAGATCATCCAGCTTGACAGTTCTGTGCAAAACATAGTGTTTCCTGGGCTGTATTTGTCCCTAGGCAGCTTTTCTACTGTATGAGAGCCCCATAATGGAAGCAGTGGATAAAAGAAAAAAATTCCATAGGCAAGCAACCGTACATGATTAAAAAAATGAAATCCCCCATTAGAGAGATGGGATGAGAGTATGGTAGTTATCCGGCTTAGAGTCTCAGACGGCACACCCACAGACTGTTCACAGACTGTCTGATGCATCTTGCGCACAAAAATAACTAGAACTGCCTGTAGTCGGCAGTTGCAGTCTGATTGGCTGACTTCTATTCCGTTTCAGAAGCACAAAGGAAGTGGAAGCAGAGTGGTTCACAAGTTCCCATATTGCAACAATGAATGCTTCTGAGAAAGAGCTAGTGACTGGAAAGTTTAAAAGGTTTGTGGCATTGAATCTTTGGACTGACAAGAAAAAAAAGTATTTATCTTTAAATCCACTCTAACTCGGCTTGACACATTGATGAGAGAAACAGCACTGGCCATATCATGAACAAATCACTGAGTCAGATCTTTGATTGTTGATCACACTTCCCAAAGATGATTCTCTCTGAATGATTCTTTTACAAAATCCAGGCTGGATGAAGTGGAAGATTTTCAGTGAATAATAACTTGAATTTGGTCTGTATGTCATTGTATTGCTATTGGGTCATAACAAGGACAAATTTGATGAAGTTTGCATTGTTTTTTGAAGGTTGAAAGCTACAGTTCCCAATGTAATTGCATGGAAAACATGATATTCAATATTTCGTCTTTTTGGAAGAAAGTAGCTCAAATGGCTTTTGAAAGACATTAATATCATAATATGTACATTTACATTTACATTTAGTCATTTAGCAGACGCTTTTATCCAAAGCGACTTTCAAGTGAGGACATTGGAAGCAATCAAAATCAACAAAAGAGCAATGATACGCAAGTGCTATAACAAGTCTCAGCTGACCTAACGTAGTACACGTAGCAAGGTTTTTTTTATTTATTATATAATTAATAAAAAGAAAACAGAATAGAAAAAGAATAGAGCAAGCTAGTGTTAGAGGCCTTTTTTTTGCTTTTGTTAATTGTATAATAAATAAAAAGAAAACAAATAGATAGAATACAAAAAGATTAGAGAAGCTAGTGTTAGTTCGTTTTTTTTAAGAAAACAAGCAGTTAGTAAATTAATAGAGTGCAAGTTTTTTATAGAATAGAATTAGAATAGAGAGTGCTAGAGTTAGAGGGTCAAATAAAGATGGAAGAGATGTGTTTTTAGCTGATTCTTGAAGTTATAATTCTTGAAGAATTCTTGAAATACAGTACAAATATTGAAATACTATTAGAATGTAAAACAGCTGTTTTCTATGTGAATATCTGTTAAACTGTAATTTATTTCTGTGATCAACACTGAATTTTCAGCATCATTACTCCAGTCTTCAGTGTCACATGATCCTTCAGAAATCATTCTAATATGCTGATCTGCTGCTCAAGAAACATTTCTGATTATTATCAATGTTGAAAACAGTTGTGCTGCTTAATATTTTTGTGGAAACTGTGATGCATTTTATTTTTCAGGATTCACAGATGAATTGAAAGTTCAAAAGAACAGCATTTATTTGAAATATAAATCTTTTGTAACATGTCTCTACTGTCACTTTTGATCTATTTAATGCATCACTGATGAATGAAAGTATTATTTTCTTCTTTTTTAAATCTCCTTGCTGATCATGTGGTTAATATGAGCTGGACTCAAGCTCACCCATCTGAGACACACAGTCTGTCACCACAGCAGCGTAGCTCATCTCATCGGACGATTTCTCCTTCAGGAAGGGAAGACTGCATATCTGAAGTATATTTATATAAGTATATTTATCATTTAAAGAATCATTTGTGACTACTGCTGTTATTTACTGTTGGATATACACTGCCATTCAAAAGATTGGGGTCAGTAAAATTTTCTTTCTTTTTTATCCACTTTTATTCAGCAAAGATGCACTAAATTGATCAAAAATGACATTTATAATGTTACAAAAGATTTCTATTTAAAATAAATGCTGTTCTTTATAACTTTCTATTCATCAAAAAATCCTGAAAAATGTATCAATGATTTCCACAAAAAATATTAAGCAGCACAACAGTTGTAATAATATTTCACAGTATTATTTGATCAAATAAATGCAGCCCTAGGGAGCAAGGGACTAAAAATTGTTTGCTATAACTAAACATATTAGTATTTTGTGATAAAACCAAAGGTCTGGTACTGAAACAAAAAAAACGAGCCGAAAAACTTCTAACCTTAATATTTAATTACTGTAGATTTTAACGTTTGAATATGGAGGTTTTTAGTATCCGAATAATCCCCGCTGCCACTGCTTCATTTTAAGATGAGGAAACTTGACCTACATATTGTTTCAACATTATTTTGCAGCTATTTTGGTAATGTACTAGTAGTATGTGCAGAGCTCAGGCAGGCTGTTAGACCTGCTTCAAACCTGACATTTTAACTAATGTTCTTCACGAAAGGTTAGAGTGACCTACATGCTCCATGTGGAGTTTTCTCTCTCCCCTTCTCTTTCTCCTTGCACCTGAATGAAACGTTGCCTTAAGTGTTAGAATGCACAAAATGAGAAGTGTTAATTATTCAGACTTTAAATTAAGCGACTGACGTTGAAGAAGATACCTTGACGTTGATAACAACAGCGTCATTCTACAGTATAATTAGCCCTATAGAGAGAGTATATGAACTGTATTACCGAACTTTCTATTCCTGATACCGAACAGGGATGTGGTGGCTCTGATAATCCAAATGTTTGTGAGTCATCAGCACCTGCTGAATGTCACCTGAATTCCATTTCCTCCCGCAGCTCTCAGATCTGTTGGCCGCAGTAACAGCGAAAGCGGCAAATTTGTGCAAGAGGAATAAGTAAATAGAGTGTTATGCTAATGCTATAAGCCAAGAATGTCTCTCTCTGCCCCTCCTGCGCTATGCTGGACACTGGTTTTTGCTGGCAGTGTTATCATCCATGCAGATCTTTGAAAGGCTAGGCTTCGGATTAGCCCTATGCTGACACAGCTTGACCTTGTTGGGTTGTGTGTATGTGCGTCTCTTTGATACGTGAAAGTGTGTGGATCTGTGTGTGTGTGTCAGCAGTGTTTTCTCCTATAGAAGGCAATGCTGTTCAAAAATAAAATTCAGAAAAGGTAAATAGAAAGTAATAATAATAATAAAAAAACTATAATAAAAATATTCTTTCTTTCTTTCTAAACAATATTTATGTATTAGTAACAAATGAAGCTGAAGAAATTGATGCAACAAAAAACTTTGATTAAAAACGTGACTGGTTAATTTGGTTGGACTTTTAGTATAGTACATTAGCTTGTCTTTATCTTGGAATATAGCTTGGAAAATACTTGGACATTGGACTAAAACCACCCATTATACACAACTAACTGAAATAAAATAAATTTAAATCAAGGTACTAAAATTTCTAAAGCTGAACAGAAATAAAAAAAGTAATAATTAAAGCTAAATTTAAATATTTAAAAAATTGTAAATAAATAAAAAAATGATAAAAGCACACAACAAAATTACTAAACCTAAAATGTAAATATAATATTACATAAACAATGCTAAAATAACACTGGAACACAAAGGAAACATTTTAGTGGTTTTTGTCCTTGCAATAAAAATCAAAGGTTAACTTAGGTGGTTAGTTGTCTAATAAAGTAAATTGAACCGCAAACTCAAATAAAATGTTATTATTATTATTATTATTATAAAATTAATAATAGCCAAACAACAGTTAGTTGTAACAATAACAACAACAAACACTTTTCTTTAAAAACTTTGGTTGGTTGGTTTGGTTAGACTTTTAGTATATTAAATTTGCTTGTTAATAGTGTAAGGTAAATGGTTTTCCATTTTCCAAGTCTTTAACCTAGAATTTACATTGGACTAAAAAAAAAAAAAAGCCCATAGAGGGGACTTTGCCTCCTCATTTCACAGATCGATCGCACGCCACTGGTGTGTGTGTCACTTTGGCGTATGTCATTAACTCCATATTACATTTCTGGACTTGGGTGGGAGCCCATGGATATTTTATTAAAGAGCGTCAGTGCATGGGAAATGAGCTGGCGCTACACTGTGATTACTTGCTACTGGTGCAACGGTGTGTTTCACTTTCGGAATGCCTCAGATAGTGTAATCTATGATTAACTGTGGTAGAAGTTTCACCTTCCTTGGAGCAGTTGTTGTCATGAAGCAAATTAATAAATAAAATGATGCCTTCACCTGAGACACATCAGCCTGCAGTGGGAGTGGAATCTAAACCAGGACCCGACATCAAACTTTTCCACATACTTGTCTTACAGGCAAAGTAAAACTGTTAGTTTACCTGCCTAATAGCTTTAATGGGACAGTTCACCCAAAAAATCTAAATTCTGTCATCATTTACTCACTCTCATATCATTCTAAACTGGTATGGCTTCCATACCAAATAAATCCAAAATACTGTTTAAAAAAAAGAAGTAAATAAGAAAAATTATAATAAATATATAAGTAAAAAACATGAAAAACTTAAAATAAAAACAAACTGAAAAATAAATTAGCACTAAATAGAACAATAAAAAACAAAAAAGCACAAAATTACTAAACCTAAAAATAAAACGGAAAATATAAAAATAAAAGCTAATACAAAAATGAATAAATACTATAATAGTACATTAACAATTCTAAAATAACACTGGAGCATAAAACATTTTGAAAGAAGTCCAATGTTATTTTGAATTCTCTAATAAAGTGAAGTGAACCGCAAACTCATATCGAATGGGATCAGATCCGCATATCTCACGTCATGACACACTGGAAACATTTTGCCCTTATTATGACAATATTTTGTCATAATAAGGCTTGTCCCAGAAAAGCATTAATGTAAAGCCCTGATATCTCATATGTTGTAAAACTCAGACAAAAGCTTTATCAGAATGCAAACAGAAGTTTGGATGTAATTGCAGTAATGATGGCCTTAGCAACCGCCCGTCCAGATAATAAATCAAATCATAGCATCCTCTACAGCTCTGTCCCAAAACAGCTTGGCAATCATGTCGAGAGGAGCCTATTTTCTTGTTTGGAAACTGGTACTCACAGTGTTAGGATATTCCCAAACAACATCACTGCTCATCAGTCTTGCAACTTCATTCTTCATGGTTTCTCAAAATCAGCAGAAATTGCTTTGTGTGTGTGTGTGTGTTTAGTGATTCTCTTATAGCTTTAATGTGTGTTCCTGATTCCTGTGCCTTTGCAGATGACCTATATTTTAGGTGACTGTATTTGCACTTAGCATATTACGTATAACGTATTGCCTAACGTATGTGGTTTATGTATGTGGATGGGATTGTGAGCTTTGTAGTTATTAATAAAGTGACCATGTTTATTGTCTATATGTGGGTGTTATAGAAGGTCATTTATGCATCATGAAAATGAGTAAAATAATATACAATATACACTGCTGGTAAAATTTGGGGGGTTTTTTGCTTTAAAGAAAGTAATACTTTTATTCAGTAAGGACATTAAATTGATCAACAGTGAGAGCAAAGACATTCATAATTTTACAAAAGATTTCTATTCTAAATAAATGCTTTTCTTTTGAACTTGAATTTTCTTTTTGAACAAAGCTGTTTCCATAAAAATAAAAAGCAGCACAAATACAATTACTAATTAATAATTAGAAATGTTTCTTGAGCAGCAAATCAGCATATTAGAATGATTCTGAAGACTGGAGTAATGGCTGCTGAAAATTCAGCTTTGCATCACACAAATAAATTACATTTTAAAATGTATTCAAATAGAAAATGGTCATTTTAAATCGTAGTAAAATATCACAATATTACTGTTTTTTTTCTGTGTTTTTAATCAAGTAAATGCAGACTAGTTGAGCATATAAGACATGAGCAATAGTGTGGAATAATGAAAAAGCCCTCAAAATAACGTATTAAATTAGAAGTACTGCAAATAAATTATCTTAGAGCCCCATTTCACTTTTTGTAGACCTACTGTCACTGAATATGGGTTTTCTTCATCTAGACTTGTCTGAAGGGAATTTTCTACAAATATTTGCATTGAAAACTGATTATTATATTTTGTTTTTAAGTCACGCAGTAATGTGCAGTTTATTTAGTCTGTGTATTCAGTTTGTTCAGATCTGTTCGAGGTTACAATTCAGAACATCTATTATCTAAAAAAGCAAGTTACAGTAGTGTTGATTCCCTCCGTCTCTGCCCTCCCTCGGTGTAGAGTGAGTATGATTGCAGTGTCTTATAAGTAATCAGATAACCTTCTCCGCTAGCAGCTGGTGGTTTGTGGATCACAGCAGACACAGATTTTATTAGAGAGGTGAAACGTGGCTCACATCATCTTACTGGCACATGAAAAGGTCAGCCATCTCTCTGACTGAGCTGCATTGTCTTTTGATAAGCCAATGTCATAAACACAGACATTCCTGCAGTGCCATGGTAGCATTCATTTGTTTTGGGCCTCATATTTGAATTCTCTTGATTCATTTCTTTTTTTATATAGGCCCTATATATTTTGATGGCTACATTTAGCCTACACTTTACACACATGCAAAACAGGTGTGATTCTTAAACCCTTTTGTGCACGGAACAGCTGCAAAAAATTGCATTCAAAACTGTTTTTTTTTTTTTTTTTTTCAGTTGCAAATAAAAATTATTGGTAATAATAAAAGTTATTGGTGTATGTTATATAAGAAATGACTATTTCAGTCTTTCTGCTTAAATACTTCACATTTAATTCAATGTGTTACTTTGAGTTTCTTTGTCAAATTTACTAACAATTTCTTAGTTAAAACTGTACACCAAATAATTCTCAGTGTACCTGAGCGAATAGGGCTCTATTTGGGCTCTATGAATTTTTATAAATTATTGTAAACATTTGATTATGAAATGCATTTTATGCATTTTTGTATAATTGAAGTGTGTGAACTAGTTTTGTCAAAAGTACCGACTTCGGTACGAGTCGGTACTGAAATTTTAAAAATTTCCATTTCCCGCTAACATTTGGAAACATAAGAGTGCTGGTGTTTCATTCCTGAAGAAAAAGTGTTTTAAACAAATCGGCTGAGTAAATGATTCAATGACTCAGGAAACAGTCACTTGTTTTGTGTCTGAATAAACTGGTGGCTTTGAACAAATTTGTTGAATAAATGATTCAATGCCTCGCTTATTAGGACAGTCACTTGTTTAGTTTCTGAATGAATCTGTGACAGTTGAATGAATGATTAGAAAGACAGTCCCTTGTTCCTTGTTTGAATGAATTGGTTGCTTTGAACAAATCTACTGAATGATTAAATTATTCACTGAGTAAAGGGATAGTTCACCCAAAAAATGAAAATTACCCCATGATTTACTCACCCTCAAGCCATCCTAGGTGTATATGACTTTCTTCTTTCAGATGAATAAAATCAGAGTTATATTAAAAATCTTCTGGCTCTTCCAAGCTTTTTAATGGGAGTGAATGGGTGTCTAGATTAGGGATGCACGATATTAGATTTTTGCCAATATCCGATATGCAGACATTTTTCAATTATTAGTTTTCAAGTTATTCGTCTTATCGGCAAGGCATATGGGCATACATTTTTTAAATCGGCCGATGCTGATGTTTACATTTTAAAGGATCATAATACCCTAAAACACATTTTTTGAGATGTTAACATAAATATAAATAAATATATATATATATATATATATATATATATA
>NW_015540930.1:160365-166059 GCF_001515605.1 Sinocyclocheilus anshuiensis
AATATGTATATATATACATAATATGTATATATATGCGTTATATATATTAATGTATTAATGTATATGCGTTAATTTGCAGTGGTGATTGGCTGCCGTGGCTGGAGAGCACGCGTCTACGTCATCAGTTTTCAGAGCTTTTCTCAGTATTATTCATGATAATTAACTGTTATGATCAAATCACTGTGCTGTATTATGCATGAGATCATCTTACAGCGGAGAAGTCAAATCTCATTAAAGAGCTTCCACGCTGTCAGTTAATTTCTGTAAACATGCCCTTAACAATAGCTGTTTCTGCACGGAATGCCACTTTGAGTTTAACAACATTTGCTGCATGGATCATAGTTCATATCCAGACCGGAGCAAGCATGTTTCAAGTTTATGTGAACATATTTCATATTCTCTCATGCTCCAAACATGAACCAGCACTGTGTATGTGCACACATGTCTTCTTCGAATTAAATATGCGCAAATAAGGGCGCTGATACAGCGGAACATCTGATCATGAACGCGATGACATGATGGATTATTGTGATACACAACAAACAATAATATAGACCGAAAATTCAAAGAAGAGTAAACAAAAAGTAACTGCCTTTATTCTTTGAGTTTTAAACTGATGTGTGTAATTTGTTCTGAGACTGTAGTGCTGGTAAACGTGAAAATATTATTAGAACTTTTAAATGTTCTGCTTCATTTTCATAGAACAATATCTCTGCTTGCTTATTTCAAATAATAATTTATCAAAACATATTTGATTTGTTCATGATAGTCGTTAGTCTCTAATGATACGATTTCTTGAGTTCATTATCATTATTATTATATTTTTAAAATATATCATGGTGGCACCTATCTCTGTTGTCTTTTTTTTTTTTTCTCTCTCTGCTCATATTTTAATATTTATTTGTCATATTTAAATATATTTATTAATATATATTTATAACTCACACTTTTCCACAGCTTTACACGCCCATTTCTTGAGTCTTTTTCAAATCTGAGGTGTGAACGACCAGTGCTAAAACGGGGGGTTTTTTATTCTTTGAGTTTTAAACTGATGTGTGTAATTTGTTCTGAGACTGTAGTGCTGGTAAACGTGAAAATATTATTAGAACTTTTAAATGTTCTGCTTCATTTTCATAGAACAATATCTCTGCTTGCTTATTTCAAATAATAATTTATCAAAACATATTTGATTTGTTCATGATAGTCGTTAGTCTCTAATGATACGATTTCTTGAGTTCATTATCATTATTATTATATTTTTAAAATATATCATGGTGGCACCTATCTCTGTTGTCTTTTTTTTTTTTTCTCTCTCTGCTCATATTTTAATATTTATTTGTCATATTTAAATATATTTATTAATATATATTTATAACTCACACTTTTCCACAGCTTTACACGCCCATTTCTTGAGTCTTTTTCAAATCTGAGGTGTGAACGACCAGTGCTAAAACGGGGGGTTTCATGACACTTTAAGCCTTTATCGGCTGATAACGATAACGTTCCAATTAGAGCTGTCAAAATTGCTGAAAAACTAAATTCGAATTTTGTACTTAAATATGATCAAAATTCGAATTATATTCGAATTTAAAATGCATAATTTCAGTTAGGGTGAAGAAAAGCTTTTGGCTTCTCTCCTGAGGCCACAAGAGGGCGCATCATTCAAAGCATAAGATAACATGACTATCTGCGAAAAAAGTGCATAATGTTTAAAATAATGTTTGTAAACCAATTATAATTAAGTTGCTTAAACAACTATAAACAAAACAGTAGGGCTGTGCGATATGGACAAACAAAACCTATCGCGATTTCTTTGATCAATTTTGCGAATTTCGATTTTAAATGACGATTTTGACACGCACAGACATGCTTTACAGTCATAAATGCATTCAGTGTGAATTTGAAACATATTTCAAAAGAAAACCAATTAGAGCTTTATCAAGAAGCTGTAACATGTCTCTAGAACAGACATAAGGCAAAATAATCACTAAGTAAAGGTGTAACAAAATGTCTCTAGCATAGACATATGGCAGGGGGAAAAAAATCCCATGTCCAGGGATTTTTTTTGCCATGCATTGGTCATAGAGCTCTTTGTGGCGTTGCCTCAGATGTTGAACTAGATTTGTTGCGCCAAATTCACACGTACTCCGTCTGCAGTGCGTATACAGTATGTGTATGCGGTGCAGAAGCAGCACGGACTCATTTTGCTTTCGCACAGGACGCGTTTGCAGTCCGCTCCTGATCCTTGGCTGTTTACCACAAACACAACATTTATCCATTATTTTGATTTCAAATCCAAACGTTGTTTCTGAAAATGCTTTTTCAGCATTGTGATTCTCTTTTATCACAGTACAGTAATACAATCTTTCATAGACATTCACGTTTAAAGTTGCATTATAATGCAACTACACTTACATCGTCATCTCATCTCGTAAGCCGCTGATAAGGCTGCCTCCTTAAACGCACACCTAAAATTTGAATGCAACGTTTTTGCATTAGAATGTGGATTTTTATTTTAAATTCGACAAATATTCGAAATTCGAATTTTTTTTGACAGCCCTAGTGTGAGCGCAGAATGAAGATTACCGGTATGAGCAAGTACACGTTCAGAGCGCGCTGATGTAAGACGTCTACTCAAAAAGCCATGTGTTGACTGTGGAACAGTAGAATTTAATTATATGCATTTATGGTGTAATTACTACATTTCTGTCAATTCATATAAATTTTTACCGTGAATAATGCGCTGTCACTTTAATTCACCGCGTGCAGCACAGCAGAAATGGACTCCGTGCAAAAACGATCCAATAAGATCGTGCATCCCTAGTCGAGATTTTAAAGTCCAATAAAGTGCATCCATCCATCATTAAAAGTTCTCCACGTGGCTCCGGGGGGTTAATAAAGGCCTTCTGAAGTGAATCTATGCGTTTGTGTAAGAATAATATCAATATTTAAAACTATATAAACCGTAATCTCTAGCTTCCGCTAACTGTCGTATGCATGTACACGAGATCCGTTGTGTTCCAGCCGAGCGGCAACCTCCCGCTCTCTCTCGTGAAGCCAACAAGGAAGTGACTTAAACTGTAATTTGTCAACTGGCCGCTAGAGGCTGGCTGCAAAAGGGAGTCAATCCCATAGACACCCCATGTTAAAATGCCCAACTTTACAGCAGAAAAAAACATGTTTACAGCCTGGTTCAAAAAATGATTTTGGCACGGACACTACGTCCATGTTTTTATACAGTCTATGGTTCCAGCGGATGACATAGGACGTAGGCAATTCAGCCATAACAGCTCTTTTGGCTTGTTTCAGCCTGCTAGTAATTTAAGCAGTGTTTTCCTCTGAGAATCCTCAAAAAATATCTACTGGGATTAAAGTGCTCTATTAAACGTTATATATGGCATGCATCAATCCTTATCAAACTCTGCAGAATTTTTGTAAACACTATTTACGGCTGGTTCTTAATGAAGTGGCTAAATTTACCTGGCTTTGTTTCCACTGAAGAGTCCTTGTGTGTGTATGTATAATTTTGACGGTTTGGAGAGTACATTGCGTCCTGATTCATAATTAAACAATCCACTCCAAAGATGGAAGGTTTGTTCATTAATCAGTCCTGGAAATTTCAGTATGCAATCAGAGAGCTCGCAGAGATACTGTCCGCCCGTAACTCCTGCTGTCAATTGAGTTGCACAAAGTGATGGAGAAAGAGGGAGGCTGATTGCAAATTCATTTATGTCAGTCATAGTTAGGCTTGATGACTTTGGCCATGCTTGCGTAAAGTGAAAATTGGGTAAGAGTAGTGTGTTTATTTGGGGATAATAAATACCATGAAAAGAACTAAATGCCATGGTCTGAATTAGCATTTATATAAAGCTATTACACACTCAAGTTGCACTTACTTGCCCATGTCAACCTTTAAAAAAATCAGTGGGTGCCTATTTAGATTGTAGTAGAAAATCAGCAGCTTTTTAGGACAAAATGCCAGTCAATTCTACTGAATGGTGTTCGAATGAACTTAAGAAAAACTGGCACCAGCTTCACTGGCACGATTTCAGAAATACTTGCAATGTGACAAAACAAACTACCTACATCTGATTTTTTTTAATCTAAAATGCCTTTGAGAATGAGAGAATGAGATATAGGACTAGTTCAGTTTGCAAGCACTCTAGCTGTGTTCAGGCTTTGTGAGCCAAGCGTGGGAAATCTTCTATTCATTGCCTTAGAAGTTCCTGTTCTGAATAGTTTGTGGGACTTTTCATATTGTTGTGAAACTGAAAGATAGGGAAGTACACAATAAAATATATTGTAGCAATTGGCTACATGGTCAAACCCTTGATACAGATCAACCCAAAGGAAAGTTTTATTACTCAGGAGACATAATAAAGTTCATAAGTTTCAAGTACAGTAATTATTAGCTTGGTCTTAGATGTTTTCCTAAAATTCTATATAAATAAAAATAGGAAAAAAGCATCACTGTAAAAAAAAAATCAATTGTAAGTAATTGTTTAATTAATTTATTTGTATTTATTTGTGAAATTTAGCAATTTCTGAGTGAAAATTAAGTAAATCCTACACCATTTTTTTAGCCAAAAAACAAACAAACAAACAAACACTATTTACCAGCCTAGAAGGCTACTTTGGAAATGTAATAGGTTACAGATTACAAATTACTCTATTTGAAATGTAATAAGTATAATAAGTAGTGGCACTATTTCAATTACTTTATTAAAGTAATGTAACTGATTACATTTTGATTATATTTCTAATGAACTGTTATTAATTTTCAAACATTTAAAGAAGGCAGGGTTAGTAGTACTCAACACTGATTACTGTCAGACTTTCAAAATCCTTCATTACTTAAATTAAGATTATAATAATTTAATTTTAAAGCACAGGTACCACAAAATCAGATTTTAGCACCTTTTTTGAGATCGTTCTGAGGTTAGAATTTGAGCTATGATACTATTTTTGAAATTAAAATCTTTTCATCTTTGCTATGATAGGAAACACTGGCATCTAGCAATGCCTTGGAAAAAAACAGTCAATCTTAAAAAACAAAGCATATACATAAACCCAAATAGGAAATAAAATAGTTATTGATAAGTTATCGAATAAGCATGTGTCCTAAACTCCTGAAAAATTGGTGTCTCATAAATGTAGAGTAATCAATGCAACTTGGGAAAGAAATAAATTAAATCTCCCTCTCTCTCTCTCTCTCTCTCTCTCTCTCTCTCTCTCTCTCTCTCTGTGTGTGTGCGTGTGCGTGTGTGTGTGTGTGTGTGTGTGTGTGTGTGTGTGAGAAAATATTCAGATGTAACCCCCTTGTAATCATTAACATTTTCACAAGTAACTGAAATTTAAATTTCAGTTAGACCTGGACGATAAAACGGTATCGATATTTATCGACGGTACACCTTCTTCGATAACGATATAACAAATTTTCGATATAGTGCACAATATAGGCACGTGCTGAGTGACGCAGACAGCACACACAAACACGAACATGAGTGCTGTGCCTGCCTGTGACGAGGAGATTAAAGAGGAGAAAAAAATTAATATTAGTTGAATTTAAAATAAATATTTGCATTTGAATGCAAAAATGGTACAATCGAATGTTAGGTGTGTGTCAGGGAGCGTCATCAGTGGAGCACGAGATGCGGTGATGATGCTGTATGTGCCGTTGATGCATTTTAATGT
>NW_015540930.1:166227-166778 GCF_001515605.1 Sinocyclocheilus anshuiensis
CTTTCTAAGAACTATAATTGACAGCATATACAAACAAAAATCTACTTTTCTTCAACGCAAAGTTTTATTTTCATAAAAAAAAACACAAGAAAAAAAAGTCAGTAATAAAATAAGAACAAATTAAAAAATTGCAAACAACAGCACAAATAAATGCAATAGAATAAAGAGAGCTATGAAACTTATGTTTTTCAGGTTAAGTAAGGTAAGAGGTAAGGTAATTCAGGTAAGAAATACTACAGAAATTAAAGTAATCAAATGTAAAATAACACATCCAGTGTTATTTTACATGATGATGATGTAAGTGACGTTGTATTTAAATGTTTTGTTAGTCTAGCCCACGAGACGCGCAGTTGCTGCGTTATTCATTCAGAATATTAGAGAAATATAGTAGCTCAATGCGTAAAAGATCTTGATTAGGTGGAAACCGAAGCCAAGCCATTCACACAGAATGCAAATTCAGCGCATTTTTTAGACGGACAGATATGACTGCTGCACTCGCGTCTCACACAAGAGATGTATAGAAAGCCATGCAAAGTTAAAACAGTTTAAAC
>NW_015540930.1:166959-167037 GCF_001515605.1 Sinocyclocheilus anshuiensis
ATTGCGCCCTCCTCGGGAAACAAGCCAAAAGTTTAACCTATTTAATCTGCATATAAAACATTAGAAATTAGAAATTAG
>NW_015540930.1:168249-168542 GCF_001515605.1 Sinocyclocheilus anshuiensis
CTTTCTAAGAACTATAATTGACAGCATATACAAACAAAAATCTACTTTTCTTCAACGCAAAGTTTTATTTTCATAAAAAAAAACACAAGAAAAAAAAGTCAGTAATAAAATAAGAACAAATTAAAAAATTGCAAACAACAGCACAAATAAATGCAATAGAATAAAGAGAGCTATGAAACTTATGTTTTTCAGGTTAAGTAAGGTAAGAGGTAAGGTAATTCAGGTAAGAAATACTACAGAAATTAAAGTAATCAAATGTAAAATAACACATCCAGTGTTATTTTACATTTGAT
>NW_015540930.1:168960-170206 GCF_001515605.1 Sinocyclocheilus anshuiensis
GGAATGACTAAAATAATGCGCAATACAAGCACTATTTAACCGGAGCAAATGAGACGTGTGTGAGAGAGAAGGTGTCGGCGGAGAGAAGAGAGCGAGAATGCGCCGCTAACGTTATTGCCTGTGCCGCTGGTAACAAAATGGATCGGCTCGGAATCGGAAAGAAGTGAGACTGACCGGCCGATCACTGATCCGGGCCGATCATGAGGAAAATCGGCCGATTCCGATCCCTGGCCGATCGATCAGTGCATCTCTAATTAAAACTTTACTTACATTTTTATGTCACTATAAAGGCCCTGATACACTTCAAGTGAAATTGAAGAGCGAACTGATGTGACGTAATTTCGAACAAAATCTGGCCAAAACGAAGTTCGTTTTTTGTTTGTTTTGGGAGTTAGAAATGGCTTGCCAAAGGAACTTTCCGGAAAATTGACGATTATGTGGGTTAAATGGGTTCATTTCATCTGTCGAGTCCTTGGAGGTGAGATGTCCACACAGTGGAGAGCCGCTTTATAGTAGCAAATTAAGTTTTGGTTTTGATTAAATGAGACACTGACAGTTTTTCATGTTTAATACTGCTGCTTGATTTTAAGCAATATATCGAATAAAGTGCCATGTAAATATACGTGACGTGACTTCATGGGAGTGCTAATTTGCAGAGCTCGTGCAAGCATACCCATGTTGCTATGATCAGATGCTTTTTTATAATAAAATGCTTGCCGTTATCTCCATTTTTGTTGTGTTTATTTTGTTACTAAGAGGAAAGTGCGTAGCACATATTTACATATTCATATAAACGTCACTTTCATCAGAGTGGGCGGCGTCGGGATGTTCGATAACAGCATACCGCTGCTCACGTATATCGAACTTCGTTTTACACCTAAACGAAGAACGAAAAAGAACTTTGTTTTGAGTATATTGGGGCCTTTACCGGGCATTTTGACATAATTTTGTATGTATTTGAACGTTTTAGCGCAGTTAGCCACTCATTTTGGTATTTGTGGTTCACAAGCGGTTTGAGACTGAGCACGGCTTGTGCGCTCCACTGATATAGATCAGTGGGGGTACGCGCACGTTTGGTATAAGCACGAAACCTGTGGGAATGACTAAAATAATGCGCAATACAAGCACTATTTAACCGGAGCAAATGAGACGTGTGTGAGAGAGAAGGGGTCGTCGGAGACAAGAGAGCGAGAATGCGCGGCTGACGTTATTGCCTGTGCCGCTGGTAACAAAACGGATCGGCTCC
>NW_015540930.1:171956-177281 GCF_001515605.1 Sinocyclocheilus anshuiensis
CGGGCCGATCATGAGGAAAATCGGCCGATTCCGATCCCTGGCCGATCGATCGGTGTATCTTTAGTGAAAACAAAACAAAACAAAAAATTGTCGTTTGTCTCAATAAATTGAGTTAATTTAAAAATACAGTGGTTAAATGTAAACATTTTTTTCTATTGCTCTTTGTTTTAAAAAAGGTTATAAAAATGTCAATAATTATCGATACCGAACGATATGAAACATTATATCGTTGATACATTTTTTAGCTATATCGCCCAGCCCTAATTAGTTACATTTATTTTGTAATTAAATTACGTAACTCAATTACATGTAACTAGTTACTCCCCAACACTGCTAATACATAATATATTATGCAATCTGTTCAAATAAAATGGTTAGTTAGCCTTACAGCCAGTGCATTTACACTGAAAAAATGGTAGGATTTAGTTTGAAACAACTTTCACCTAGAATTTGGTAGTGAATTTCACAAATAATTACGAATAAATGGCAAGTAACGCTCTGAATTTGAAGTAGAAATACTGAAATATTATTATTATTATTATTAGACCTTTTTACCTACAGTACAATTATGAATTGCATGTTAGACATTTTGCCTAAAATGATCATGCAACTTTTATTTATTTTATTTATTTGTTTGTTTGTCTATTTATGTATTTATTTATTTATATATTTTTTATTTACAGTTAGTTTTTTGAACGTCAAAAAATCCATTTGGCCCAGAAATTCAGTTTGAAGGGCCTTGTCTCTTGTTCTTGGCTGCTTTCTAGGGTTCAGCTAAAAGCCTTTCATAAAAACAAAGTGTTAGTGTGAGAACGTTTGCTTCTTTAGTAGAAGGTCAAGAGGCAGCTGTATGTCATTCTGTCGAAACGATTTATTTGAGATGGTTTCTTCTTGCCGGCTCTTCTTGACCTAAATAAAATTTAATTCCTCAACCAAAATTGATAAAAAGATGAGATTATAGATAGCTTACGCTGTAGCTAAACATAAATAAAAATGAAAAGTATTGAATTACCTTTTCCATGTCAGGGGCGCATGTTTGAATAAGCAGCCTTGTCTTATCACAACAGTCTTTCATCCCAAAAGTCCAGGCAGCAGAGGCTTGCAAATCTCAAATCATCACCATATCCACATTTGATAACAGATGGCATGCGTGCAGTGTTTCATTATTCACTGTAAAAAAAACAAGTTGATTCAACTTAAAATAATTTGTAACTTGGCTGCCTTAAAATGTTGTGTTAAATAAGCTAAAAAACTTTGGTTGTTTAAACATATGTTGGAGTTCCTTAAACCTATAATTAATAGTTGGGGTAACAAAGGTGAAACTGAATCACATTTATACTTTGTCTAACCAACAAGTTTTTAGTTAGCCCAACAAGACAAGAAAGTTGTGCTAACCTAAATCCAAGTTGAAACAACATAAAATTAGTGAGATCAACAAACGTTCAGTTCCTTAAACCTAGAATTATTAGTTTGGTTAACAATGGTGAAGCTGAATCAACTTTATACTTTGTATAACCAACAAGCTTTTAGTTAGCCCAACAAGACAAGAAAGTTGTGCTAAGTTGAAACAACATAAAATTAGGCAGACCAACAAACATTTAGGCCTGGTTTCACAGACAGGGCTTAGACTAAGCTAGGCTTAGGCCATAGTTCAATTAGGGCATTTAAGTAATTTTTCATAAATTTGACTTAGAAAACACATTACTGGTGAGCATCTTGAGACAAAACAAAGGCACTGATATATTTTAAGATCAGTCAGTGCAAGTTTCTTTCAGTTGACACAGCTCGGACTTACATTTTAGTCTGGGACTAGGCTTAAGCCTTGTCTGTGAAACCGGGGGTTAGTTGTTTAAACTAAGCATTTTGTTGAATAAATGTATAATTATAAGTTGTGCAAACTAAATAAAAATTGGCTAAACTAAGCATCTTGTTGAATTAACTTATCTTTTTAAGGCAGCCAGGAAACTTTTTTCAAGAATATTTCATAATAGTTGGGGTAACAAAGGTGAAGCTGAATCAACTTTATATTTTGTCTAACCAACCAGTTTTTAGTTAGCCCAACAAGACAAGAAAGTTGTGCTAACCTAAATCCAAGTTGAAACAACATAAAATTAGTGAGATCAACAAACGTTCAGTTCCTTAAACCTAGAATTATTAGTTTGGTTAACAATGGTGAAGCTGAATCAACTTTATACTTTGTATAACCAACAAGCTTTTAGTTAGCCCAACAAGACAAGAAAGTTGTGCTAAGTTGAAACAACATAAAATTAGGCAGACCAACAAACATTTAGGCCTGGTTTCACAGACAGGGCTTAGACTAAGCTAGGCTTAGGCCATAGTTCAATTAGGGCATTTAAGTAATTTTTCATAAATTTGACTTAGAAAACACATTACTGGTGAGCATCTTGAGACAAAACAAAGGCACTGATATATTTTAAGATCAGTCAGTGCAAGTTTCTTTCAGTTGACACAGCTCGGACTTACATTTTAGTCTGGGACTAGGCTTAAGCCTTGTCTGTGAAACCGGGGGTTAGTTGTTTAAACTAAGCATTTTGTTGAATAAATGTATAATTATAAGTTGTGCAAACTAAATAAAAATTGGCTAAACTAAGCATCTTGTTGAATTAACTTATCTTTTTAAGGCAGTCCTGATTTTTCCATTTGCAACAATGTGGATGAAATGGAGCTATTTTGCGTGTAACCTTTTGGCTCGACACACAGCAGGTATCAGGAGCACCAGGCATGCGTACAGGAGTTCACCCAGATCAATTATGTTGAGTGCCAAATTAAGCATTGTTCTTTTTCCATGCACTACATCAGTGGAGTAAACAAATTAATCTTCCCCATGGATATGAATCCCGACAGGAATACTCATACATCAACAAATGAGCACTGGCTGCCTGCAGCAGGATTCTGTAAATTAATCCTCCTAACCTTAAAAGCATGCTGGGTCATATGTTTTTAAGTGTGCTCGGGTGGCATTTCGCTCCTTGGTCCAGCACACAATATAGGTCCGCAGAATTTCTTTTTGAAAACCAGACTCGAGGTACCATTAAAGTTCTATATTAAGATAATAAACGGTGGCACTGATCCAGGTGCACTCTTAAGCCTCGGTAAATATCCATTGTAAAATGTTCAGCTACATTAGAAGAGTCGTCTTCCATTCTGTAAAGCATTATGTTTTATTATGCAAATAAATCAGAGATATTAAACAGATGTGGATGGTCCCGCTGAGAAAAGGCCATTCAAACCTCATTTGTTAATTATGGAACTGCTGGGTTATTGATTGGGCAAAGCTATGATTTTCCCCATACCATTTGGGGAGAGAACTATGTCTGTTTTTGGGCAGTGTAAGATAATAAACACAAGTGCCAGGGGAAATGGATTGAAATAAGTATGTGTGTGTGTGTGTGTTTGTGGATTTTTTTTTAATAGAGATTGTGCACATTCTCTCACACTCTCTCTTTTCCGTTGACCTTGAAAGGCTGTCAGGGGAATGTGAGTGTTTAATCTGTGAAAGTCTCAGATGTTGCTGGGAGGAATGTTTCTGACAGAATTTTAGGCCTTTATTTCTTTAAATAGTGCGCAGGGGGCAAACTCAGACAAATGGACATTGAAATGAGTGGCACTGAGATTTAGAGGTTCTTTCATGTGTTTCATGGCTCAACGGTATATTGTGTTACATAAAGTGTTTTATTGTCTAAAAATCCTTTTTATGGAAATGTTTTCAATATTGTATGCAAGCTGGTAGATGTTGTCAATAATGCCTTGTATTATTTTTATGGAATTGTCTTCATTTTCTTTATTTTAAAGTTAATTTTGACTTTTTCATTATATATCTATATATATTCTGTATTTAGATCATTTAAGATTTATAAATATATATTACATTATATAATGATTTTTTTTTTTTAAATCCAGTTTATCTCCAAATATAGATTGTGATTAATTGCAATTTATTTTTATTAATTAAGCAGCATGTATTTCAGTTATTTTTAATCTAATCAGATTTTTATTACAGATATTTTTCTCTTCCTCTTCTCTAAAGCAGCGCAGCATGGCCTCGCCCCCTTTGCTGCCTTTTCCCGAGGGCGGGGTTTATCTGGGTTTGTGATGTCACGAACCCG
Source organism: Sinocyclocheilus anshuiensis (assembly GCF_001515605.1). Taxonomy (NCBI): domain Eukaryota; kingdom Metazoa; phylum Chordata; class Actinopteri; order Cypriniformes; family Cyprinidae; genus Sinocyclocheilus; species Sinocyclocheilus anshuiensis. The sequence goes on from NW_015540930.1 coordinate 176,084, forward strand.
GGAAGTAACTCGTTGTAGTCCCTACCAGCCGTTTTTGTAGGCATTAAACCACCAGAATTTTAAAAGACGATATCTCCGTTTGCATTGAACTTTCAGCTTCGTAACTTTGCAGATATTGTTTATGCTCAAACAGCAACATTAGACACTAACTAACGTTAAAAAAGTGAAATCGCAATCAACCACCCCTTTAAATGTTTCCATGTTTTATTCAATTTATCCTGATTAATATCTTCATTCGCTTACAAATCAGTAAATTAAGAGGCACATAGGGTCCATTCTGTTTAACATGCATCCTCGGTTCATTCCAGGCTCAAGGATAGCTCTATTCATTACCTGCGTAATTTATTTGCACAGTGCCCCTCATGAGAAGTTCCTCTGACAGTGAGAGTTCTGGCTCAAGGGTTCACGCTGTGAAAGAAACTCAGAGTCTAATTATGTAGTTAGCAGGGGTCGTAGGTGTTCCGGAGCGAGCGCTGTGTGATACTTTTGGAGCTGACAGTAGCTCAGGTTAAAGGTGTAAACGTGAGCACATGTCTGTTTATTTGTGTTGTGGCAGATGCTAATATGATGTGCTCTCTGTGGATTGTTGGTCAGAGGCTTGTATCTGACATTGGCATCGCTCCAATGACTTTGAAAGTCACTGTGATAAAGGATTTGATCAGATGGTCTTATCAGCATAGAGTACCTCTACCTGAAATTGCTTGTAGGGGTTTGGGATTTCCCCAGGTGGTTGACACATGGGAGTACAACATTTATAGATTTATTATAGATTGATTTTAGAAATAAATTATAGATTAGAAAAACAGTAGTGTCCTTTTTAAGACAAAAAAGCTGAATTTTCAGAAGCCATTACTCCAGTCTTAAGTTTCAGATGATTTTCCTTCAGAAAACATTCTAATATGATGATTTGATGCTCAAGAAACATTTATTGCTTAATATATATATATATATACTATATATATATATAGTAGCTGTGCGGTATGGCTGTATATCAGCATGGCTGTGATTCGGCCATAGGTAATCACAACGTGCTGATATATGAGCAATATTACTCGAGTACGAGAGCGATACCGGCTCTATATCAGCATGACTGTGATTAGGCCAGAGGCACGTGGCCTAATCACAGCCGCTGATATAGAGTCGGTATCGCTCGAGTACGAGAGGGATATTGCATTTATTCAACAGTTAGTCGGCACGA
>NW_015540930.1:177450-185386 GCF_001515605.1 Sinocyclocheilus anshuiensis
TCCATGTGATTTATGGAGAGAGATGTGTGTGTGTATATATATATATATATATATATATATATATATATATATATAGTAGCTGTGCGGTATGGCTGTGTATATCAGCATGGCTGTGATTCGGCCATAGGTAATCACAGCGTGCTGATATACAGCCATATCGCATGCATGGCTACGAGTGTGATATTTTTATACAACAGTTCGATGGCACAAGTGTGTAAATAAAAATGAGACAAGAACGGAGAAAACCCTCTTTTGTGCAGAACTACTTCCTTCCGCCACGGATTCAAATCTCAGTTTTACAGTTTAACAGCTGAGCCCAAGCCTCTGTTACCAATTCGAAAACGTCACTTTAGAACTAGTAACAAAGGAATGTTGAGTCGCTTCATTAAAAGCTTATTTTATTATGTAGAGTATTATGAGAGAGATATCACCTGAGTGAGTCTATTACCTGCATCTGATACCAGCATTCATTCTTCAGGTCGATCTTATATCATTATAACAAAATCAGTTTGAATGTCCACTGAGGAAAGCGATATCATTGTGTTTGTCCTTTTAACAGTCAAGAGGATTTCCTGAAGTGCCTCCGGTATTTAGTATTCTAGTATTTAATTCCCTTAAAAAGTCTTAGTGTTTTAACTAGGTATATATAAATAAATATATATATACACTATGTGTGTGTTTGTGTGTGTGTGTGTGTGTATGTATGTATATATGTATGTGTGTGTGTGTGTATACCAGAAATGTAATGCATTTTTGTACTTATTTTACTGTTATTTTCGGGATCTACTGGGACAAGTGATAAAGATCTACCAGTCGATCGCGATAGACGGGTTGGCGACCACTGCTTTAAACAATAAATTCGTGATTTCAAACTATGCTGTGCTTTATACATTTGCCCATATTCATGTCATTTTCACTGTGTGCTGTATGTAAAATGAATGTTACCTTAGCTTTATTTGAAAAAATAGGATTCAGAACGCACACAAACTTCCCAGAATACTGAGTGCTCTGTTGGTTACAGTGTTTACTTCCTTTTTAAATATATTTATATTAAATATTTATTTATTTGTGAAAAATACTTCGCCATCTAAAGCAGGGGTTTTCAACCTTTTAGGACATGCGCCCCCCCCCCAAGTTGGTCTAATTTCACTCGTGCACCCCCAACATCCAACAACCCCCCTATTTTTACTGTATTACTGTAGTCACACCGAATTACTTTATTAACATTAACATAAAAGTAAATATCCATTAAAGCTATTAAAGCAGCGAACAATTTTTCTTTTGCTCTTTTTGATTAACATTATTTACATAAGAAATGCACGCATCCGTTATACTGATGTACATTTGATATTTTCTTTACTGTTTACATTCATTTAAAACAATCAACTGTGCTTACAAGGATACTTGTCAAGACAGCCATTGGTATTTACCTGCTGTCTGAGAAGGCTATCTGTTTGTGCACTTCAGGTGTGTGAGCGGTGTGCATAGAAACGCTCTATCACAGTGCGTGAGTACCGCATTCAGATGTCTTGGGCTTAAATGGCTTAAAATCACTTTAAGGTTTAAACTGACAAGACTTAAAACACGTGAGAATGAAAAACTTTCTCGAGGAAGCAGCACTGGCCTGATCGTTAAGATAGTTTTGGGGGGCTAAGGTGACAGATAGTGGGGCTGAAACCCACCTAAAAAGGGTTTAGAACCGCCCCTGGTATAGCGTGCGTAATTATACTGAAACATAAATATATAACCAGTTTATTTGTGCAGAACTACTTCCTTCCGCCACGGATTCAAATCTCAGTTTTACAGTTTAACAGCTGAGCCCAAGCCTCTGTTACCAATTCGAAAACGTCACTTTAGAACTAGTAACAAAGGAATGTTGAGTCGCTTCATTAAAAGCTTATTTTATTATGTAGAGTATTATGAGAGAGATATCACCTGAGTGAGTCTATTACCTGCATCTGATACCAGCATTCATTCTTCAGGTCGATCTTATATCATTATAACAAAATCAGTTTGAATGTCCACTGAGGAAAGCGATATCATTGTGTTTGTCCTTTTAACAGTCAAGAGGATTTCCCATGACAGCGCTAGTCAATGCATTTGTTGGTTGCATCCCTATGGTTGCATCTTATAAGGCTGTGTAACGTAATAATAATGTCCTTGTTTCAGTCCCTTTCAATATAAAAGTTCTTGCGACTCACTCATAGACAGTCGTAATAGAGCAACTTTCTCTTCTCTTAAGATAAAATTATAACCACTAACTGTCCCTTTCTCAATTTCAAATACAGCATATTAGTTATATAAAGTATTATTTATTGAACAATAATATATAAAAGAATAACAATAGCCATTATAAAAGTATAACAAGTTTGTACAATAAGAAATAACAACAAGCAAACAATTCTGTCATAAGTAGAAAAGCAGCACTCTAGTTAGTACAGGATTTAATTATATAAAAATAAAAAGATATGAAACTTAACTTTGCCCTAAAGCCAAATCGATTTGCTCTGGAACAAGTAATAGATTAATAAGACCAAAGATTGCCCATTTAATATAACCAAAATAAATTATAGCTTGTGTAACACCATCTGCATAAGAGCCAGAAGCAAATTCCCAAAGGACTGGCTGAGATAAAGCTGTTCTCGGCAGGTAAATGAGCGCTGGATGTTCGCTGTTGGCCTGGAGCTCACATCTCTGAAAATGTCTAAACAAGTTGTCAAATAGGCACTATCTTTATATATAAATCACATATTTGAGGTCTAAACAACTACATTCTCAGCTAAAAATCTATTAAAGGGGTCATCGGATGCAAAATTCACTTTTACATGCTGTTTGAACATTTTGGCAGTGTTTGTACACATCCACCCTATAATAATAAAAATCCACCCAGTGGTTTTTATTTAATCCCTAAAAATAATATCCCCTTTTTCAAATCAGGCCATTCTCAGCTTCTTGGCTGTGTGATGTCAACTACAAAACGCGGCAAGTGTTAAAGTAGACCAATTCCGTGGGAAAACCACGGACTTGGCAACACAGAGCGTGACTGATACTCGAGCCAACTCTGCTCTAACTGTCGACTAGTAGTGGGAGTCAGATTTCCCCCTAGTAGATGGCTAAAGATTTACTCATATTCATAAATTCTCAAGGGAACGTTTCTGAATTAACTGATGCTAGCGCCCCCCTTGACAGGTGCTGGCGCCCCCCTGGTTTAAACCCCTTGCCTTAGACCTACCCTGAGTGAGCCGGAGCAGGTGTAGACCAAAATTACTCCTAAGCGATTGAGGTGTTTTGTTGTTGGATGTAATAATGAACATAGCAGTCGTCATTTACTCCCAACATCATGAAGATGCAGAGGATTACCTTTGTTTTTGAAGGGAATGCGCTCCTGATCTACCTAAATGCGTCTATGTTGGCGCAGATCATTCGTGATCCAGCCTCACTTACAGAAGAAGTGAGTATAAGGTTCTTTTATGAATCTTTGCAAATCGCCTTTTTCTAATAATGTGCCAATTAGCAAGTTCTACCAGAAAGACTCGGGAGGTGATAAGATTTGAAATAATTTATTTTACAAAACCAAGACATAAAAAACAGAATTCTTTGGCGTAGGCCCCATCCGTAGCTTGAATCTGTAGGTTGAAGATTCAGCTATTACTGCCGAGATGAAGGCAGGGGCAGAGCCTACCCCCCTGCATGGACAGGGCCAATCTGGTGGTGGTGGGGAGGATGGAGGGGAACGTCAATGTCAGTTTCTGCAAACACAAGGAAGGGTGAGTACAGAGTTTATATATTTCTCGTGTCGAGTGACGATTGGCTAGATCTTATTGGAATGTGTGACGTAGCATTAAGTCTTCTTAGTAGAACTTGCACTAAAGCTTCCATTTCGGTGGCTAAAGTAAACAGTCTCATGAGAACGGCTGGTCACCCCACGGAAGGGAGGGGCGGGGTCAGCAGAGCTCATTAGCATTTAAAGAGACATGCACTAAAACGGCTTGCTGTGTGCAGAGCTGTTTTTGGCAAGGTAAAAAGGGTGTTGTTTTACACTACCATTGAGAAATTTTAACCAAAGTATGTTATAGACTTTTCATTAAGACCCTAAATAATCATATCAACTTGTGGAAAATTGGCATCCGATGACCCCTTTAAAACTACATTCCATGACACAATTAAAATAATAATATTGTAAAATTATAATGGGTGCGCTCTTCTGCCATTGACAAATGCTGCCAGTATAGATCCGACAACAAGTGAAGTGATACAAACGGTTAAATGGTTAGAGTGCTGATACTACTGGAATATCGTACCGCTGGAAAAGGCTGTCAGCCAATCAGATTCGGGAATATATATATATCAGGGGGGAAAAAACAACTCTTCATATATGTCCAAAGTTCTGTCATGAAACTCTAGATGGTGCAGTCCTATAGGTCTAACTCAATCTGACAATAATGACATCAGCACATGGCACAGCTAATTGGTTCCAATGAGCGCTGCTCAGCATTCAAAAACTTGGCTTGTGCTTGTTGTAGCAGTTGCAGCATGCTTCAGAAATCCTCCACCTTCCCCAGCTCCACCTGTATAGATCTGCTACAGGGTGATTCATGTATGCTATATATGGGGGTTATTTCATATATGTGACCCGTGCTGGCAAAATGAGTCAAAATGCGCATGGGCTAATTTTAAGCTATAGGCAAAAAAGTTAAAAATCTCGATAAATATACACATATGAACAGAATTAAAGTGTTTAAGTGTTCATGCAAACTAGGGCTGCACGATAAATCGCATGCGATATTTAACGCGCATCTTATCAGTAAAGCCGGTTCTGTAATCAGCGGTAAATCTCCATCACCTGCGGGCTTTCACATTGAGCAGCATTAACTACACAGAGCCGTTGTTCACTGACGAGTTGCGCAAAACCACGTTCATATTCGCGCGATTTTTTGCGCAACTCGTCAGTTGCGCATTAAATATCGCATGCGATTTATCGTGCAGCCCTAATGCAAACATAATGTGTTATGTCTTAAATTAATGTTTGGGGAACTGTTAGGGGAAAACTTTGGATGTGTAATATTATATCAGGTCTATGCATTACAGTAATATACAGTATAGGCTGTCTGTCTCATTAATGTTAATCAAATAATAAAAGAAAAGAGGGAATCACTCGCTGTTCTTGATTGAACTGCTTTTGTAGTTTTAATAATCAATTTATTTGTAATGAACACACAAAAGGGATTTTTATATTTGATTGTTTTTCTTTGAATGCTTTTGTTTAGATGTAACATGGAAAAGATAATGCATTATTTGTGAAATTAAAAATATATTTTTTTGAAAATTTGCTCATTGTCACTCATTTTGCTAGTACTGTCACATATGTTATATTTGCAGCAGCAGTATTTCTTACATGCTCACAGCAGCATGTTGTGGATGTATTGGCAATAGCAAGTATCGGTACTTGCTCTGCCGCAGCAGCATAGCAGATCTATTCCGCCAAGACCAAACACATTAACATTGCCATGTACATTACCATGCCAAACCCTCCAAGAGTTATATACTGTATATATTATGAAAGGAAAACAGGATAGGAAACGACATGACGTGCCAAGTATGGTGACCCATACTTGGAATTTGCGCTCTGCATTTTGAGATCTTGCATTATCAGAATTAGGTTTATGACATCTAATGCGGAATTAAAATCCATTAAAGGGCATTTTGTAATTGCTTCAGGTTTCCGACCAGGAGCCAGACCCTCTTTCAGTGTGAATAATTTCAGGCATTACTTCCCTTTCCTGTCCTTAAGCCCTTTGAAAATGTTCCAATTAGGGATCATTATCAGGGCGATGGCTGATGATCTTACGTGCCGAACATGCAGAACATTCTAGAATAATGAGCACAGATGCGGCTGAAGATTAGGGCCGTGACACCGTGGTTTGATGTTGCTGCATTGTGGGAACGTGCCTTTATCAGCTCTAACAAGCCTTCTAATGCAGAACATTCTAGAATAATGAGCACAGATGCGGCTGAAGATTAGGGCCGTGACACCGTGGTTTGATGTCGCTGCATTGTGGGAACGTGCCTTTATCAGCTCTAACAAGCCTTCTAATAAGATTACTCATTAGACATGAGGAGATGAGTGAATGTGGTACAAAGCAACAGCCCGGCTTATCAGTATGTGTGATGAAGATGCTGTAAAAGGCAGACTGTATTACACAGACTCTGGTGGAGGTGCAACTGTCTGTGTGCTCTGATGTCTCTGCACTAGTTTGGATTTTTTTGCTTATGAAGTTTTGATTTTGAGTTACAATGAGTAGGTTGATTTTCACATTAAACATGAGCTTGATGTGTACTTTACATAGTTGAAGTCCCAATTCGTTCATATTTGATGTTCATATTCCAATATGAATTCAAGTAGAATTGTTCATGTAACAAACGTTCATAGGTCGGGAAGAAGGAGCCGGGAACCGGCGAACACTCAAAGAAAACTTTAATAATAAAATAAACACAAAATAGCGCGACAGCCCCTCACGGACGACTGTCGCGCACAAACAGAACCAAAACACAAAATAAAGTCCAGGCCTGGTCCTCTCTCGTCCAACACTGTTGTCACTCCTTCTTTTATCCTTCCAGAGCTCCTCCGTGGGACTCGAGACCGGTGAGTGGCGCAGGTGTCGCGCATTAGCAATTACTCCACCGGCCTCGCTCCGTTCCCACGGCTCTCGGCCCCGCCCCACTCGTCACAGTTAACATTCACCATCTTACACTATTTTGATAGTGTATGTGCTCAGTGTGATAAGTTTATCACGTAAGTAATGTCATTCATTTTTTTAATCAATTGACAGGTATTTTATTAAATAATATTAGATCAGTCTGACCTTAGTTTTTAATGGATATTATGAATATAAGCAGCTAGTGTACAACACTTGAAGACAAAACAGTTTTTAACAAAAAGTAGTGTTTAGGTGTGAGATTCATCTTCGATTTAATGTTCAATATCAATAAGAAATCATGGAAAACTTGAGGATTTGGGTAAGCTTGATAGCATCACTTTACTTAACAGTGTTATTTTAGTATTATTTATTATTACAGTATTTATTAATATTGTCAACAGTTTTTTGAAAACATCAGATCTCAATGGGGAAAAATATCATGCTGGATATCTATACTGATATGGACTGGCTAATGGGTAATGTGTTAGGAATGAAAGGATGCCACATTGTTTGATGTAAATGAAAATTATCAACCTACAGAGGGCTGAATTCAAAGACACCCCGAAAATCAAAGTGAAAAAATGATGCAGCAGGCCAGTCCATTTTGCTGAAATTTCATTGCAGCAAATCAAAATGGTACTCGGTAGTTTGTATGGCCCCCACATGCTTGTATGCATGCTCCTAATGCACGATTTTAGCCCGATTTTTCACTCGCCGACCGGTTTTGCGAAATCGCCGACAAATGCCCGAAATCGGAGGCAAATCGGTGCTCGTTCACGCAAGTGACAATTACGCAGTGTGAGTCATCAAAGATGCGATCTGAGGGAATCGCGGACATGTCGCCGACGCCCGCAAAATATTTGGCATGCTAAATATCTGGAGCTGTCGGCGATTCACAATCACGCTGTGTGCAATGATTTCTGACTGAAAACTACATCAGCGATGACCTACAGCCAATGAGAGACCAAGATACAGGGCAGAGGGAAGTTCGGGGAGGAGTTATAGACCAGATTATCAGTATTTTAATAGATATATGAACAATTATATCATACAGAAACACAAACATTTGCTTCACCAGCCACAACATCAGTATAACAGTTACTGCTAAATTATTTACCTCCAACTCTCTTTGCAGAACACCCAATCCCTGTTCCCTGCATCTCCCTCCTGCATAATCTGTTTTTCTTTTTCTCCTTGTAGCTGGAAATCAGCTCACAGACAATTTGTGGGCTATATAT
>NW_015540930.1:185396-188455 GCF_001515605.1 Sinocyclocheilus anshuiensis
GTGGCGCAGGTGTCGCGCATTAGCAATTACTCCACCGGCCTCGCTCCGTTCCCACGGCTCTCGGCCCCGCCCCACTCGTCACAGTTAACATTCACCATCTTACACTATTTTGATAGTGTATGTGCTCAGTGTGATAAGTTTATCACGTAAGTAATGTCATTCATTTTTTTAATCAATTGACAGGTATTTTATTAAATAATATTAGATCAGTCTGACCTTAGTTTTTAATGGATATTATGAATATAAGCAGCTAGTGTACAACACTTGAAGACAAAACAGTTTTTAACAAAAAGTAGTGTTTAGGTGTGAGATTCATCTTCGATTTAATGTTCAATATCAATAAGAAATCATGGAAAACTTGAGGATTTGGGTAAGCTTGATAGCATCACTTTACTTAACAGTGTTATTTTAGTATTATTTATTATTACAGTATTTATTAATATTGTCAACAGTTTTTTGAAAACATCAGATCTCAATGGGGAAAAATATCATGCTGGATATCTATACTGATATGGACTGGCTAATGGGTAATGTGTTAGGAATGAAAGGATGCCACATTGTTTGATGTAAATGAAAATTATCAACCTACAGAGGGCTGAATTCAAAGACACCCCGAAAATCAAAGTGAAAAAATGATGCAGCAGGCCAGTCCATTTTGCTGAAATTTCATTGCAGCAAATCAAAATGGTACTCGGTAGTTTGTATGGCCCCCACATGCTTGTATGCATGCTCCTAATGCACGATTTTAGCCCGATTTTTCACTCGCCGACCGGTTTTGCGAAATCGCCGACAAATGCCCGAAATCGGAGGCAAATCGGTGCTCGTTCACGCAAGTGACAATTACGCAGTGTGAGTCATCAAAGATGCGATCTGAGGGAATCGCGGACATGTCGCCGACGCCCGCAAAATATTTGGCATGCTAAATATCTGGAGCTGTCGGCGATTCACAATCACGCAGTGTGCATGACCTACAGCCAATGAGAGACCAAGATACAGGGCAGAGGGAAGTTCGGGGAGGAGTTATAGACCAGATTATCAGTATTTTAATAGATATATGAACAATTATATCATACAGAAACAAGCACAAACATTTGCTTGACCAGCCACAACATCAGCATAACAGTTACTGCAAAATTATTTACCTCCAACTCTCTTTGCAGAACACCCAATCCCTGTTCCCTGCATCTCCCTCCTGCATAATCTGTTTTTCTTTTTCTCCTTGTAGCTGGAAATCAGCTCACAGACAATTTTTGCGGGCTATATATATAGATATATATATTTTTTTATAATTCCAGTCTTATTCGAGAACTCTGGTCTGACGCACGCGGGTTCTCGCGTTATTTCCTTATCACCTCTGGCGTGTGTTTTGTTGTAAAACTTAGTTTGCGGACTAGACAGAGTTGTCTGCGATTCTTCCTATTGTAAAGTCATGCAGTGTGTAACCTCCTGTCACCGATCCATCGTGCAATGTGAACACAGCAGCGACTGACTGCTACCTCAGATAGTCGTGCAGTGTGAAAACCACGGTGACCCGACGACTTTGAAAATCGTGCAGTGTGAACTCGGCATAATAAGACGATGGATGGTGTCCTGGGGCATTTCCTCCCAGATCTGGACCAGGGCATCACTGAGCTCCTGGACAGTCAGAGGTGCAACATGGCGGCGTCGGATGGACTGAAACATAATGTCCCAGAGATGTTCTATTGGATGTAGGTCAGGCGAGCGTGGGGGCCATTCAATGGTATCAATTTCGTCATCCTCCAGGAACTGCCTGCATACTCTCGCCACATGGGGCCGAGCATTGTCGTGCACCAGGAGGAGCCCAGGACCCACTGCACCAGCGTAGGGTCTGACAATGGGTCCTAGAATTTCATCCCAATACCTAATGGCAGTCAGGGTGCCATTGTCTAGCCTGTAGAGGATATAACAAACTGCTCATGCTGAATGATGTTACAGGCATAATGTTCTCCTTGGCTTCTCCAGACCCTGTCTGTCACATGTGCTCAGGGTGAACCTGCTCTCATCTGTAAAAAGCACAGGGAGCCAGTGACAGACCTGCCAATTCTGGTGTTCAATGGCAAATTCCAATCGAGCTCCACAGTGCCGGGCAGTGAGCCCAGGGCCCACTAGAGGACGTTGGGCCCTCAGGCCAACCTCATGAAGACTGTTTCTAATTGTTTGGTCAGAGACATTCACACCAGTGGCCTGCTGGAGGTCATTTTGTAGGGCTCTGGCAGTGCTTATCCTGTTCCTCCTTGCACAAAGGAGCAGATACCGGTCCTACTGATGGGTTAAGGACCTTCTATGGCCCTGTCCAGCTCTCCTAGAGTAACTGCCTGTCTCCTGGAATCTCCTCCATGCTCTTGAGACTGTGCTGGGAGACACAGCAAACCTTCTGGCAATGGCACGTATTGATGTGCCATCATGGAGGAGTTGGACTGCCTGTGCAACCTCTGTAGGGTTCAGGTATTGCCTCATGCTACCAGTAGTGACACTGACCCTAGCCAAATGCAAAACTAGTGAAAAATGGTCAGAAAAGATGAGTAGGGAAAAAATGTCAGTGGTCTCCACCTGTAAAACCATTCCCGTTTTAGGGGTTGTCTCATTGTTGCCCATCTATTGCACCTGTTGTTAATTTCATTAACACCAAAGCAGCTGAAACGTACTCGGTTACTAACGTAACCTCGGTTCCCTGAGATACGGGAACGAGTACTGCGTCTTGCTTAAGACGCATATGGGAAAAAAGTCTTTTTTCTCCTGAACTAAAGCCTTTTTTTTTCATTCACGCAGTGAAACTGCACGGCCATTGGTTCGTGCAGAGCTTAAAAAGGCTAAAACGGTCTGAGCTTTCTAGGTCTAGTTAATCGTTCCAGAGTATCCCCGTAACTTCGACATCCAGGGGTCGAGAGCTAACAGGTGAACAATGCCAGAGAACTTGGGCGCGGTACGGCCAAGGGCTCTCTGCCATATCCGTTTATGCAGTGCGTGCCATTTCAAGCGGAAAGGACCCTGGCCTGTAAGGCCGGGACTTCCAGGTTATAAAACCTCGCAAATGTGGA
>NW_015540930.1:188601-189502 GCF_001515605.1 Sinocyclocheilus anshuiensis
ATATGGGAACAGTCCAATCACGCCGTGCTAATGTAGTGAAATGACTTAAGGTATAACTTCCATAAGCAACCAATGCTTATAGAGAAGTCAACAATAACCCAAGGCTAAGCGGGCTGAGCTTTCTAGGTCACACCCGGCCTGGTTAATCGTTCCAGAGTATACCCGTAACTTCGACACCCAGGGGTCGAGAGCTAACAGGTGAACAATACCAGAGAACTTGGGCGCGGCATGGCCAAGAGCTCTCTGTCATGTCTGTTTACGCAGCGCGTGCCATTTCAAGCGGAAAGGATCCTGGCCTGTTATAAAACCTCGCAAATGTGGACGGCAAGGCCCAGCCGGCCACCTCACAAATATCCGCAATGGACACACCACTGGACCATGCCCACGACGAGGCGATGCCTCTAGCCGAGTGGGCCAGTACGCTAGCGAGATGGCGTCTACTATCCATCTAGAGAGTCTTTGCTTCGTAACCGGAAACCCTTTGGTGCGGTTACCGAAGCTGACAAAGAGTTGTTCCGATCGCCTATAGGGAGCGGAACGCTCAATATAGATTCTCAACGCTCTGACGGGGCAGAGCAGAGATAGCTCTCTGTCCTCTTCAGTTGGAGGAAGCGCGGAGAACGTAATGACCTGTGCTCTGAATGGAGTGGAGAGAACTTTAGGTACGTAACCGTGCCTCGGTTTCAGGACGACTTTAGAGTCGTTAGGCCCGAATTCCAGGCAGGCAGGGTTAATTGAGAGCGCCTGCAGATCCCCTATTCACTTTACTGGTGCTAGTGCTAGAAGCAGAGCAGCCTTCAGCGATAGCGACCTAATGTTGGCGGACTGTAGCGGCTCGAAAGCGGGGCCCTTCAGGGCCCTCAGCACAGTGGGCAGGTCCCATGAAGGGACGGTAGGGGGA
>NW_015540930.1:189686-190042 GCF_001515605.1 Sinocyclocheilus anshuiensis
GGGCCTTTGCCGTGGTTTAGACACCAGGCGGAGAAAAAAGACCACTTTAAGGCATAGAGGTGTCTCGTAGACAGAGCTCTAGCCTCCGAAATTGTTTAAGACTCGCTCTGGGAGGCACGAAGGCTCCCGTCGAGCGGCCAGAGGTGCAGGGGCCCATAAGTCGGGCCGAGGATGCCATAATGTCCCGTTCGCTTGAGAGAGGAGATCCTGTCTCAGTGGAACAGGCCAAGGGGCCGCTATCAGTAGCTGAGTCAGCTCTGATAGCCACAGCTGGTTCATCCACAGGGGGGCTACCAGGAGAACCCTGTGTTTTTGTTCCCTCACTCGCCTGATTACCTGTGGGATCAGAGCGATCG
>NW_015540930.1:190065-190366 GCF_001515605.1 Sinocyclocheilus anshuiensis
ATGGGCCGGAGGCCACCATCTCTTTTGGGGACGAGGAAGTAACGGCTGTAAAGGCCTGACTCGCTCTGGGCTGGAGGAACCTTTTCCACGGCTCCTTTTGCCAGAAAATTCATCACCTCTGAGCGCAGGACATGGGCATCCCTGCTCTGCACTGAGGTGGGGACCAAGCTGCTGAAGCGCGGGGGTCTTCGAGCAAATTGGAGTGAATATCCTCGCTTTATTATCCCCATAACCCATTTCGACACTCCGGGGATGGCCTGCCAGGCCTCGGCCCGCGTGACGAGGGGTTGAATTAACTCGG
>NW_015540930.1:193057-193416 GCF_001515605.1 Sinocyclocheilus anshuiensis
CCGTGTCTGCTGCGCTTTAGCGGGCTGAACAGCGGGGGTGGCAGGCGCTGGTTTCGCAGGCTGCTGAGTCGGCGCAGATTTTGGGTGAGCTGAGACGGCAGCGGAGCTGGAGCGCTTAGGCAGGAAATGTCGCATAGCCTGGGACGATTTCTGTGCCTCCGTGAAGCGTTCAGTGAATCCTTCGAAGCCGCCTGTCCAGCTGAGGTGTAGGCGCGTCCAGCGAGAGCTGAAGTGGTCCTACACGGCTTAGACAGGTGAGCAGCCTTCGCTCTCCAGCCGATGGCCGTCGGCGGGCAGAGATGCACGGCCACTGACTCATCTAGGGGAGGTGGCTTATCGTACCCTTTTTCTTCAGCGCC
>NW_015540930.1:193666-222150 GCF_001515605.1 Sinocyclocheilus anshuiensis
CCATTCATCCAGACGGCTGCGAGAGGGCTCCTCTGGCGGGGACCACTCTAAACCCAGCTCTTCGACCGCTTTGGAGAGGATATGGAGAAGCTCGGCATCCATCCCGTCTTTAGTGGCACTGGGCGCTTATGATGGCGAGGGGGTGGGGTTATTCACCGAGCCCAACAGCTCCTCTGCATCCGTCGCTGCTAATGACATGCTGTCATCCAGCAGCTCGTCTTCACTTCCCCCGAATGAGATCAGGTCGCTCGCACCAGCAGAGGGACGCTGTTCAGACCGGGAGAAAAGGACGGGGGTATACTCTCTCTGCGGCGAGAGCGAGGCACGCGGGATCTGGGCCGGCGTGAGCTTGCTCGTAGCCGATCGCCAGACCCCTTTGCCCCGCTGTTTTTTCCTCACAGGTCCCTGGGAGGAAGGAAACGGGAGGGCGCGGGGGGCGGAGTCGCTCTCTGAAAAGAAAGCAATCCGTGAGTGGAGAGAGGCGAGACTGAAGCTCTCGCAATGAGAGCAATTAGCACCTGTGAGCGCAGCTTCCGCATGGGATTTCCCCAAGCAGGAAACACACTCCGTGTGGCCATCATCGGCGTGCAGGGGGGACCCGCACAAACCGCAATAACAACGTGGCATTTGCAACAACGCCGATGCTCTTTTAGAAGCTCTTTTAGGAGTCGCCGGATGGTGGCAGCGGAACCGGACCGGAACTGCTGCGTCGCTGGAGCGGCGGAGAAGCAGGTCAGCCGAGCTGAGAGGTCCCGATTCCAGCTGCGAAAGCGTGTCTGTTTGACTGACTTGATGCTATACTCTGATTAAAAAGTGTTCCTTTAATTTTTTTGAGCAGTGTATTTTCAGTTTTCATTTTACATTTAGTTAAAGTTTTAGTAATTTATGTGCTTTTGTCATTTTCGTCGTTTTTTTTTTTTTTTCAATTTTACATTTAGCTTTATTTTTATTTCCGTTTTAGTTTTTGCAATTTAAGTACTTCAAAAAATTGAAATGTTGCCTGAAATTCATAAGTTTAAGTTAATGTTTTTTAAGCTTTTCATCCAATATTTGTATTTTTTTTTTCCAACTTTGTTTCAATTACTAAAAAAAACTATTTTTTAATAGTTTTACTTAACAATAAAAAAAAAACAGCTTCTTAAATGTTCTTTTAGACCGTACATTGCTAGTCTCAGCTTCAGACGTCATGCCCATGGACTGACTTCCTGGCCAGAATAAACTGCAGTATGGGCCAGACTGTTTGATGTCTAGTCAAAGGTCTGGCTATGTGAGACTAGCACATTGCTGACAGCTGAGAAGTTTTCAGAAGATGCTTCCTCACACCCATCAATGCGTCATCCATTCACTATGACACACCCGAGCTGGAGAAGTTCTTTCAAAGCCTTGAGCAAAGCCTTCATCAGATTCATAATCCTTGAACCCACCCTCAGCACAACACAAACGCATTCAAAGGCAAACACCTCCTCCCTGTTGCCACTGGCAAATCATGCATCTCAAACCAAGAAATGCCATCGGCAAGACTGAGAGGTGAAGTGTACTATTTCTTGTCTCGACTGCATTTTAACTATTTTAACAGAGCTCGAAGAAGTGTTGGTAAACTTTGTGAAACATTGTGTGACTCTAGAAGATGAAGTGAAATGTACCTGAAGAGTCCTTTAAATATAGACCATGCTTATTTTTGTACTGTCAGTAAGCAGTTTGCTTTTCTCTGAGGTAATGTTGTTTGTCACGGCTGTGGAAACATTTTGAATCATGGATGAAAATATCTTATTTAAATTCACGTCCCTTCTAGCTTAATTTATTAAAGCGCATGTAATCACAAAACAATATCAACGTTCATTCATTCTAATTGCAGTATGGTGACAGCTTAGTCATATCCATAATTATCCCATTATCCCGTACTGGATGAAATGATTTGCAAGTAAAACTGGTAAAAAAAAAAACACATTTTTATATGACTTTTTTCCTCTCTAAATCAGTGGTTCTCAACCCTTTTTAACTCCAACTCCTACTGTTTTCAGCAATAATCTAAGGCCTCATGATTTTTACATTTTTTTGTGATTGATTGGATAAGGATTAATGACCAATTCTTGCTATTACCTATGCTTGCTTATTACTTAAAAAGCAAATATTAATGTCTTATTCTGCATGACCATATTTTAGATCCCTGAACCCTACCCAATACCTAAACTTAAAGGTATAGTTCACCCAAAAATGAAAATTCTGTCATTAATTACTCACCCTCATGTCGTCCCAAACCCGCAAGACCTTCATTCATCTAACAGAAAGTTAGTAAGGACATCGTTAAAATAGTGACATCAGTGGTTCGACCATAATGTTATGAAGCTACGAGAATACCTTTTGTCAGGGTCAGAAAGCTCTCGGATTTCATCAAAAATATCTTAATTTGAGCTCCGAAGATGAATGAAGATGGCTTACAGGTTTAGAACGACATGAGGGTGAGTGATTAATGACAGAATTTTCATTTTTGGGTGAACTATTCCTTTAACAACTACCTTACTAACTATTATTAAGCAGCAAATTAGGAGTTTATTGAGGCAGAAGTCGTAGTTAATAGTGAGAATTGGTCCCCAAACTAAAGTGTCCAAAATATTTTTTACTTACACAATTTCTACCTGATAAATTAATTTAGAGTTTGGCATACTTAGAAAAATGTATATTAATTATAACAATGCCCATGAAGTTAGAAGATTGTTATTAATTTACATGACCTTTCTAGAAGTCTAGAAATCACACTTTAAAAAAAAAAATCTTCCTGGTTTTTCATAGAAAAAAAAACAGTTGTTGAGGGGGTGAATTAAATTATGAAACATCTTCATTTTTAGTTGTTTGGTGTATTTGACTCTTTGTTTTGTCCTATTTTACATAATTTTGAGACCCCCCTGGACCTTTCCGGACCCCTGGTTGAGAACCATTACTAAATCATTTAAGGATAACAAAGTACTGGGTAAAGAAAAATGTATAATTATCAGTGTAAAAACATACCAAACTGTACACAAAATATGAGTATTAAGATTTATTTTAAGTTTCCAGTGCCCAACTGTTCTTTGGTGTTTGTCATTAGTGTGACAATAGAGACAGTCAGCGTTAACTCTCATCTCCATTTCTCCCTAAAGCGAGGCACTGCAGTAATTTCAAATCATTTCATTTTCAGATAACAGTAACTACATTACCTTAGTGTCATCCTCCTTTCTTCGTCTCCTCCTCCTCTTGAGTTTGTTAATTTTGGTAATGAGTTTTGTCGTCTTCTTCCGCAGATAACTGAGCTCCACAACATTAAGAACATTACTCGAATGCCACGAGAGACCAAGAAACACGCAGTGGCAATTATTTTCTGCGATGAGACGTCAAAGACATTTGCCTGGGAGCCAGGTAAGCACTGTCTCCAACTCTGAGAAAAGTCTTTGTTGTAGTGCTGGATTGTATCCAAAATGGCTTAATTTATTCTATATTTCAAGATGTGCAAGTATTGATTTTCACATATCAGGACTATTAGTTTATTCTTTGATTTATTCCTTTTATACCTTAAAACTAAAGAAGGCACTGCAAAGTGTTCAGGTTATTACGCTAGTAAGTGTTAGAAGAGCCCATTGGGATGCAGAGAATATATATTTTTTAAATTGTGTCATAGATTGTGTCATAGAGAATGAATATAGCCAAAGGCAACAGGCGGATCAGCAGTTAGAAAACAAAACAACAAGAGGAAGGCTTAACACACAAACACGTTTGAAATATGAATGAGATACTTTACTCACCATTAGCTTGGCAGCAGAAGGCGTCTATTCCCATGTGTTTTCTTTCCTCTCACACTGTGAATCTTGTAGTGGAAAGATGGCAATGTCAAAACTGATCAAAGCATTTTTGCAGGGAAAAAAAAAACTACACTCAGAATACAAACATGAATAAGCACTAACTTGGTTGCGAAACAGTTGCAGTTTTAGGTGAGCAATGAGCATTAATATTCAGTTCTGGGATTTACCACATTTGTCATTTTACTGGGCCAAATAAAGCATGATTAACCCTAATTAAGTGTAGACCTACCATGTAATGTGTTTGAACTACCATTCAAAGATTTTGGGTTCAGAATTTTTTTTTTAAAGAAATTGATGTTTCTACTGTACACTGACCACTTTAAGGTAAGTGGTTGTAAAGAATTTATTTTAGCTACATTTAATAAAAAAAAGTTGAAAAGTCAGTCAACTAAATTTGTTTATTTAAATGTAGCTAAAATAAATTGATTGCAACCACTTACCTTAAAAAATGTTAGTAAATTAAATGAATAATTATTTTCAGTGTATGCAGCAAGAACCCATTCAATTGATCAAAAGTGTAAGGAAAGAAGTAATATATGTTACAAAAGATGGTCCTATTTTGAACTTTCTATTCATCAAATAATCTTGAAAAACAATTATCACGATTTCCACAAAACGTTAAGCAGCATTCCACTTTGATAATAAGAACTTTTTCCTGAGCATAAAATTAGCATATTATGGTATCTGTAGAATCATGTGTCACTGATGAAAATATGTTAAAATAGAAATGAGTTATTTTAAATTGTAATACAATTTTACAATATTAGTTTTTACTGTATTTTCGATCAAATAAATGCAGCCTTGGAAAATTCTTATCAGACCCCAAACTTTTGTGTAGCTCATGGATATGTATGAATGAATAAATATAAATGGATAAATATGCTTCATCTGCTTTTGTGCATAATATTTCAGACCAAGAACCTGCATCTAGTTTAACATGGCACTAACTGCACAGATAAAATGCTGAATCATGAGTATTATAAATTGAGTCATTCACCAGCATAAAACATCTCCTTTTTTATGTAAATAGCCTTATTTAAATATATTTATAATTTATAATGAGCTGAATTTGCAAAACTCAGCGCTGTTGAATGGAATTATGTTGAAAAAGAGACATTTTAATACATTGTCCAGTGATGATAGCAGCAGTTATTTACCAGATCATGGAATTGAATGTAACCAGGCATAAACAGTATATCCATGGTGCAGTGTAGATGAGCAGCCTTTCTACTTTTAAACAGGCAATTCAAGTGTCTGGATTGTGCCATTAAAAATTATGTCAAACTACACTCTCTAAAATAAAGTTTCCAAAAGGGGTTTTTCACAGAACATGAGGTATCCAAACCTGTTCCTGGAGAGCCACTGTCCTGAAGAATTTAGTTCCAACCCCAATTAAACACACCTGAAGCAGCTCATCAAGGTCTTCAGACTCACTAGAAAGTACTAGGCAAGTGTGTTGGAGCTATTTGGAGTTAAAATCTGAAGGACGCTGGTCCTGCAGGAGAAGAATTGGATACGCTGTCATAGAAGAATCATTTTGGGTTCACAATGAACCTTTCAGTAAATAAACAAACAATAAATAAATAACCTAAAATAACCCCTTTTTATTATTTTTTTAGATTAACGAGTTAAAAATATTTAACACAGTTAACGCAGGGGCAGGGCTAGGGTTGACCACTTCACTCACAACTGCTGCCTCTGTCTCTTTTTTTTCTTGACAAGAAGTGCGTTTATTTAGTCGCAGAACGTCTTTATGACCACATCAAAAGGGAGACGTTTCAGACGCGCTCCAACTTCACTTCAGCGACAGGCGCGAGTCAAACGAGTGTGGAAACGGTACTGGTCTCGCAGTGCGTGCTCATCAATTGCACGAGTAAAAAGGCGATAAAAGCTGCCTTAAAACTGTGCATGCATGTAATATGTTATATATGAGTCACATTTAAGAGCATGTCTCTGAAATGGTTTTCAGAACTGTCCTGGAACACCTGAATCAACTCCTCAGTCATTAATAGAGACAAAGTGGGTCCGAAAAGGTAAAGAGAGTTGAGAGAAAATACGATGCGTGTGAGATCCGCGTCACTTTCAGCAGCGGCAGCTCTTAAAGTGTTAGTTCACCCAAAAATGAAAATTCTGTCATTAATTACTCTCCCTCATGTCATTCCAAACCTGTAAGACCTTCGTTCATCTTCAGAACACAAATTAAGATATTTTTGATTAAATCCGAGAACTTTCTGATCATCCATAGACTGCAACGCAACTACAATGTTCCCAGGTCCAGAAACATAGCAAGGACATTGGTAAAATAGTCCATGCGCTTACATGAAGCGGAAGCAAGCGCATGTGTCGCGATACTCTTTCCACAATGGCAGACGGGATGAGGAGGAGAAGAATTGTCGAATAAAGTGGTTATTTTTGTTGTCTTTGCACACAAAAAGTATTATTGTAGCTTCGTAAAATTACTGTTGAACCTCTGATGTCACATGGACTATTTTACCAATGTCCTTGTTTCTGGAGCTGGGAACATTACAGTTGTGTTGCTGTCTATGGAGGGCCTGAGAGCTCTCGGATTTAATCAAAAATATCTTAATTTGTGTTCCGAAGATGAACAAAGGTCTTACGGGTTTGGAACAACATGAGGGTGAGTAATTAATGACAGAATTTTCATTTTTGGGTGAACTATCCCTTTAAAGCAATAGCAGGCAAAGTAACCTAATTGCACAGGTATAAATATGACATTTATTATAATGGGTTTATGTGAAGATTGTTTTAAGTTCATTTAAATTAGAACTTATGTTTTAAAGTCTAATAAATGTTAAAATTGATAGCTCTCAATTATACTGTAATGTTGAATGGCTATATTCAATGGTTAAATATTAGGGAGAAAAAAACAATTTTATAGAGACATCAGTAGTATTGATATCAGTGATACTGGCCTTCAGTCATAAAACAGATGCTGTTAAACAAATATTAAAAATATAATGTCTTTATGTTGTTTGTACATTAATTTGAAGATTGAAGATTTATTTACATTGAAGAATGTAAAATTATTGCAATATAAAAGTATATTTAAAAGCTTTAATGTTAGGTGGGGTTAATCACGATTAATTTCAGAAAAAAATGTGCGATTAATTCAATTAAATTCAAGTTTATTTGTATAACGCTTTTCACGATGCAAGTTGTTGCAAAGCAGCTTTACAGAAAATTGAAGTTTCTACATTATATTTAGTAATAGCTTATCAGTGGTGACTTTGTCAAATTGATGTACATATGGCAGAAATGTACGGTAAAAATCAATCAATTAGTTAATGTCATGTAATCAAACAGAAGGTGAACACTATTAACAGCAATGGTTATATGTTGCGATCAAACTTATAGCAAACTTTGGTAGTTTTGTATGTTGTCTGAGGGTTGGCATCATCCGAGGAGTTCTGAGGCGTTGGCTTCATCTCTTCTCTGGTTTTCGGTCATCTCAGGTCTTTGTAAGGGCTGGATCCAGACTGAAGCTTGTGTAATTCCTAGTTACATCCCGTGGCAGAAACAGAGAAGGAAATAGAGAAATATTAGCGTAGTTGCTGTTCCAACTAAGCAAAAAATGATCTGTTCAACCCAAGCAAAAGAATGTTAATGTGCATTTGATCAGATGTAACTGAAGTACAAGGTTATGAGATAGACTGTGTGAATGCTTGGCTAAAGAGATGTGTCTTTAATCTAGATTTAAACAGAGAGAGTGTGTCTGAACCCCAAACGTTATCAGGAAGGCTATTCCAGAATTTGGGAGCCAAATGTGAAAAAGCTCTACCTCCTTTACTTTGCTAGGAACTACCAAGAGTCCAGAGTTTTGCGACCTTAGGGAGCATGATGGATTGTAGCGTGGTAGAAGACTAGTTAGGTACGCAGGAGCTAAACCATTTAGGGCCTTATAGGTAAGTAATAATATTTTGTAACTGATACGGAACTTAATAGCCAGTGCAGAGAATGTAAAATTGGGGTAATATGATCATATTTTCTTGATCTGGTAAGGACTCTGGCAGCTTTATTTTGGACTACCTCCAAAACAGTAGATTATGTGTACTGTTTTTTGGTCCAATAAGTAATATCTCTGTCTTATCCAAATTTAATTAATTTATTTTATTTAGTTTAGTAGGTTAGTATAGTTTATTTTAATTAGATTAATTATTTAATCTTTTTAATCGATTGACAGCACTAAAAAAAAAACTTTAGTGCAGTTGAAAAGTTCCATTGATGTTAAAGGTTCTTCATGGAACCATAGATTCCAGTAAAGAACACTTAAGAGTGTACTCTCAAGACAATGCATAATATTTTGTACAAGATGGCAAAATCGTAAGATATCAATATGCCGTTGCTTGGGTGGTTAGGTAAGACTGTCCCCCTATTATAGTTATGATAATGAAAAGGTTTAGAGTTCCACATCCTGCACAGTCTACAACATACAGCAGTATTTTGTGGATGTATTTGCACCATTACCTCACTTTCATAATTACTTTAGTGAAATGGCTGCTAAAACAAGTCCAATAACAGCAGGTTTAATTAATTTTTAGTGATTTCCACCCACAGTATTGTGTGCAAACATGGTCACAAACTCATTAAAACTCTTTTGACCATAAGAAGCGCTGAATTTGTCCTTCGCCTTCAAATTTCCTGTCAAGCTGAATTCCCAGGTAGGATACTAGAGGAGAGAGAGGGAGGAAAGGGGAAGAAATGGAGGAGACGGGAAGGAGAGGCAGTGGAGTGGATGTGCACGGGGAGAGCGGGACGGTGGACCCGCTGGGATATCATTAGCACCTCTGGGGTCTTCCGCACTGCCAGGGGGAGGTGAGGAATGTTCTCCTGAATCCATTTACCATAATAACCTTCCCACCCCCAGCTCTCCTTCACTCCCTTCAGAGGCAGGATATTAATGGGAAATGGGTAGAGCGGGCATAGGGCATAAATGAAGAGCTGAGCGAGATATGGCCATACACTGAGGGTTTAAAAAGTATACGTGCCTTGAGGCTGTTTAAATGAAGAAGTCTTCAGCAGTATCTGTGACACGTTCAAAGACTTTTCTATGCTGGATTGTTGCTAATGTGTCCTGCTGAATTAGATCACCTTGTTGTCCTTGTGGGAGTAAATCACCTTTGAGTCAATGTGGACCTCGGGCAAATATGTGTGTGTGTGTGTGTGTGTGTGTGTGTGTAAACTCTGCTTGTGGCTCTTTTAATTTTGGCACAGGTACATGTCCACGAGCCACCCCCTCTCGAACTTCCCCTTTCTCACAAACTCCGGCCATATGGAGCTTGTGTCCCTCACATGTCCGCCACATGTAGGAACTCGACCTCCCTCGATCCTTCACTTTCACTTCCTCACCTCCCTCTGAGTCTGTCGGGTTACGCCTGTGCTGCTATGACCCTTTTCTTCTCTCTCGCGCTCTCCCTCATTATTACAATAATCGTGTCTATGAGGGCTGCAACTTAAAGTAGATTTAAATGATTTATTTATTAAGATTTCTCATTTTGTTCAATGCTTCAAGCAATTTGCAAATTCAATTTAATAATTAATATCTAATAATAACACTTTACATTTTGCACTAAAAAATGATCAGCCCTAAAATAATATAAAAATAATATGCTGTTTAAAAGTTTGAGGTACAGTTTGTTTTAAATAAATAAATAATGTTATTCAGCAAAGATACATTAAATTTATCAAGTGACTGAAAAGACTTGTAATTTTTTACGTTTTTTTATTTTGAACTTTCTATTCATCAAAGAATCTTGAAAAAAAAAAGTATAATTGTTTCCACAAAAATATTATGTAGCCCAATTGTTTTCAACATTGATAATAATAATAAATGTTTCTTGAGTAATGGCTGCTGAAAATTCAGCTTTCCTATCACAATTATATTTTAGAATTTAAAACTGTTATTTTAAATTGTAATAATAATTGACCATTTTTTTATTGTATTGCATATTTTACTGTAGTTTTGATCAAATAAATGCTGCCTTGGTGAGAGACTTTTTTCAAAAACATAAAAAATCTTACTGACCCAAACTTTTGAATGGTAGATTTTCATAATATAAAAATTCAGCAGAGTATTGCATTCGCAATGCCAAGGTCATGAATTTGATTTCCAGGCAATGCATAAACCTGAAAAAAAAGTATTCCTTGTAATATAAAACATTTTGGATAAAACGTCTGGCAAATGCATAAATGTAAATATTCATTTAAAACCTAAATTTGTTGTTTAAATGAATATTGCTTTGATCCAAATAAAAGCTCTATTAAATACTTGCTTGCTTGCTCTTAGTATGCTCTGCTTTGCCAAATGAAAATGCTTGCCTTTGAAGAATAAAGCGATAAACTGTAATTAAATTAATTTTCCCCCTTCCATGTAAATGCATTTTTCACTGTTCTTTAAAGTGGCTGCACTGACGTGGTCCTCCAAGCAGGGCCCACAGATCCTACTAATCAATAATGAAATTCATTGTCAATTATTTCCATTACCGATTTGTTGTTGCAGCCCTAATCTATTTCATCCATCCTGACCCATTTTCTTGCTCCTAACTATTTATCATGTAGTTCTTCTCATTTCCTGTGCTCTGAGTGAACCATTAACCATGTGAAGATGTTGTGCTGTAAAGTGCTGTGATTCCACCGGGCATCTTTGTGTTTGTGCACATAGCTGCCTGAGCACTTGAGAGTTTGCCATGCTGATGAAGTATTTGTTTATCCAATTTTCCACTCAGTGGGCCCAAAAGTGTGTGTGAATTTAGACACACTTAAAGGTCACCGTCTCAGGAGAGAGGCCATGCAAAAAAAGAAAAAATCCAGCAAAAAGCTTGTATAGAATAATGGGGAAATGTGCACAATGATTTGAGAGTTTAATAAGTTTGATAAAGAGAATTCAAGACGTTATGTTTTTTCCCAGCTTTTGGATCTCTGTGCATGATTTACACAGTATTATGAGTGAAATTATTTGATAAGTGTCTATTGTACTATTTTAAAAAATTCATTTGGCACATTGAATTGAATATTTTGAATGGTGCCTGCTCACATTACTCAAGCAGGCAAAATTAAAATGTCAACAGCCATACAGTGTTCATTTTAGGCTTCAATTACTACAGCTGAAATATACTTAGGGCAACATCAAGCAGACAGCCATTGTTATTCAAACAAGCTCAGCTGAAAACGCAAACTTGACGAGGTCACGAATCTGCTAACAACTACTTGGCACGTAATTAGACAAATCTAATCTCATAATGTTGAGCTTTCAAACCCATGTCACATGCAGAAGCGGTGTAGACCGAGCTCATTTTGTAGTTGGCATATAGTCATAATTTGTGCTCCCTTTCCTTTGTGTGATTGTGCTAAACTGCATGAGGTGCTTCAGAGTGGATGTTGATTTGTGAGGTTCACTCATTAGAATGATGCTCTTCAGAGTCTGCTGTAGATTAGCCCAGAGCTTTTGAAGAATAGAGTAAAAATAAAAAATAAAAAGCTCAACTCCTACAGAATGCTATTTGTGTTGTTCTTTTGTGTGCATACAGGGGCCAGAATATCTATTGCTACACCTGCCAATGATGAGCAAACTGAGAAAGTGTGCCACCCTAAATACTAAATAATAACTGCCTATTAAACTCTGCATTATTTATATTTCTGAAACTGTAAATATATAACATTAACTTTATGTAAAATATCACATCAGATCATATGTACTGTACTATACATATATATATATATTTCAGTTATATGTATTATAATTAATATTTATATCATTTATTTATATTAAATATTTAAAATAGTGTGTGTGTGTGTGTGTGTGTGTATGGCACATAGATGGCACAGAATGTAATCCTACACATTTAATGAATATATGATTGTCCACACTATTCTAAATTTTGTCATTTCATCTGAACATCAACATTTGTGAGGTTAATTGATCTAATTTAGTGTCTCTGGAAACAAAGCAAAATAAAACAAAACAGAACAAAACAAAATAAAACAGAACAGAACAAAACACTAACAACAAACAAAATAAAAAACAAAAACTAACAAACAAACAAAATAAAAAACAAAAACTAACAAACAAACAAAACAAATAGTGATCTATGACATTGTATTATGTTGAATATTAAAGTTTTTTGTATCTATTTGTTAATGAGGGGTTTGTGGACACATTCATGTTTTCATATTTGTGGAGTAATTATAATTAAAATGATATTTATTCTGAGGTGAAAATATAAAAGATGACCCCCCAGAACTGGCACAGAAGGCCCCAAGTGGCATGTTGTTACTAGTGTTATTATGTTTCATTTTAATACTTATTGCAATTCATAGGGCTATTATTCAGTAATTTCTTTAATTACTTTACTGACATCTTTGCTTTTCATTACAACCCATAGGCTAATTGAGTGAAATCATTTAATTTGAATTCATAGTGTTGCAATGGTATATCTTCAATTAAAACATGGACAATTAAATATGTAAATATTCATATGCCTGTATAAACGTCAAAGAATAAATGTACATTTCAGATTAATCTTTTTTTACTGGGATTCTGCTTTGTCTGTCTTCGATTCATCAATTACTCAACTAAATTGTCAAAAAGAAAAATTGAAGTAGAATAATTGATTTAGCATTTTACATTAATAAAACTGTAAAAAATGTACAAATATTATTCAAATTAATATCAGCTTTTACATTTTATAAAAGTTTAGCCAGGGGGGCTTCTTGCCCCAGGTATCTCAGTTGCTTATTTGAATAATTTTACTTTTTGATTTAATGACCTGATTCAGCAAATGTTTCTATTTATTTCCCATAATAATAACATATAGTCTGATGTATCGTCATCCTGCACATGCTTAGCTTATATCTAAATAGGTTACAATTTAAAAATAAATGCACTTTGTTCTTAAGCGGGGCATCGTCCCCCATCTTACCCTATATAGTGTGATTGTAATAAATAGTAAAGTTCACATAAAAATTAAACTACTGTCACCGTTTCCCCTCATGCTGTTGCAAACCTGTATGGCTTTCTTTCCTCCATCATTGCACTTTTTAAAAATGGTCAGTAGTTCTGTTTTCTTTAGTTGACAGCCAGGTTTTACTCACATTTGGCACTCGGCGAGTATTTTTAGACACTGTGTCCACACCTATGAACTTGACTGTCTTATCTGCCTGTCCGTCTGTCACTTCTATATGTCTGTCTGTCCATCTTTGTGTCTGACTACTGGCTGCTTAGTTTTAAAGCAGAAAGCATTCAATATATTCTCAGAAAGGCTGAGGTGGTCGATGACTCATCAACTAAATGCTAAATAAAGTGCTAAATCTGTAAATGTGTTTTCCTCCTGCTTGTTGCAGTCTCTTCATCAGCTGTTCCTGTATGTTTGCATATAAAAATGATGCTGTGGATGTGTGTGTCCGTCCACAGAGCTGGAGGCCGAGGAGTGGTGGAAGTTATTGTGTTTGGAGTGTCTGGGCAGCAGACTTAATGACATCAGCCTGGGAGAACCGGACTTGTTAGCAGCAGGGGTGCAGAGGGAACAGAACGGTCAGTATCCAATTAGAGCCCGGCTTTTTGCGTGATTTTTCCTCTTGTACTCCCTAAATGATTCTATTACAGGGTCCAAATGTGTTTGTTAAACACAGTCCGTCCAGGTCTGTTCTCATGTTTATAAATGATCTGCTCGGGCCAAGGTTCTTTACTAAGCGCTAATGGGCACCGCCGTGCATCAGAGTATCAGCCCATAATGAAGCTTGTCATAGAGATGGATGAGATTATGGCGCAGAAGAAAAGCAGGATGAATGCTTGTGGAACCTCTGCGAGAAAACGCTTAAGAGAATGAGTGAGAATCTTTAGCGAATGCAATCCATTTCTTTCTGGAATGAATGAAGCAATGTGTGGCCAAACGGCTAAATTAAAGCACTGGGTCTAAAAGGGTTTCACTTCAGGACTCTTCACATCAGGTGACAACCCAAAACAGTACCAGGATTGTTCACTGTACAATAAACAACAACGAAAATAAAAAAAAAAACATTAAATTATTAGTATAAATAGTATTCATTTGCATTTGTTGTTGGTGTCTGCCTTTGGCTAGTTTCTACCAAGCGACAGGTGAATTTGCATCAAAATACAGCAAAATGAGCATTTGCTCAACAACAAAAAAGATACGAGGAATGTTTTATCCTCAAAAAAAAAAAAGATTAACTACTCATGCTTATATGGATAGTTTTCTTTTTTTTTAAATATATAAAAAATTATATGATTTTTTCATTATATATAAATATATAATATTTAGTGTATGGAAATTTATAACATATATTTTCATTATTTTTAATAATTTAATATACAAATATTTATTATTCAATTTTATATTAAATATAAAAACTATATAATATCAAATATTTAATATTTATTTATATTAAATAAAGACTATAAGAACAATCTTGAAGCATTATTGAATTTAAACATATTATATTATAGTTTATTAGACATACAGTGGGTACGGAAAGTATTCAGACCCCCTTAAATTTTTCACTCTTTGTTATATTGAGTGAAAAATTGAAGGGGGTCTGAATACTTTCCGTACCCACTGTATATATTATATATTATCTTGTCACGTTATTTGCATGTTGTTATTGCAAATAGTTAAAACAACAAATGTATTTCTTTTTATAATATCAAATTAGAAATTTTATTTTATTTTATTTTATTTTATATTTTATTTTATTTTATTCCAACAAACCCCCAGTCTGCAGTAGGCTTGCCGCGATAGACGGTGCTGACGGTGATACCGGTAATGTTACAAACGTTTCTTATTTATTTGGTTATATATTATACATGTTTACTTAGCCTATTTCCAGTTTTGTATACCTATTTAAACTTTATGTAAGTTATTTGTTATTTTATATTAGGCATAGCCTGCCCTATAGCATGGTGTATTTTTATTTGTTTTGTTAATAAAAGTTCTATGTTTATATATAGGCTAAAGTGAGTTTGACGTTGTATTTTGTTGATGCATTCAAGCAATTCAAGCCGAACTGCTGCTAATTCGAAAGTGAAAGTAAAATGCGCACGGCGCTTTTAAGCTATTTAAAAGAGAAGGAAAGCGAGGAAACGAGGGAAAATTCAAACGAACTAAAAATGAACAATTGCTTTACGCCGAATTGCCACGGTTTGAAAGTGAAAGTAAAATGCGCACGCCGTTTTTACAAGATATTTAAAAGCGAAGGAAAGCGAGGAAAAGAGGGAACGCCCCCACCCCCACGGTGATACCGGTATTACCAGTGTTGTCACACATCGATTAACCGGTGGGAAAATAGAACCCTAGTCTGCAGTGCTTATGACTTTTTATTCCAGAGAGATTTTATATTGAATATAATGTTTTCTGTGACTATAAAAACAGTCCTGACCCACACGTTGAGAACCGTTGCTTTAAGGCAACTGCATCTCCTCCCAGATCAGACTGTTTCAGTCTGAGATGGCCTGAGTTGTGTCTGTGTTTATGTGAGTGTTTTTTTTAAACATAATTCAGAAAATCAATACCAGTTCATCTCCAAGTGCTGGCGAAGCATTCAAGCATTAAGCTGCGGCAGACACCGTATAGAGTGATCATCAAATTTTTTTCAATCAAATGACAGGCAAATATTGATTTGTTTTCATAATGAGAGCGCAATGTGTATATGATTATATCAGCTGGAGGTCAGCAAAATGATCGTTTCTCCACTGTTCGACAGCTGAGGAATAACGAGCAGAGAGTTTGCCATTTGCGCTTCAATTAGACCCCTCTAACGGCGGGCTGCGATAATTAAATCAGAGTTAATTTTCACAATCCCTAAAATAGCCCCCACATTACATTGCCTCTTCCTCCGGAGAGACACATAGCTTATTTTGAAGCATTAGGTATAATTAGGCACTATTAATTTGGATTATGAAGTACACCCTTGTCTTTTTGGAGATAATTGTGATGGTGTGGTTACTCCAGTCGTGGTTGGCTCAACTGCGGCTCTATGGCAACAATCTGTTGACCTTTGTGCACTGCAAGAGCCGTATCTGCAAGAAGAGAAAATAGTCCGTCGGAAAAATAATAATCATGTTAGATGGCACTGTTGAGATGTGCTCGAGATTCCCAGCCGTACCCTTTAATTCTCTGTCATCTTTAGGCAGAGCAGAATCTTTCAGCTGCTCAAATAAAAGCTGTTTGAGATGTCTGTAAATATGACAGCTGAATGGACTGTACCGCCACAGTGGTTGCCCTTTTTTAAGCAAATTTAATTATTATTAAAAGAAATGTTGATCAAACAGCAGTCTGCAACCTTTTCATATCTGTTAAAGAAACTATTTACCCTGTTATGAATTTTCTTTAACATAAAACATTGGTAATTTCTGTCAGTGTAAGCTGCTATTGTTGCTGAACCTTTTTGAGTTATTTACTTCATTTACTTCCTTAAATAATTAATTATTAGAGTTTTTATTATTTAAAATGTCACTTTTGCAAAAACCCCTTCAGCTTCATGGCTCCAATCTGATATATAAAAGCTACTTTTAGTGATCGAATCAATTTGCCAATGGAAAAAAACTACTATCTACTATATACTATCTACTACTGATCTATTTTTTTCCCCTCCATTTAAATATTTGTAAAGATGTCACATGTACAGATGTAAAATAAATTGTGTTGTGAACACAATTTCAATAAATATTTAATACATCATAAATAATATTATATTATATAATTAAATTTTTTATTAATTAATTAATTAAATATTATATAATTATTATTTTCATTAATAGCTAAAATGAAATATTTTGACATTTTATTATATTTTATTTTATTACAAATACACTCACATCCTCAAGAGTTTTTCTTTGTTCAAAGCTTTCTGCATCTGAAGAGATCAAATTAAGTTTTTAATTTTAATTTATACAATGGTTTCAAGTATTTTTATTTTATTATTTTATTTTATTTTATTTTAACCCAATCTGCGATACTTACTTTAGTATTATTGAGATACAATTATAAATTTATTAAAATTTTGAATCCGCTTTTTATTTTTCTATTTTCCATTTTAATTTTAAATGTTAAAGTTTTGGTCTGTTTGTTGTGTGTTTTTGTCTTTTTTTATTTTTTTTTATATACATTTCTATATAGTTTTATCAGCTTTTAGTTCAGTTTTAGTTATTTTAGTACATCTAGTTTAACTAATTAAAATGAGGAATGATGAGATAACTTTATTCAATTTCTGTATATTTTCTACTTGCTGAAGGGCACAGGTAGCTAAATATGACATTTATTACATATAAAAATATTGTAATGCATTACTTTTAAAAGTAACTTTCCCCAACACTGTCACCAAGGCTGCATTTATTAGATCAAAAACAGTAATATTGTGAAATATAATTACAATTTAAAACTCTTTTCTATTTGGATCAATTTTAAAATGTAATTTAAGTGAGGATTTTTTTTTGGTTTTAGTTAACTATAGTACTTATGACTTTTACATTTATTTTTTTTATTCCAGAAAGATTTCATGTTTACTTGATGCCGACCCCAAATCTGGACATCTACGGAGAGTGCACAATGCAGATCACCCACGAGAACATCTACCTTTGGGACATCCATAATGCCAGAGTCAAGCTGGTCACGTGGCCGCTCAACTCCCTGAGGAGATACGGCAGAGACTCGACCTGGTTCACATTTGAGTCTGGAAGGTGTGTGAACGACATTCGATTCTAGTTGGGAGTGCTTTTGTCTGACAAGATGTTTTCATCATAAATCAAATAGTCCTGATTCTGCTGCTCTGGATATTGATTCGCTGATTCATGATGGTGCTCAGCATTTAACATATGCTTTCCCTTGCAGGCTGCCTTTAAAGCCTACTCTTACTGTTCAGCCTATTACGACAAGAACATGAGTGTACTGAAAACTAATAGAAGCTATAATTGCTTAACGGATGTGTGTGTGTGTGTGTGTTGTGCTCTTACAGGATGTGTGATACAGGGGAGGGTTTGTTCACGTTCCAGACCAGAGAAGGCGAGATGATCTATCAGAGAGTTCACTCTGCCACACTGTCCATTGCTGAGCAACATGAACGCATGATGATGGAGATGGAGAAGAGCTCACAGGTATAGTAAAAGTAGACGTCCCATAATTTTACAGGGTACATTTTACGCGTTGCGTTGCATCGCGCCGCGCAAACATAAAACCGTGTCTGCATTTGTGATCGGAGAAACAGCAAACAACAGGCGCTACTCTACACTGCTCAAAGCTCACGTTTGAATCATCAGTGACAAATTATTTAAATATGAAAACGTACTTACAGTCTGTGAGTCAGAACAACCGTCATTGTAATCTACTCTACCAGGATCAGGAAACAGTCCTCCATAAAATGCGCTGGACACATCTGTATATTTGGGTTGAACTGTTCTGGAACAGTGTTGTAAATACAACTTAACCACTGATTTCTAGTCGTGTCCTCTTTTGGAAGGCCAAACAAAGTATTTTCGCTTTCACAACGAAACACACAGCGTCTTCACAACATGGCGGTGGCGGTGGCAGCAACAATAAAGTTACGCCTTCTTTCTTTGCGTGAACATTTGGGCGGTGTTATGCAAATCTTCCCACATCGTGATGTAGACATGTGGGGGCGTGTTTAAACGAGGCGTTTAGGAGGGCGTGGACTAGTCTTAACTTTTATAAAGAATATCTCTTTGGGTTTGAGACTTTAGTCTTTGCAACTTTAGGGATCTTATCTATTCACGAACAGCTTGTAACACTCCAAAGAGAAAGGAAAACTTGAAATATGCATCATATGACCCCTTTAAATATTTTTAACGCCGTTAAACTGGAAAAATTAATTGCATGCGTTAACGCGCTAATTTTGACAGCACTAATTATTACCTTAGATCAGATAGCCTAAAAATCAACCTTTTATCACAGCACAATATACAGTAATTAAATATCAGGACTGCAGCTTCCCTGTTAAGATTCTGCCAGTTTTCTAAGTATGTTTTCCCGCTTCCTTGCTTGCACAGTGCACACAGTATGTGATGTTTCATAAATCCAGGTCACAGAACACTGGCATCTTTGAAAAGCAGCTGCTGTCAACTAATCCTGAACTGCACTATTGTTCGAGTACCTTCAGAAATGCTGCACTTATGTGTTCCTATAGCTCAACTGGTAGAGCATGACGTTAGCAACATCAAGGTCAAGAGTTTGAATCCCAAGAATGTGCATATTGATAAAACGCATACCTTCAATGCAATTGAAGTCGCTTTGAATAAAATGTAAATGTAAATGGATTTGAGACACATCTTAGTTGCAAGATAACGACAGAAATAACAGCCTCAGGAGTTTTTCAGTGTTCAAAGCTTCTGAACACTAATGCCTTAAAATGTTATCCTACCATTTTGGCTATCAACGTGTCATTGAAAGCACATTTTGGTTATTTCTCTGAACCCCCTGAAGCTAGCGAGGCTGATGAATCGTTCAGTCGCATGATGCGGATGGTCTTTCCTGCGCTATTTAAACTGCGCCTCTGCCTTGCTGGCAGTGAATCTGTGCTGTCATCTCTAAGGCCTTTAGTGGAGGCTGATGAGACTTGACCATATGGCCCTCCGCTCAGATCTCGCCATCCAGGACCCCTGCCAAAAATGCTGCTCGCTCTGAAATCTTGATCAAGAGTACCGCTAAGAGTCTTTATTGGTTTTGGATTTACGAAATTCTCTTAAAATGCTGTGATAAATGCTCTTTTTAAAAGGCTGTAATGACATCACACTCCACCTGTCATCTGTAATGATCAAAACAGCCTAATGGAGGGGTGCTGTTTACCGGAGAGTCTCGGTCTTTGAAATCTTGTCAGCGTAAGCCCTTTCCGAATGATTTGACTGGAAATATAACCAATGTAACCCAATGATTTTCTGCTCTGCCTCACAGACTCTTTCAAACGAGAGCACATTAACAAAGTCGATATCTCTCCCGCGAAGCGCTTACTGGCACCACATCACGCGTCAGAACAGCGTGGGAGACATCTGCAATTACCAAGGTAAGACAGAGCTCCTTCCCAGTCCACAGCTCAGTGAAAACACCATCTTTATATGTCTGTCGTACTTATGAGGGTGACGATTTCATCTGAAGCTCCACTGGGTACATTTATAAATTGGTGAGCAACACTGGCCCTTTTGCTTGGGTAAAATAAATCAATGCGAGGATTGAGTAAAGCATTAATATGGCAACACATTTGTGCATATACCATGTTTTTTACATCCTGCTGGCCTTTCTGGAGTCCTTGAGTGAAAGGTGTTTTTTCTTAGACTTTTGACAGGGTCTACTGTGGGCGTGTTAAGGTCCAATAGGGAAAAAAAGGATGGCTCAACCCACAAGTACTCTTTAGAGTATGGTGATGTTTATTTACAGGTGCACCGAAAGTCCAATAGTCCAACCGTGAAGAATCATTTACAAGTGAACAGTCCCAACAAAAAACTAAAAAAAATACAAAGTACCAAAGCAACCAAAAAAATAAATAAATAAATCAAAGATATATAAGTATCCAAATATATACAAAAGTATCCACACCGTACAAAATAGGTTTTTCAGCTCACGGCACCGCAGTAGCACGCTTGCTTTGACTTGGTGAATAAGCAACCAACTGGAGTCTGGCTGAGGCTTATAAAGGCCAGACTCCGCCCACTTTTTGGGCACACCAGGTATGTTTTACCAGGTACATTGTCTTCTACATTAAGCTAATTCACAATAATGTAGCCTTGGAAAGAAACAAACATTATACAAACAAACTGCATTAAATATAACCATAATAAAACCAACATCAATAACGCAATCTAACTCCTTTTACAGGTTAGAACTCTGATACCCCACATAAAAACAAGACATGGGTTCAGCGGTGAAGAAGGTTACTTCTTCACCGGGTAGCCGGTGTTTTGTATGCGTTTGGCCAATGTAAGCAACAGACACTTACGTCACTGGTAGTTCCTATAGAACTGTTTTAGACCCTACTCTGAAGTAGGAGCTAATTTAGTTCCTCCAAATGGAGTTCCTAGAACTAAAACCATTCCTAGTTCCTGCTGTGCGAATACACCAAAAAGCGGGTACTTGTGCCAATAGTACTAGGAACAATGAAAAGGTTTGTCCGGTGTGAAAGCCCCCAAAAACCACCATTAAATTATTATAAAAGTAGTTTGTTTAACATGTGCACTATTTTTTGAGTCTTCAGAAGCTCTTCAATAACTTTGCGTGAAGAGAACAGACCAGAAGAACAGAATAGTTTATTTTTTAACTATTCTTTACTTACTTTCTTCCATGGAATAAGAGAATTTCAGCGGAATATTCAAGCTGCTCTTTTCGTCACAGTGAAAGTAGTGAAGAAAGATTTTTCTAACTAGATTTAGTTTGACTCATGCACTATTTTCTAAGTCTTCAGAAGATATACAATAGCTTTGTGTGAGGAACAGAACAAATTCAAATTGAGATTCACTAATAATCTTGCTTTGAAAATCACTCTCAATTCACTTTCATTGTATGGAAAAGAGCAGCTTAGTCATTCTACAATATATACAGTTTTTTTTTTAAATTCAGTAAATAATGACAATTTTTAAAATTATTCTTTAACTTTTAAATAATTTTTTGCTGCTCCCCTCACTGATGCACATTTAAATGGCATATCCATGTTACAAAAATACATATTGCATCTACTTGCTATTTGTGCGCCATTGATTGATTTATTTTTTTTTTCATTTCTCATGGATAATCTTTTAGCTAATGCTTTTGAGTGTTGGATTGGAAGAGTGTGTTAACTGAGAGAGGTCCATGTGGTCCAGAGACACATCGCATTAGGGAAATGATATGTCCATCTGCTGGGAGAGAGATGAGTTAATCTGCCTGGTGAGAGATAACTGGACACCACATGGTTTTGGTGCCTCGGTTTTTGTCAAGCTGTCAAAACTGTCCTTTGTCATATGTGAATAACCTGTGCTTTTACTGTTGTGCAATTTCACAAGGATATTTGAACATATGAATGCATCAGTGTGAGAGCACAAAAAGATTATTGGCTATAATGACACAATATTTGCGTCCCTAATCAGTGAAAAAATGTTTTGAGGCAGCTCCAGCTGCTGATGTATCTGCCTCTGAGGCAGCCGGCCTTAAAACCACTGTCTCATTCATCATTGTGGCATTCCCATTGTTGAGATGTTAGCCTGATATAGTGAATGTTCCCCCTCCTCATCAGCTTCCCTCAGAAATACAAATTCAGCAGAATGCTGCTTTTTTTTCAGTGAATAAATTGAGTGCATCACCATGTTGAAGGACGGTGTTTAGGTTGAAGAGTCAATGAGAGTACGCGCCTTCCGTGAGAGGAAAATGGAAAATATTACAAAGATCTCTGCTGTGCAACAGCACTCTCCTTACGAATTGTGCTGAATAGAGGACTTCACCACCTGTGTAAGATGGCATATACAGCATAAGATGCTTTTTTTTAATCAATCAGCACGCATATGAACAACCCACCGCACTGCTGCATGTGATAATATACAGTTCATGGCTTAAATCTAATAATTCACACTTGAAGAAAGGATATTACATGAATAAATCAGTGAGCAAAGATGAATTGGTGACAGCTGATCATTAACAAACAGTATGTAATGTTCAGTATATTTGTTTAACGGCTCATTAGTTTGTGTACATTTAAATATTTTTAATATAAAAGTCAAATGTTTCAATAAAATAAAATGTAAGTATTCAATAATAAGTAATTATTATTTAAGTCATTAAGTAATAAATAATAAAATGTACACCATTGTTCAAAAGTTTAGGGTCCGTATTTTTTTTTTTTAAAGAAATTAATACTTTTATTCAGCAAGGATGCATTAAATTTATCATTGAAAGTGAGGCATTTATAATGTTACAAAAGAAACCATTTCCAGTATTGATAATAATAAGAAATATTTATTGAGCACCATATTTAGAATTTAGGTATGATTTCTATAGAATCATGAATGAAATAATGCCTGGAAAGTGTTATGTTGATGCTGGTTCAGTCACAGCTCAGGTGAAAGATAGAAAACAGGGGCCAAACTGGCAGCGTACATTTGGTCACAAGATAAATTTGTAGTCAGCAGGTATGGATTTGCTGACTCACATTATATGAGTCATACTGTATGTTCTGGTAAAAATGGATCACCTCATTCCCCTCCAAGACATGTAGCACAATTAATAAATACTTCCTGTTACAAATAGCCTTGCAGTATATTACTTTTTTTAACCACCTTAGAGAAGGTGAAATAATAATGTCACAATAATGTCTTTAAATTCAACTACAGTACTTGTCCGACACAGAATTTGCCAAACTTTGGATAAGTAAATCAAAAGTAGGGCTGTACTATGAACCAAATCGCAGTATCTAGTGTCTGTGAATATTAACCTGAAAAAGACTGCTTTCACACAATACTTTTTTGTCCATGTTTTGAACAGTAAACTTCTGTAGGTATTGTTAGTTTAAAAGGTATTGTACATTTAAAAGGAATTGTTTTCATTTGATTACATTTTAAAATATGAAGTTTTATGCATTCATTTGATAGCCACTGTTTTTTGGTAATACATTTGTATTAAAACATAAAACACAACACATTTACATTTTAAAAATGTAAAAATAAGTACATGCTGGTCCGATTTATTCAATTATTTAGCAAGTTTCAAGAGTTTATTTTTTTTCCTCAGAAATGTGTGATATAAACTCACAATTGTGAGTTATAAAGTCAGAATAGCGGGATATAAACTCACAATTACAAGAAATAAAGTCAGAATTCCGAGATTAAAAAAAAAAAAAAATTCTGACTTTCTGAGTTTTTTTATCTCGCAATTTTTTTGTTTTTTTTCCTCAGAATTGTGAGATAAACTCGCAATTGCAATTTATGAAGTCCCAAAGGGAGGGCCCATCTTGAGTGTTTGTTGCTAAAAAGCTAATTTTTTAGTTACATCTGACCATAGAAGCCAGTCCCATTTGAAGTTCCAGTCGTGTCTGACAACAGAATATGCTGGGGATTGTTTTTGGATGAGAGCATTTTCTTTTCTTGATTTTTTTTCTTGAAACGCTTCCAAACAACATGTGGTGTAGGTGCTGTTTGTTTTTGTTTTTTTTTAAGGTTTTCTGACCCTGAGACTCAACTATTTTCTGCAATTCTCCAGCTGTGGTCCTTGGAGAGTCTTTAACCACTCAAACTCTCCTCCTCAGTGTGCATTAGGATGATATAGACACACGTCCTCTTCCAGGCAGATTTGTAACATTTTCTGTTGATTGGAAATTCTTAATTATTGCCCTGATGGTGGAAATGGGAATTTTCACTGCTCTAGCTCTTTTCTTAAAGTCACTTTCTAATTTGTGAAGCTCAATTATCTTTTGCTGCACATCAGAAATATATTCTTTGGTTTTTCTCATTGTGATGGATGATTAAGGGAAATTGGCCTTTGTTTTCCCTCTTATTTATATTCCTGTGAAACAGGAAGCCATGGCTGGATAACTTCATGTTCATAATCACCCTGGTATGCGCAAAATTGTAAATATGAATGGGAATATACTTCAGATATTTTACTCATAAGAATTTCTAGGGGTACCAATAATTGTGTCCAACGTGTATTTGAGAAAAACATTTATGTCATAATGATATTTCCCCCCATTTTAAATTCTTATACTCCAATGAAAGGTTAGATTTATGTGAATTTTTTAAATAAAAGATCAAAATGATTAACAATGCAGATTTATTTTCACAGCCTTCTTTGATCATATTTACCAAGGGTGCCAATAATTCAGACCACGACTGTAAGTCGCAATTGCGCTTAAAAAGGTCTTTTTTTCTCAGAATTGCAAGAAAAAAGTCAAATACAAGATAAAAAGTCGCAATTATCTTTTTTATTATTATTTTTATTTTTCAGTGGTGGAAACAGGCTTCCATATTAAGGTGTTTTTATTTTCAAGTTTTTTTCTGTGCTGTGTGATTTAACACGCTGCAATACTGTGAAGCTTTCAATTACACCACTATAGAAAGCTCCCCTTGTGTCATAATTATATCTAGCATAATTACTGTAACAGTGAACTGTGAACAGAGAACTCGCACTTTGTAAGACACACACACAGGTTAATTCAGTTCCACACTTTTTTCAGGGGCCAGCTGCATAAACTTTGCCTCTGTTAAGACTGTTTGACCAACTAATAGTTACCAAGAGGTAATGATACATATTTTTTGGATTCAAATTAGACCAATTTTATGTTTTTATGTAACCAACATTAAAATGTTACGACCAGTCTTAAAGCAAAAAATTAGATGACTAACTTAGCATTTTATGCCACTGTACGAACACTTGCACTAAGCACATGGTTGTCTGGGTTCGTGCTGAGCCAGTCCAGTCCATATACAGACTCAAAAATGCCCATCTTCGCATACCTCACCATCTCTGTAATCTGAAATCAATGCACAACAGACTCAATCTGTGTGCCTCCCTGCCAGACAGCACGTTCCCAGCAGCTCCAACCTAGCAGCGATGGTATAAAGAGGCTTTTCTGGAAGATTCAGACAAGGAGGAAGGAGAGAGCTTTTCTTATTATACTGTTATATACACACTCACATGCTGCCGTTTCGGGTCTTGGGAATGCTCTGGAGTGGTTTGATAAGCCTGATTGGTCCCATGTGTGTCCTTTTGACCAGCTGCACCTTGCTTTTCTACTGATTGGGACTCTTCTGTTCCCTGTCAAAGATTGTACTGTGTGTGTGTGTGTGTGTGTGTGTGTGTGTGTGTGTTTCCTTCAGCAAAAACATGAGTAGGCGTACTTTTGCAGAGAAGTGTTATTTTTGTTACTCTTACAGCTGTGTATTCGTTAACTAGTGTTACTGATTCCTGTGCTGATAATGGCCATATTAGCCACTGACTGATATTTAATGTAAACAATCTATAAAGGTTTGCAATTAAAAGTGTAAGGCCACACCAGGCATTCAAATTTAAATTAAAAAAATAAGTTCGTTTACATACAGTATATAACTGGTATTTTATGACCTCATATTAGTTAGATTCCATTGAATATTTGTACTTTTAACAACGCATTTGTTACATCTCACATCTATTTAAATTAACTGTGTAAATAAATTAATTAATACATTAATTAAATCTAAAATATGTAAATCTAAACTATGTCAAATGTTTAGCCTGAAATCTGGATGATGCAAGGGGAAAATTCATGGACATGTTGTTTCTCAACTACCCAATTTTAGACTTTTGAAAATGGAGGCTTTTGCTTAAAACCTTTTCTTCTGCCTTCATTAGTTTGGCTCATTTACTTTGGCCTTAAGGTTTGTAATCACCTTGCGGTGAGTGGCTGTCTGGTGACGGCAGGTTATGTGTGAGCAGATTGGGCTTAATGTAAATTAACTTTCAGAGCAGGACAATGTGAGTTTACTGATGCATAGAAGTATGTAGTGGACAAAAAATGTTTATCCCAGTCAAATCAATTTCATTCATTTAAATTGACCATTTATCTGAGAAATGTCCACCATTTTTTAGTTGAAATAGAAAATAATATTTTGTACTTTTCTTTAGAGACATTAGCTCTATGCATGCGTGTGTGTGTGTGTGTGTGTGTGTGTGTGTGTGTCTGTGTGTGTGTCTGTGTGTGTGTCTGTGTGATTGTATTATTTTAATTATTAGTAAGGATGTCCCGATCAGGTTTTTTGTGCCCCCAATCCGATCCGAGTCAAATATTGAGTATCTGCCGATACTGAGTCCCAATCCGATACTTGTATATTCCTAGTGTCTGGTGCACAATTCAAGTACATTAAAGTTATTAAAATCAATCCAATGTATACAGAGTTGTGCAGAGAGTAAAAGTAATATATGTATAATATATAATTATAAGATACTCTTTATGCACACACTATATGAAGGACCTTGATAGATGTAAACATTTTGCAGTGGTAGACATTGTACAATAAGCACAATAATTGCAACATATGGTTAGAAAGCATGAAG
Organism: Sinocyclocheilus anshuiensis; assembly: GCF_001515605.1. Lineage (NCBI taxonomy): Eukaryota > Metazoa > Chordata > Actinopteri > Cypriniformes > Cyprinidae > Sinocyclocheilus > Sinocyclocheilus anshuiensis. Next base: position 220,524 of record NW_015540930.1, read on the forward strand.
CTTGCGGTGTCACAACGCCAAATCTGAAGCAAGACGCAACCCATAACAACACGTTATGACGTCTCAGATTGTCTGACGGCAGACAAAAGTAAATGATAAATGGATGAGAGATCATTACAAAAATGTGCATCAAATACACTGAACACAGAAGCTCAAACGTGTGTGATGCACTAGAACAGACCTCACTGGTTCTCGCATTTCACGCACGCACATTTCTTCTTATTTTTGGTTTTAATGGCGGCTGAGCATGCACATTTGAGCGTCCTCTTTTTCTTTTAATGGAGGTTGGCAAACCATGCATACTGCCACCTACTGCACGACACCGACATGACAGTTTCCCTTTCAGATGTGTAATATATGGGAGGAGAGTATTAAAATGAATCATGCAACACGATTTATTAACATTTGTGCACATCAAATTACTGGTATTGGTGCCATTATTTAATGCCCCAGCAAAAAATGTCTTAAACTATTTTGCGCTTGAAATGGCTGCATTTATTGTTACTAGGAGGAGGCACCGCAGAGAATAGAGAGCGTGTGGTAGAAGGGAGAGGATTTTTTCCACACATATTAATTTATTTGGAATGCCAGAAGAACATATTATTCGAATCCTAACATATCATTACGCTAATTTGCGCTGCACTTAGTAGATTGTGTTGGTCATTATGAAAATTAGATGTTGCGTCTGTGTTCTTTAATTTACACATTGTCAGTAAATCACCCGCAGAAATTTCCACGCCCATTGGCGCTGTTTTGGAATTGTGCTCTCGCACAAATGTGCCCTGTTTAGTAAATCTGGCCCCTAATTGGCCCTGATCCCGATCCTTGAGATCGGCTTGGGACATCCCTAGTTATTAGCTAGTAGTTATTTTTATTTGATCAGTTTTTTGTAATCCACTGTAATTAAATGGCAATAAATAAATACTACTAAATCGCTTTATTAAAGGGATAGTTCACCCAAAAATGTTAATTACCCCATGATTTACTCACCCTCAAGCCATCCTAGGTGTATATGACTTTCTGCTTTCAGACGAATACAATCAAAGTTATATTAACTCTTTCACCGCCATTGACGAGTTATCTCATCTTTTAGAAGAAAACGCTTCCCCGCCAAAGACAAGTTTTCACGGCTTTTCGTGTTTTCACTGTTATACACTCGGGGGTGCTATTACACATCTTCTGAACGAGTACAAAACCTCCCGAACAAAAACACACGTGAACAGGACGGACAAACGAGCGATCTCTTATGTAAACAGATGCATATGAAAAATAATGTGATTATCAGAAACAGACAGCATATAAATGAAAACTGCATAATGTTACAGAGTAAAATGTTGATCCAGGAAGTGGTATATGTCTGTGCAAGCTTTGGAGGTGTTGATGGAAGCGATTTACTGGATTTATGCTTTGATAATCGTACTGAATATTATCCAGATGTAGTTTTTGATAAAAATTAGATTTTCTCACCTTTTTGCTCAAAATTATGCATTTTTATGAAACCTACCTATATTCAAATGTCGATAAAAAAAGAATGCTTTAAGCTAGAATAACGGATTTTTTGGTTTAAAAGTAGAGGCTCTGATATTTATTTTGGTGTATTGCATATTCAAATATTCATACAGCAAAA
>NW_015540930.1:222776-233418 GCF_001515605.1 Sinocyclocheilus anshuiensis
AGAGTTAAAAAATGTCCTGGCTCTTCCAAGCTTTATAATGGCAGTGAATGGGGGTTGAGATTTTGAAGCCCAAAAAGGTGCATCCATCCATCATAAAAGGTATTCCACACGGATCTGGGGGGTTAATAAAAGTTTTCTGAAGCGAAGCAATTCGTTTGTGTAAGAAAAATATCCATATTTAAAACTTAATAAACCATAATCTCTAGCTTCTGTTAACTGTCGTACGCGCATTCATGAGAGAGTGGCGTTCCAGCTGATGACGTAGATGAACGCAGGAGAGAGCAATACAAAACACTTGTCACAAATTAGAAGTACAAAATGAGGATTTGTATAGAAAAATTTTGGCCGATTTCAATGTAAACCACAAGGAGACTTTTTTTTAATTTTTTGCTGTAAACAAAACTCGTGAACGTGAATACAACAGTTCGCTAAAAATGATACAATTGTGTTGAGTATATATTGTACTGAATAATATTGTATTCAATTTGTAATGTTAGATCGGTTCCATGCTGTAACTAACAACTCCAAGAAAGATCCAAGTTAGCAGTTGGCAGCCATTACAGTACCACTGCTCATAAATATTTAATTCATATGTGAGGTTGTTTATATGTTGTAACTAAGTTTAACAGCATAATGCACATATTGTTAGTGGTGCGTTGGTTGCAACTTAGTGCCCATTTATGCCAGCTAAACTGAGCTGATGCAACCGGCCCATGATGCAATGGCAGAGATGTCATACTGTAAATATTTTTCTTTCTTTTTTTCAGCTACATCTATCTGTCAGTCTCACTGAACAATATATTTGAATGTTTGTGAGGGATTACAATTTTTCAAAGCATTAAAATAATGAAATATACACAATATATACAACAGGTTAAAGCAAGCACAATACTCTTACAATACTATACTGTAGTTTTTCTAGAGCTGCTGTGTCAAGTCAGACTGGTGTGACCGCCTTGCTTTAATGTCAAGCCAATGACAAATCTTCTGTGTCTCACCAGGTTAGATCAGTGTACTGCAGCCTCTTGTGCGAGTGTATGTACACATTTATGTGTGTGTGTGTGTGTGTGTGTGTGTGTGTGTGTGTGAGAGAGACAGCTGTGGTGTAACCCAGAGCCCCGGTGCAGCAGGAGCTGTCTTGCACACAACAAATATGCTTGTTTACCATCCTGGCAGATAATTCCTTTTTTTGTCCTACCCGACTGAATCCGGGCCAGAACTTTGAGCAACAGATCTGCAGTATAATGACTTTTTTTTTCTTTTCTTTTTTTTTTTAAAGACTGGCTTGTTTCAAGTGAGGTACGAAAAGCTTGTTTGGCTTCTGTCATTTCATAGGAACTAATGAAGAAGAATCGAGAGGTTGTCACTTGTTTTCTTCTCTGGTCGTTGTGGACTACCAGTAAAACTGATACAAATTTGTGACCAAAAATTTGATTTGACACTTTTACCTGACCATGTTTTGTTACATACCTTTCTATCAAAGTTCTCTATCAAGATGAATTTGTTCTGACACAGTTTAACTCTTGAGTTCTTGTCATATTTTATGACCATTTTCTAAACTATATCAATTTTGGTTTGACTGTATATATATATATTGAAGATCACAAAAGAAAAAAAAAACTATTTTATAAGAAACTATTTTAAAGAAACTAAAGAATAAGAAATATTCATTGGACAAATCAGATACAAAGACAATCTTTTAATTGTTTTTTTAACTTGTTGTTCAATAGTAATTTATCATTTATATTTATATTATTTATCAAGTGAGGTACGAAAAGCTTGTTTGGCTTCTGTCATTTCATAGGAACTAATGAAGAAGAATCGAGAGGTTGTCACTTGTTTTCTTCTCTGGTCGTTGTTAGTTGGAGCCCCTGCGGTGGGAACTGATGGTGTTGGCCAACTGGCTGTTTGCAGTCAAAATTGGGGAGTCAAACACAGCGGCACTTCTGTCGATGTTATTAGTTAGAATAAATGTAACACGATGCCAGAGTTTGAAAATAAATCAATACACATTTTCTGTGCATGTTGCTCCTTTAATGACAAAGATAAGAGGAGATTGTCTTTTTACTTCCTGATTTAGTGTTTGATGTTTAATAAGGTGTCTTTGCAGTATTATTTTAGTTATTTATAATTAGTTGTTTTTATTTACTTTTATTTTAGTTGTAGTAATTTTAGTACAACTTAAACAAGAAATATAGATCTCTATATATATTTTTTAATACCATACAAGAAAAAAAAAGTTTTTTTAAGAAACTTGTACATAATAAAACACATTCATTGGACAAATCAGATACTAATATATTCTTTCAACTGTTTATTTTTTATTTTTAGAATTTATAATTTATATTAATTAATCATTTATATATTTATTATTTATATAATCTAATTATAATAATCTATAAACAATAATATAGAATTTCCTGAAGGTCACAAAATTATTTTTTGTGTTCACATAATGTTTTTTCATGTCCTGTAGTTGTCTGTTGAAATTAATAATTTATTTATAATGTAGACTACAGTCACGTCATCTGGTTTTTCGTTATAGTTTGACTCAGTATTTGATAAAGATACAGTTTCCTGGCTGCACAGGTACACTGTATTGCCTTTGTTATAAGAAAGTGATGCAGCTTGTAGGCTCCAGACATTGCAAATATTGTGAGAGTGTCCATGTGTGTGTGCTGTTTATCTGGCCGTTGCTTCATTTCCTCCATCCTGTAGAGCTCACTGCCAGCTCAGATCATCTGTGGCACGGTACCCTGACTGCAATTTCCTAAGGTGATGGAAACACACATGTGGATGGTGTCTGTTGGCAGGTCGCTGGGGCCACAGAGGCATAACATGTTTACCAAGCATGCAGGACAAGTGGCGCTCCGACTGCCCTTGGGTTCATACAGTCTCCCACAAATCCGCTTACATCAAAAGTGTGAAATCTGGATGAGAGGACACCTTCTGTGCCGCCTGAATCATGTAGCAGAGCAGGAGCGCTCAGTTCTGCCACATTCAACCCTCCTCCAAGTTGCCTGGAATTTTCAGGAAAACACAAGGGCGATCGGACTTTTGGATGAGGAGGGTTGGAACTAAACTCTATTTGATCGTCACTAGTTCACACAATTAAAGATGCAGACACTTTAGGCTCAAGTCCTGTCGGTGATGTTTTAATGACTGCTAAGCAAAGCGTTATGTGTGGACAAGTAAGGTCAAGGTCTCAGAAATTAAATAGAATATACATAAAATCAATACCTGAATCACTCACATATCTGTATCAGCACATAAATTAACATATCTGCTGAATATCTGCTTTGTATATTAACACACTCTTAGTAGTCAGTACTGCATTCCAGTAAGTTATAAACAAACTAAATGTTCTAGCAATAGTACACGTATAAAAATGAAACTTGTGCCACTCTCATACATCTTTTTTTGCACTGTGAATTGGCACAAAGCATAGTGTGATTGACTGCTTATATTACACACTGAATGTGTATACAGGACTGTACTCTAGTGGTTGGCAAGTAGATGCTGTCGCATTAACTATTGGGACACACTACCACTTCTAAGTGCATACTGTACATTTAAAGTTGCGATCAAATGGAAGTAGCAGCAGATCTTTGTTTCCATATTGAGCCATACCTCTCAGCATAACAGATATGTAGGGTGGGTTGTTGAAGTCAGCTGTAAAAAATAAATAAATTATTAATAATAATAATACATAAAATTTGATCATACAACAAGCATTTAAATATCATTGTAAGACATTGTTGGGAGATATAGTGTGACAACTGATATTTATATGCATTTTATGTAAGTAGTCTGCTTATAAAGATCTCATTGATTTAAACAAGATATTAGCATTTAATCTTATCTTTTGGCCATATAAATATCAGCATGTTATTGCTCAGTTTAGGCCTCTAAATAAAATGTAATCAAATTCTGTATATTTTTTCCTTCTCAAGTGTGAGCTCCATATATGCCGTGAAACCCTCATGTATCAATTATGATACTCAAAAAAAAAATGGCCTAAGGTGCAATAAACTGTTTTGTTTAAATAAATAAATCTCTGACTTATTTCATTTGTCAGGCGTTACAGGGTTAAGCAGACAAAGTGATAGGAGAAATATGGCACTGATGAATTGGAAGTTTATGACATTTTGATAAATCATGAGGTTAAAAAAAATTCAAATATAAAACGTAGGCTTATCCGTGGATGAATTGTTAACAGTAAGATCTATAACATTAATTTACTAATAGATAAAATTATTATATATTAATAGATAAAATGAGAGCGTTTACAAGACATTGTGTAGTGATATCTGAAAAGCATAAATATACTGGAAATAGTATGCACCTTTGGCATACTATTCTCAAAACACGACGCACGATTTGGGACGCACTAATTATTATTTAGGACGGATCGTATGCGAATTGGGGACAGAGAGCTGGCGCAGGATTCAGCATGCACCAAAATACATTGGTTTTTCAAAAAAGAAACATTTCACCCAACCCACCCACCTGTAACAAGTTACAGTCTTCCATGCAATACCTGTACGTTCTCAGAAGCGGCTCGGTTGGATTCTAAATAAGGTCTATGTCATTCGCTCGGTGAGCTTGTACTTGTTTGAGGCAGTGCTCTATATATATGGGCTCGGGATTGTTAAGAAACAAGTTTTGCGCGCTTCGCCTACTTGGAGAGCAAGTATCCTCGTCTCACCCTGGATATTCTACTCCTCCTCATCCATAATTGATCACACAATCACCTCTAGAAAATCGAGTTAAGCCATCTTCGTCTCCTGCGAGCCTGCCAAACACTGATAGGTGGAGAGTTGCCAAGATCGTTTTTCCGTCTTGTTTGAGGAACGGTGTGATATTAATGCACAAAGGCGATCAATGCATGCATTCAAAAGCGCAGGAATGTGTTTTGCCGTACACTTATGATCTTTTCTCGAATGTCTTTTGGAATCGGTGCCGTGTCGATAACACGTGTTATAATCTCTTTGGCTCTTTCAAGGTACGAGCTTGACTATGACGCTCATTCCACGAGCGCAGACGTTTCAAAGCTTCCTTTCCGAGCAGACGGAGGAGGAACGGAACCAGGAGCAAGCGACGGCGGCCTCTAGCGGCTGCGACAGGGACTGCAGCAGCTCGCCGCTCCGTTGACTGCACGGTCACGGCTTGACGAAAGCCACGACTCACGGACATTCCAAAGCTTTAGGAAGCTCATAATAGACACATGTACAGTATGAACTCTCTCTATATATGTATGTATATGTATGACTTAATAATTATTTGTAGAACAGTGTGTATACTAAGAATTCTAGGAGCCTCTTTTTGTACATCGAAGAAAAGAAAAAAAAATGCCAAAAAGTTGTACCATAATCTTTATTTTCCTTGTGTAGTTTAAGACAAATGGACTTTCTGTGGTTATTTTTCAGATTTACTGTAAATATTAATGCGCTGTAGCGCTTAACACCACAAGTTTCTTGCATTTTTGTCTGTCGTCGTGACACCCACTTAGATTCTGTCAAACAAGATAGTCTATCTGTTTGTGTTTTAGCACCCTGCACTTTTAAATTAGAGCTTGTTTTGCACTTTTGTCATTTGCTTTTGGTTTCAATATGTGCGGCAATGTTGTCTGTAGATGCGTGCAGTGTGGGAAATGGGGAAAATGTATACTTTTAAAGGGATAGTTCACCCAAAAATGGATATTCGGTTCACTTTCCAAACTGGTATGGCTTGCTTTCATCTGTGGAACACAATAGAAGATATTTTGAAGACTGCTGGATGCACGTTTCCATCAAAAGCACTGTAAATGTATCATAAAAGTGTCCACAATACTCGATTCTGAATATTATGAATCCAGTAGTGTTGTGTGATGAACAGACCCAAATTAAAGTGGTTATTCAATGGAAATCTTTTAGCTCGCTGATACTGTGTGTTTAAATCATGAACAAATCACAGATCTTTTCAATGAATCAGTTGATCTAGTTCACAAAAACAGTCATTTACTACTAGGCCTAAGTATGATCACAAGTTCCATTGAACTCTATTGGTAATGATGGAACTTGCGACTATAGTTGCTTTGGGAAGCACATCCCATGGTTTGAAATACGAAAAATTATTTTTTACATTTTTGGACGAACTATTCCATTTAATCTTTTCCCCCTTATTTTATATGAAATTAATTTCTGAAATGTGTCTACACACTGGACGAGAGGTTCGGTTATTCTGAATCTTCTCACACTGCAGAAGAAGTGCCTTCAGACTCTGCTAGACTGAGACTCTGGCTAGAACGCTGATTGAATTAGCATCCTGCTAGCCATCCAACATGTTTATAACTGAATTACATTATATGTTGACACTGCATTTGTCTAAAAGCAGAACAAAATGTCTATTCTCTCCCTGCACAGGAAAATCCTTTTCCAATAACTACTGAATGGGTTTCAAAGGTTCAAGTGGTCTTGATAGTGGATGATAGAAGTGTGCGCCAAAACAATAATGCATTCGGCGCGACAATCAATTCAGATTTACTCTACTGTAAAATACCTTTAAACGACTGTTGATGTTTTGTTTAATTGTGCTAGAAAAACCTGTTTCAACCAGAATAACAACACAAATGATCATGTCATGACTCATGACTCATGATGTGGAGCTAAAGGTTGGAGAAGCACATGATGAATCCCCCCCCCCCCTTTCCCCCACATGTAATTATTTACTCAGAGTTCATTCTAGTCAGCGTTTAGTTGCACTTTAATATGAATTAACCTCTTGTTTTATTGCAATGTGCATTGTTCTTCATTTAAAATGTCTTTAAAAAGGGAACGCCCTTTTCTAAGGGGATTTCTAAGGGATATTTGGTCAAACACTGTGTTTTAATCCATGATATTCCAAATTTTGCCAGCTATGAACATTACATGGAAATTCCCTTTGGGCTTTTTCAGGAATCATTTCTTGTATAATGTCTTTCTGGTTGTGTTAAAGCATTTACACAGGTTTCAGTTTGTGTGTGTACGCTTATTTGTAATTGTATGTTGTTGTTTTTTAATCCATGTTTTTTTTTATGGCATTAAGTAGAATTTTGTCCTGTGTGGATATGTCAATGTTTACTGAGTAAAATAAACTGAATGGACTTTACATAAACCCCTGAATACAGTATATGCATCTGTGACAAAGAAATAATTCACCAAAAATGAATGCGTATGTATGTAATACATAATATATACCAAGGCAGCAGTTATTTGATCAAAAATACAGTAAAACGGTAATATTGTGAAATATTACAATTTTAATGTACTGTATTCTTTTTAAATAGGCTATATTTAAAATTGTATTTATTACTGACGGCAAAGCTGCATTTTCAGCATAATTACTCCAGTCTTCAGTGTCACATGATGCTTCAGAAATAATTTTAATATGCTGATTTGGTGAAACATATAAGGCAATAACAATATGAAAAATGTCTTGCTATTAATGTTGAAAACAGTTGTGCTGCTTAATATTTTTGTTGATCGAATATTGAAATTGAATATTTCCACAAAATGTGCACTTTCAGGATGATTAGAAAGTTCAAAAGAACAGCATTTGTTTGAAATTGAAATGATTTGAAGCACACATACATGTAGCATTAATGATAATAATTATAATATTAAATAAAATATTTGTATCTTATGTTGATTTGGTGCTTAAACTGCAATATGTAACGTTTGGTTAAATGAACAAACATCGGTTATTGGCACATACATAAGACAAAACTGTTCTGTTCAAAGCAGTCTTCTTTCCTCGATTCGCAATGGTAAGATTATAATAATGATTTAGAATTTAAGTTGTAGGGTCCGATTTTTTGGGAAATTGACGCAAATAAGACCTGGCGACTATTAGGCCTGTTTTGAGGAGCTTTGTAGCGTGTTCTCAGAAATGAACAGAAGCGGACAGTAGTGAAGTATTTTTACTTAGCTGTAAAAGTACTTTATCAGAGTGTTTTTCTTTAGAAAATGTTACTTCACAACATTCCAAAGCATATTGTACTCTTTACTGCACTACGTTTCATATTAAATATCATTTAATAGGCTACTTAATTATATTTGAAATATATTACTTTCTTATAAATTCAAAGATTTACTTGAGTACAAGAAAGTACTACATTTTTTATATAGGCCTAAGGTAAAACAAACAACTTGTATTTATGAAATGTAGTGCAGTAAAAAGTATGATATTATGCTTTGGAATGTAGTGAAGTAAAAGTTTTCCAAAGAAAAACACTGATAAACTACAGATACTTTTTAAATTTACTTGAGTAAAGTCAAAATACTTCACTACTGTCCGCCTCTGGAAATGAATTGCTTAGAATTTAAACTTGTCATCCCGATGCTTTAAATCAGTAAAGTTCTAAGTGCCAATCATCGTTGACAAAGGCGAAATCACCTCAAACTGTGGCGAGTCTGCGAAAGACGGCGACAGAAGTCTGTGCTAATACCAGAGTAAATATCGGCATGGCTTTCGAGAAATGGTAACAACTGGCAAAATCTGAAGGGTTAAAAGACTGATGTAGAGACGCCTTTTTTTCCCGCTGAACAGGTAAGACATGTCAGTACGTGGCTCAATAGCTAACCATCATTAGAGCACTTGTTTGCTTGATTCAGGTAAGTTAGGTATCCAAGATCCAAGAGATCCGATGTCGCCATCACATATTCATCCACGCAGCAGTGCCGTACATGTAATCAATCAATCAATCAATCAATCCGCAAGCAACAGAAATGGCGATAGAGAGGCAAGTTACATACTGCAGCTTTAAAAATGTTATCATCAATCTTGAAAAAAAGTGCTGCTTAATATTGTTGTGGAACCATGCTTTAAAGGGATAGTTCACAGAAAAATTAAAATTCTGTCATTAATTAGGCTACTCACTCTCATGTCGTTCCAAACCTGTAAGACCTTCGTTCATCTTCGGAACACAAATTAAGATATTTTTTGATGAATTCCGAGAGCTCTCTGACCCTCCCGTAGACGTAACACACGATCAAGGCTCAGAAACGTAGCAAGGAGATCGTTAAAATAATAATCCATGTGACATCAGTGGTTCAACCATTATTTTAGGAAGCTACAAGATTACTTTTTGTGCACAAAGAAAACAAAAATAACGACTTTATTCAACAATTCGTCTCCTCCGCGTCACCCTATAGCACCATTTTGGAGAGTAGCCTATATGTGGATATGTTGAATATGTTGTTTATGTTCAGATCAAAGCGTAAACAACAGCGTATCCGCGTACGGTGCTGCTGACACAGAACAGCATACATTGTTTATGTGATACTCTCCAAAATGGCGAAGTATTGTCATAACTTCGTAAAATTACAGTTGAAACATTGATGTCACATAGATTATTTTAACGATCTCCTTGTTATGTTTCTGAGCCTTGATCGTGTTAGGATCCATGCTGTCTATGGGAGGGTCAGAGAGCTCTCAGAATGCATCAAAAATATCTTAATTTGTGTTCCGAAGATGAACGAAGGTCTTATGGGTTTGGAACGACATGAGGGTGAGTATGACAGAATGTTCATTTTTGGGTGTACTATCCCTTCAAGAAAGTTTAAAATAACCACACAATTTGAAGTATAAATCTTTTGTAATATAAATGTCATTTGATCCCAATCTTTAGATGTAATGTATTTTTTCCCTTTAAGAGTTGTGCATGTCACTTAAAGGGGTCATCGGATGCAACATAGCCTACATTTTTACAAGTTGTTTGAACTGAAATGCGTGTTGGCAGTGTGCAGTGGCGCCTGCAGGTGTACGGCTGTACGCACTGTGAGTACCATGAGCGCTCAGACTGACTTGTGGCTTGTTTCCGCTTTGGTGTGCTAATTTTGTTGTGTTGTGGCTTTTTTCCATTGTGTTGTGCTAATTTCGTTGTGTTGCGCACTACTGGGCCACTGTAAAAAAAAACTGCTGGGCATTTATGAATAATACAGTAATATCACACACCTGTTCAGCCACGTTAGTAATAAAATCATCAGCGACACCAACCAGCCCTCCTCCAATATATGCATAACCACATTAATTTGAAGTATAAATCTTTTGTAATATAAATGTATTTGATGTCATTTGATCCCAAACTTTAGATGTAATGTATTTTTTCCTTTAAGAGTTGTTCATGTTACTTAAAGGGGTCATCGGATGCGACATATATTTTTACAAGTTGTTTGAACTGAAATGTTGGCAGTGTGCAGTGGTGCCTGCAGGTGTACGGCTGTGAGTACCTTGAGCGCTCAGACTGACCTGAGATTTGCCCCGCAAACATTTCAGCAGTTATTATAGGCCTGTGTGTCCCGTATTTCTGTCGACTGAACCAGCCATGCCATTAATTATGAATTGATCAGTCTTTTGCATGCCAAAGTCAATTTCTGCATATAAATATTACGCCAAATAGAAGCAGAAAATCGTGCTATACGCACTTTCATGAGATCGGGTTAGCCTACAGCAATTAATTTGTAGGCTATTTTACAAATGGCAATACAACGAATTCATGACAACGTTTTACATTCAAGCTACCTGTAAAATGTATAGTGAAAAGTACTTTAAAAGCGTCTGGAATGCAATAAAGTAATTTTTTAAAGCTATTTTAAAGCATTTGCTGCATGGATTAAAAAAA
>NW_015540930.1:234270-235977 GCF_001515605.1 Sinocyclocheilus anshuiensis
CATTTGTAGTCTATTTTACAAATGGGAATACAACGAATTCATGACAATGTTTTACATTCAAGCTACCCGTAAAAATTTTGTGTAACGTTCTTTAAAATCATCTGGAATGCAATAAAGTATTTTTTAAAGCTGTTTTTAAAGCATTTGCTGCATGGATTAAAAAAAAATAGGCTAATAATTCACATATCAGACAAAATTGCGTTGCAGCAAATCCTTTAAGTTTTAAGGTATTCAGAACAGAGCAACATAAAAATCAGAAAATATAAGCAGCTATACAATTATAGGACAAAGTTTTACATATACGCCATTATAATTTGTGTTTTATTTTTTAATTGTAAAGAATTATAAAATAAAACGCAAATTGTAATCGGGCCTGTTTTAGTCTTTTTTATTATTTTTATATTTTAGACATCCATCAATTATGGTGGAAAAAAATTACTCCTCATTGGACGTGCCTTTAGAGAGAAATGCATCTTTAGGGATTACATAATGAAATAGTTTCTATTTTTGATTTGAATGATTTCATTTTAAAGTAGTAGTTTAAAGCTTTCTATATATTTTTATCATGCCTGTGAGACAATTAGCTGAGTTTAAGTTCATAATTGTGAAGCGCTCCTGCTAAAAACCGAGACGGCAGAAAGCGTTTTTCTTTATTTTATAAAAGCACAACGTTTTGCTGATATTGTGAGTGCACACAAATAAAAGTAGACCCTTTACAGTTTAGAATGATGTATTACTCTTACCTTTATGAGCAAAAAATGACTGCGTATTTTAAGTTGTTTCCACTGTTAGAAAAAAAATCCATGTCCTGCAGAGCGCACTTCAGCTTCCACTCTCCACACAAACGATTAGATATGCGTCTAACAGCATTTTGTTGATATTGTGAGTGCACACAAATAAAACTAGACCCTTTACAGTTTAGAATGACGTATTACTCTTACCTCTATGAGCAAAAATGACTGCGTATTTTAAGTTGTTTCCACTGTTAGAAAAAACAGCAAGTGATCGCGCTGGCAAAGACCCCCCCCCACCAAAAAAAAAACAAAACACTGTGCGTACACAACCACCCTATAATGATAAAGATCCACCCGTTTTTTTTTTATCTCGTTAAATAATTTCCCCTTTCTCATATTAAGCCATTCTCAGATGCCTGTCTGTGTGACGTCACACAGACCCAGGCCCTCCCCACGATAGTTGATTGACACTGGTGTCTTACCTTAGACCCGCCCTGAGTGAGCTGTCATCAGTCCTCCATTGTTTCGACGCTGGAGCAGATGTAGACAAGAATGACTCCTAAGCGATTGAGGTGTTTTTTTGTTGGATGTAATAATGAATACAGCAGTCGTCATTTACTCCCGACATCTGAGCCGCTGAAGACACAGTGGATTAAATTTGTTTTTGAAGGGAATGCATCCTCCGTATCTGCCTAAATGCGTTTATGTTCGCGCAAATCATTAGTGATCCAGCCTCACCTACAGAAGAAGTGAGTATAAGGTTCTTTTATGAATCTTTGCAAATCGCCTTTCCTAATAATGTGCACGGCTTGCTGAAAACAGAGCTGATTTTGACAGGGTAAAAAGGGTGTCGTTTTACACTGCCATTGAGAAATTTTAACCAAAGTATGTTATAGGCTTTTCATTAAAGGGGTCATATGATGCGATTTCAATTTTTCCTTTCTCTTTGGAGTGTTACAAGCTCTTGGTGCAT
>NW_015540930.1:236613-242376 GCF_001515605.1 Sinocyclocheilus anshuiensis
GGTATTCGGCCAATCACAACGCATTGGATAGCTGGCCAATCACAGCACACCTCGCTTTTTCAGACCGATGAGCTTTGTAAAAATCGACGCGTTTCAAAAAGGCGGGGCATAGAGGAGAAACAATAATGTACAGTATGTGGAAAATAATGTGTTTTTTGAACTTTAAACCGCATAAACACATTTCATTACACCAAATACACAAAATAATGTTCTTTTTAGCAGCATCATATGACCCCCTTTAAGACCCTAAAAATCAACTTGTGGCAAATGGGCATCCGATGACCCCTTTAAATGAGTATATAAAGAAAAGAAAAGCAAAAAGTCAACATTAAATGTTAATTTCTTTATGAGTCTTAAAGAACATACATGAACAACATCATACAGGCATAATACAGTGTCATGAGGCCAAATCCCATCAAGCCTAATTTTTGATTTGTAGATGCATCAAAATGTGATTCATTTTATTCCTGTACATGTTAAGTGCTCTGTGCTCAAACATCACATCTGAACTCTTGAATGATCTTAATCATTTAAAGTCATATCTCACAAACAAATCATACTCCGCCTGTAAGCTGAACATTGTCAGTTCACCTATCCTAGTTCAAGACATCCTCCATTTCATTTTCATTCGTGAGGCTGGTACTTCCATTTCTGCGGAGAGAAAGCATTCGGACTCAAACTGAGACACAAGACAAGGATGTGATTTTGAGAAGATTCATCCACTCATAAGCTCTCTGATGTCCAATCATTTGATAATTAGAGTCACTCAAAGTAAAGTGTTGCTTCGGCGTCTGCTCACAGTGACCATGCTTGGCTTATATTTGGCTTTGATACAGTCCAGAAAGCTTCTTAAGAAGATTACCTGTCAAACCGACTTCACTGAGGAGCAGAGAGGACATTTTCCCCAATGTGGTCATGAGCAGCCAACATCCAGCACCATTATGCAAAGAAATGTCATGTAATGTGGGTTCAGGGCCAGGCTTGAATGGTTAATGTAATGATGAAGATGACGATGATGGTGGTAGTGGTTCATCAAATGACAAATTATATGCATGGCTCTATTAATCTTCTGCATTAGGAATTTTTCCTCTGATCCATCCATTAGTATTCAGGTGCAAAAGCATTTCTTGGCACTGCCGTTTGGTTTGTGTTTTATGATTTCTGCTGTTCAGCTACAGCTAGTTTTCAACTAGTTCCAATTTTTCAATTTTAACTCTATAGAATGGTAGTATATCTCATCTCTTTTGTTTGTGTTTTTCATGAGCTCTCACTATGTGAAAGTTAACGTATATATCTTTATCTCTTGCCCCACTTCTGGTCCCCTTTTTCATCCTGTCATAGTCACAGCCATGGTCATATGTGTTACGCTGCCACAGAGAGAAAACATTCAGAGTGAGTTATGAATGAAAAAATTAGCATTGGACCTACTGCACAACATTAGTGTTAAGGGACTTTCATTAGTAGCAGTTAAGCAAAGACATGACACCACTGTTCAATACAATATAATATTATAATAGAAAATATTAAATGCTGAATTTCTCTCAACTATATTGTGTTATGTAAAAATGGAATCTGGAGAGAGAGATTGGAAATGGATATGTGTGGTATATTTGCTTTGCGTTTTTGAAGTGGATATATGGAATATAGACACAATTATTATTAATGATGCATCATGTTAATCCCAACAATGAAATATGGCTGGAATATTCAGTAGGTTGAATTTCATGAAATATGTCCATGTCGTTTTCAGTTATTATTATTATTATTATTAACTAAAACTAAAACCTTAAATTAAAAAAAGAATACATAAATTAATAAATATGAATTAATTAATTAATAAAATAAATATATAAATGAACAAATAAAATATAAATATGAGATGGAAAATTGTAATTGAAATAAAATAAGTTGAAGTACTAAAATAAATTACTAAAACTGAAATTACAGTAAATTAAAACATAAATTAAAAAATAAAACAAAATATAAATATATTTAAAATAATATTATTATTATAGTACAGTATTGTAAGAATATGATATCTAAAATATATTAAAATATTTTTAAAATGTATACATATAAAATAAAAATAATGAAAGTATTATTAGAATATCATATAATACTGTTAATTATACTAATATTGATGTTAAAAATATATAATTGTTATAAATTGCATAATTGTACATACGTATTAATATTTCATTGTAGTATTTATTGTACTGAATTTCATTTGTTGATATTAATAAATACAATTTCAGTATGGACCAGATTATTCATTACTGTCTTATTATAGTATTAAAAAGAGGGTTTTTAATCACACTACAATTTTGGAGGAGTAATGAAGTAATGCAAGCAAAGTAAGTCACCGTGCACCAAAAAAAAAAAAAAAAAATTGAACACTCAATTCTGTGGTGAAATATGGTCGTGGACATTTCACACAGCAACAATACATGCTCAGCTGTGCGGAGCAAAACTGATTGACATATTTACCTGTCTTTTGGCAGGGTGCAGTTTGATTCTGTACTCCTCTCTCTTCCTTTTCATCCTGTGAAAACCAGTTTAGAAACTGAGTGACAGTTTACTCTATATGACAGACATTAAAGGCCGCTTAATC
The DNA here is from genome assembly GCF_001515605.1 of Sinocyclocheilus anshuiensis. Taxonomy (NCBI): domain Eukaryota; kingdom Metazoa; phylum Chordata; class Actinopteri; order Cypriniformes; family Cyprinidae; genus Sinocyclocheilus; species Sinocyclocheilus anshuiensis. The sequence continues at coordinate 239,225 of NW_015540930.1, forward strand.
ATTTTATTAAGGAGCAGGAAAGCAAACACTGCAGTATAGAGATAACCTCGCTTCACTGCAAAATAACAAACTGCACACTCAGTATAAAACTTAGTGAGGCTGGCAGCGAGTGTGTTGGACATATGGTGAAGACGAGGAGGGGATGGGATTTCACAGCCAATTATCTGAGAGACCTCTTAACAGACAAACCAGATGCTTATAACTTCATACCTAATGAAAGCTATGGGAAATGCATTGTCCTTCAACCGTCAATCCAAATTCAGTCACAAGAAGTACAGAACACAAGTCTGCGCTGTTATACTAGCAATTGATCTTTCCGTACTTCCTGTTTTTAGTTATGTTAGCCCTCACGATTTCCACATAAAAATTGGGAAGGAAATCATGCTTTTTGCTGTTTATCACCTGCTCGAGCACATCCTATAACAATAAGACATCCTTACTCAAGTACTCAAGACGATTTGAATCTCAAGTGTAAAAACTACGGTGGCCCAGTAGTGTACAACACAACGAAATCTCTACAACACTACAAAATTGCCAAAACACAGCAAAATCACCACAACAAAACGCATAGGACTAATTTTGTTGTGTTGTGCTCATTTCATTGGGTTGCGGCTGGTTTACGTTGCGTTGTGCTAATTTTGTTGTGTTGTGCTTATTTCTTTGTGTTGTGCTAATTTCACTGTTGTGGCTTGTTTCTGTTGTGTTGTGCTAATTTCGCTGTTGTGGCTTGTTTCCGTTGTGTTGTGCTACTTTTGTTGTGTTGCAGCTTGTTTCTGTTGTGTTGTGCTAATTTCGTTGTATTGTGCTTATTTCTTTGTGTTGTGGCTTGTTTCCGTTGTGTTGTGCTAATTTCGCTGTTGTGGCTTGTTTCTGTTGTGTTAATTTTGCTGTTGCGGCTTGTTTCCGTTGTGTTGTGCCAATTTTGTTGTGTTGCGGCTTGTTTCCGTTGTGTTGTGTCAATTTTGTTGTGTTGCGGCTTGTTTCCGTTGTGTTGTGCCAATTTCGTTGTGTTGCGAGTTGTTTTTATTGTGTTGTGGCAATTTCATTGTGTTGTGGCTTGTTTCCGTTGTGTTGTGCTAATTCTGTTGTGTTGCGGCTTGTTTCCGTTGTGTTGTGCTAATTCTGTTGTGTTGCGGCTTGTTTCCGTTGTGTTGTGCTAATTCTGTTGTGTTGCGGCTTGTTTCCGTTGTGTTGTGCTAATTCTGTTGTGTTGCGGCTTGTTTCCGTTGTGTTGTGCTAATTCTGTTGTGTTGCGGCTTGTTTCCGTTGTGTTGTGCTAATTCTGTTGTGTTGCGGCTTGTTTCCGTTGTGTTGTGCTAATTCTGTTGTGTTGCGGCTTGTTTCCGTTGTGTTGTGCTAATTCTGTTGTGTTGCGGCTTGTTTCCGTTGTGTTGTGCTAATTCTGTTGTGTTGCGGCTTGTTTCCGTTGTGTTGTGCTAATTCTGTTGTGTTGCGGCTTGTTTCCGTTGTGTTGTGCTAATTCTGTTGTGTTGCGGCTTGTTTCCGTTGTGTTGTGCTAATTCTGTTGTGTTGCGGCTTGTTTCCGTTGTGTTGTGCTAATTTCGTTGTGTTGAGGCTTGTTTTTGTTGTGTTGTGTCAAATTCGTTGTGTTGCGAGTTGTTTTTATTGTGTTGTGGCAGTTTCATTGTGTTGCGGCTTGTTTCTGTTGTTTTGTGCCAATTTCGTTGTGTTGAGGCTTGTTTTTGTTGTGTTGTGTCAATTTCGTTGTGTTGAGGCTTGTTTCTGTTGTGTTGTGCCAATTTCGTTGTGTTGCTTGTAGTTTTTATTGTGTTGTGGCAATTTCGTTGTGTTGCGGCTTGTTTTTTTTTTGTTTTTGTGCCAATTTCGTTGTGTTGCGGTTGGTTTCCATTTTGTTGTGCCAATTTCGTTGTGTTGAGGCTGGTTTCCGTTGTGTTGTGCCAATTTCGTTGTGTTGCGGTTGGTTTCCATTTTGTTGTGCCAATTTCGTTGTGTTGAGGCTGGTTTCCGTTGTGTTGTGCCAATTTCGTTGTGTTGCGGTTGGTTTCCATTTTGTTGTGCCAATTTCGTTGTGTTGAGGCTGGTTTCCGTTGTGTTGTGCCAATTTCGTTGTGTTGCGGTTGGTTTCCATTTTGTTGTGCCAATTTCGTTGTGTTGCGGCTGGTTTCCGTTGTGTTGTGCCAATTTCGTTGTGTTGCGGTTGGTTTCCATTTTGTTGTGCCAATTTCGTTGTGTTGAGGCTGGTTTCCGTTGTGTTGTGCCAATTTTGTTGTGTTGCGGCTCGTGTACTACTGGGCCACGGAAAAAAAAAACTGCATTTATGAATAATACAGTAATATGACATACCTGTTCAGCCACGTCAGTAATAAAATCATCAGAAGAGCGACACCAACCAGCCCTCCTCCAATATACACATACAGCATGTGATGAAGACCCCTAAAATCTGAAATAAGGGATAAACAGGCATTAAACTTTAGCTAAATCAAATATTTAATTCTCCAAAAGTAAGGAAAAAATGTATGAAACATTTATGATCTGAGCTGCAGCAGGACAGTGTTGAAACTTGTGTTGTACTTCTCAAAATAAAACAATTGAGTATGAAAAAAAAGTAATAGTTTGGCTTAAGTAGTTCTTCAAAAATAGATACTAACTATCCAGAATCAAAATTAAGAACCTTGAATGCAAAATGACGTAGGACAATTTTTGGGATTTTTTAAAATAATAAAATCATTTAATTTCATGATTTTTCATGCTTCTTATATACAGTAAATCTTGTTTGATAGCCTAAGCAATGTATTTTACATGTTGTTGGTCATAGGTTCAGAAAAAAATTAACATTTTTGTATCAAAAGTACAGTTACATTTACCCTGGTTCGGTCCGTTATTACAGGTACAATGACCAAAAGAAAACTGCATTGTTTGAAAGCGATTTCTGTGTGAGCTGTGCTTCATAAATTGCTACACTACTGACAATGACTTTTTTTGGTCACAAAAAATGGCGAAAAAATTGTTGTATTTGCAAAGTCTTCGCAAAGGGGGTAAAAATGCTTATTACATGACATTAAAGGGGTCATATGATGCGATTTCAAGTTTTCCTTTAGCGAGACAGCGAGAGAGAGAGAGAGAGGGAGAGCGAGAGAGAGAGAGAGGGTCACATCACAGTGGAGTCAGCT
>NW_015540930.1:242469-256914 GCF_001515605.1 Sinocyclocheilus anshuiensis
TGAGCAAGGCACCGAACCCCCAACTGCTCCCCGGGCGCCGCAGCAAAAAATGGCTGCCCACTGCTCCGGGTGTGTGTTCATGGTGTGTGTGTGTGTTCACTGCTGTGTGTGTGCACTTTGAATGGGATAAATGCAGAGTACTAATTCCGAGTATGGGTCACCATACTTGGCCACATGTCACTTCACTTTCTTTTTTTTTTTTTTAAATAATGTGTTTTTTGAACATTAAAGCATGTCAACATATTCTGTTACACCAAATACACAAAATAATGATCTTTAAAAAAGCATCATATGACCCCTTTAACATTTTTCATATCAATTTTATATTTTGTGTTGAAAAAAAATGGTAAAAGAAAATTTTAGTATGGCAGTGGTTCTCAAACAAGGGCCCGGGGTCCACTAGGGGGCATCAATGACTTGTTCTTGTTGTTTTTTATAAAATGCAAATCAAGCTAAAACAAATCAAAATGAAAATATTTCTTATTTTAATTCACCCCCCAAATTATTTGGGGAAATGTGGACAAAAGAACATGTGAATCAGAGATGTCCAAACCAGGATCTGTGGGCCAAAGTTGGTCTGTGATGACCTTTGGTTTGGCCCACCATGCCAGACCACAAGAGGGGGAAAATAGCAACAAAAATTATGCCATGCATAATGACTTTTTGGTCCTTTGTAGAGAACAGTTTGGGCGCCTATGCTGTAAATAAACAGATAGTTCAGCCCTTGTCCTACCTTGAGCAGGTAGAGTGGACAGCAGGATTGTGGTGGACCGGACACCGGCATCTGTGCTGAAGTTGCAGCGGTAGAGTCCTCCATCTTCTTTGACAATGTTGGTGAGGTGCAGACTGACCTCCATAGCATCACTACAGTTCAGTCGTCCTCTACTGTTGAACTCACTCAGCTCCACGCCATCTTCTAGCATCTGACATGTTGCTATAATATTACTACCGCTCACCTCGGTGTCCAGTTTCTCAATGCTTACTTGGTAAACCTCACCGTTGTGGACAAGGTCACACGTAATGGTCAGGTTGTCATTCTCTGCTGCCACCAAATTAGTGTCCGGTTGAATAGAGAAGGTGGGGGTGATTGCTAGACAAAAAAAGGAGTATAAGTCTATATGATCTAGAATAAGAGTATGAACCTAGTTAGCAATTCTTACTGTATACTTTGGAATCACAATTCAGGGTTAAACCTATCGGGTCACCATGACTTTATCTGTAATGTTGGAAAATGTAACATGGTGAAATATAATTCACCTGCTTTTTCGACAAATGTGTCTTTGGTCCATGAACCTTGAGGATAAGTCTGCAGAGAGCAATGATACTGGCCGATGTCGCCCTCAGTGACATTCATTATGGAAATGCTGCCGTCCATCGCGGTGGATTTCAGAAACGTCACTCTGCCGTCATATGATGACTCATAGTTGGAGCCATACTGAGGATGATAAACAGCTACAGGTTGTGAAAGAGACTTTTTAGTCCAAGAGACCATAATGAGCTGGCCAGTCCACGGACACAGGCAGTCCAATACCATTCCTTCCTGCAGTGTGACTTTTGATCCTGGGGCTTTCATCTGAACGGAGCCTAGAAGACCATTACGGAAGTGTGGGAAATCAGACACAGATGAAAACGGACACAAAAGAAAACAAAATCATCTAAAGATACATAATTTCAAGTCAACAGACACTGGCAGAGAACCTCAGGGTTCACGCACACCTTCTGACCAACATTTATTTTTTTCTGGGCATTTGCAATTGCTGGATTTTAAAATGTATTTAATATTTTTAACTCACAAAAAAAAATAATGAAGTATTTTAGAAATACACTACTGTTCAAAAATGTGGGGTCTGTAAGATAAAAAAAAAGGTTTCGAAAGAAGTCTCAAACAAGGCTGCATTTATTTGAACAAAAATGCAGTTAAACGGTAATATTGTGAAATATTACAATAAAAAAATCATCAATTAAGCTGAATTGTTTAGAATCCGTTACTCCAGTCTTCAGTGGCACATTGTTCAGATATGATGATTTCAAGCTGTTCAAGAAACATTTCTTTTAATCAATCTTTAAAAGTTGTTCTGCTTAATTTTTTTTTTTTTTGTGGAAACCATGATAACTTTTTGCAGGATTCTTTGATAAAAGTTCAAAATAATATTTAATAGAAATAATTTGTAATAGCTAAAATAGATATACATTCTGATTTGTATCCATTAAACATTACTATTCCATGACAAACAATTAAAAAAATTCAATATATTTCCAGGATTTATTTATTTTACCCAAGTAAAAGAAAAGGCGTATGTGCCGAAATACAATTGCTGGTGTGGCTTTTCTGTAACCATGTACATTGTTTATTGAAATTGCAGCAGAAGAACCTTATAAAGCTAAACATTAATGGTTATTAAACTGTATTTTGCACCCTTAGAGAACTAAACTAACAAAAATGATGCAACCAACAACCACAAGTACAAACCAGTTACTTTCAATGTAACCACATATTCTCATTCCTTTTTGAAAGGATTATAACAAATCAGAAATCAGTTATTTCAGACTATTTCTTCTTTAAAATGTATAGGATCAAACTGATTTATATTCACCCTATCAGCACTGAAAGTCAATTCAATTCATATGTAAACAGGAACACTGTTTATCATGCTAAAGAACCGCCATTCATGATTACGTCCTTTGATATATACATAAATTAAGAACAAATAGGCTATAGTTTAAATGTTTTTTTTATATATATATATAAGCAACAGTTTCTACCTTTGCTAAAAAAATTACCTTTTAGAAAACAGAGCTGCATCATGAGTACCAAGAAGTACCAGTAATCCTTTTGTACTGCCACCATCTTGCTCCTCTGAGACAGAATGAATACAGCATTGACGAGGACTGAGGCGACCTCAGCACTTTCTGTGTTCAGCTGCAAGACTCTGCAATCACATCCTCAACCAGCAGATAAACACTGTTAGAGAGGAGGTGTTAAGTTCACCAAACGAGAATTCTACCCCACCTTTTTTTTTTTTTCACCTGAAACTGAAAGAGCGGACTTGAAACCAATCTCTGAATTCCCCTATGATAAAATAAATAGAATACAAAGGAAAGGAAAAATCATGACCTTATGTAATTCATCCAGAAAGTGCTAGTACACCCAAAAATACAGTTTTTTACAGTGCATTTGATCATTTTTTACAGTTGAAGAATGGAGAGGCGTCTACTGTAAAACCAGCTCATTTATTGATTTGCTACAAAACAAAACAAATATACAAAAACTCAGAATGAATTTTGTACCAAAACATACATAAACATTCACATTATTAGGTGACTTTCATGATCTGAGAGGCACTTAGGAGCTGAAGATGTGTGTGAGATTTCTAAGGCACTTCAGAAGATAGACGTTCAGGGGTTTGTCACTTGTCTGCTCTTCATCTGTATGTATGAATAAACAAACAAACAAACAGACAATTACCTCAAATTCTCAGGAAAGATCCATTCCTGATACATCTACTGCTGTAGTATCATCAGAGAGTAAAAATAAGAGGCTCTACAGTGATCAAACTGAATATATTCCCACCTTTCCTGGCAGACATGTATGCCTCTTCAACTTTCAGTCTGATGGAAGGACACTTCAAAGTGGCCTTTGCCTTTGTAAGAGGAGATATGCAGGATGAGAAGATAAAGGGTGAGACTGATCGCGCATGTGCGAGATGCCAGACTCGCATGTAATTTGTGTTTATAAAATGATCATGAATCCTATGTCGATGCCAAAGAACTATTGACTGACTCTAGTAGTACTATTCAATATTTTTTCCCAATATTTCATTATTCAAGTTGTCATAATGTCATTATATAATAACAAGATGCCATTGAATAAAAGACGTTACCTTCTGATTGTTGTGCAACAGAGCCCAAAGCGCAGAAGCTCCTATGGTACGTATTTCTGATGAGCTACTGCCCAAACAAGATATTAGCAGCTCAACCGCTTTATCTGAAATATATAATATTTAGATAAAATGTAATATTTATGTGTCTATGTATTTATATGTAACACTTAGTAAAACTATCTCTCACCTCTCTCTCACACACACAAAAATTACATAGTTTTATAACAATTTTATATATAAAATCATTATTATAGCAATTATTTTAAGTAATAAAAAATTACATTTCTTAGTAGTGTGTATTTGCTGCTTCATGTGCATATTCACATCATGTCAAGACAAACATCTTATTTCCTTCACTTTCTATAAAAAAGGAATTGGGCGGAAACATTGGTTTGATGTGTAGCTAGACTCAAATGCTGGGTGTGGTGGATCATTTTTACACTTGCAGTGTCAAATTGATCTTGAAAGACTAGAATCTATATCACAGACCTACCAATATATATATATAAAATGAAAAAATGCAATACGTTTTTTGTTGTTATCGATGTTTCTTTTTTTTTTTTTTTTTGGAAGGGGGGGGTATATCAGCCATGCCAATTAATCAAACGAAATTTGGCTATTTTGTTAAAGGGATAGTTCACCAAAAAAAAATAAAAAATGGTCATTAATTACTCTCCCTCATGTCGTTCCAAACATGTAAGACCTTCGTTCATCTTCAGAACACAAATTAAGATATTTTTTATGAAATCGAGAGCTTTCTGACTCTGCATAGACTGCAACGCAACTGAAAAGTTCAAGGCCCAGAAAGGTAGTAAGGACATCATTAAAATAGTCATCAGTGGTTCAACCGTTATGTAATGAAGCTACGAGAATACTTTGTGCACAAAGAAAAAAAAAACACTTTATTCAACAATTTCTTCTCTTCCATGTCAGTTTCCGCCACGCTTTCACAACAGTACCATGACGCACATGTTCTGTGCGCACAAAAATAATTCTCATAGCTACTTAAAATTACGGTTGAACCACTGATGTCACATGGACTATTTTAACAATGTCCTTACTACCTTTCTGGGCAAAAATATCTTAATTTGTGTTCTGAAGATGAACAAAGGTCTTATAGGTTTGGAACGACATGAGCGTGAGTAATTAATGACAGAATTTTCATTTTCTGGGTGAATTATCCCTTTAACCATGCCCACTGAGCCTTATTAGATATTGGCATCATCCACTCAAAGGGGAACATGTTGGTCAACCATTAACATGTAAAACCCTGTAAATCCAGTGCTCATACCATTGGCTAAGACTTTGGGCTTGTTAGCGGAGCAGAAGCAGATGTTGTGGAGAATAAGCAGGATGGTGGGTTTAGAGCTGGATTGTTTGGACTGGGCCAGTCCGACCAGCAGCTCCAAAGCCCCTCGGAGCCTGAGGATCATCTGCTGTCCGTCCTCCCCAAACGACACGTTCAGCAGCAGCTTGAGCCAGAGGAACAGAGGCTCCACCGCCGGACTGCCGCTTCGACCACCTGCCTTAGGCATAGGGAGAGACAGGAAGTGCTGCAGGAAGTTACTCTAGGGAAAACAGCAAGAAAGAAGGTTTTGTTGACACTTCTCTATGAAACAAAAAGGCGGATATGCAACCAAATGAGTCATAAAAGGTTTTCTTGCTGGAGCACAGAATTATTTAGCTATATTTACTTTATATTTATAGCCTGAAGTGTCTCACAAGGTTATATTTCTTCCTGCCCTGAATTATTTTTTGCTTTAAACATAACCAGTGAGTTACCTTCAGCAGTACCCCTCTGCAGTCCCTTGAGATGGCCAAGTTGGCCAGCAGTGAGAAAGCCAGACTGTGGATGCTGCTGTTGTCAGGGGCAACCTGGGAGGCCAGTTTCATCACCCCATGCATCAGTGAATTTGTGACCGCAGTCTTAGGAAGAACAGCCTGAACTGAGCCAGAGATACCACTGCTGCTGCTACATAAAGCACTGCATGCTGGAAGAGAACAAAAGAGAGACAGAGCGAAAGAGAGAGAACTTGATTATGGAAAAAAACTAGAACGTATACAAAGAGAGGCAAGAAACTAAGCAACTGTATCTCAGAAAGATAAATGTTAATCAGTGTTTCTTATCTGTGAAGGGCACCTTCCCAAACCCTGAAATGGGGCCAAACACCTTGCATAACAAAACAATTGTAGCTTTAAACAAACATTTCACTAATTTTTAATATACTAGTAATTATTAATAAATACTATATACACATACACTGAATATGTATACATACCACAGAAAAAGTCAGGGGTCAGTAAGATTTTTTTTTTTTAATATATAATTATGAAAATATTTAAATTTAAACATTTACAATGTAAAATTGTAATAATAATAACTTATAAATAAATAAATTGAATAATAAAATAAATACATTTTATATATATATATATATATATAAAATGTATATATTTTTTTTAAATAAATGCTGTTCTTTAGAAAATTATATTTATTAAAGAATCCAGAAAAAAAAATACCACAGTTGCCACAAATATTAAGCAGCACAATTGAACAATGATAATAATAAATGTTTCTTGAGCAGCAAATCAGAATACTAGAATGATTTCTAATGGATCATATGACACTGAAGACTGGAGTAATGACTGCTGAAAATTCAGCTTTGCATCACAGGAATAAAGTATTATAAAATATAGCAAAATAGAAAACAGCTATTTTAAATAGAAATATTTCACAATATTATAGCTTTTACTGTGTTTTTGATCAAATGAATGCAGTCTTGGTGAACATTAGTGACTTTATTTTATTTCTACGAAAATCTTAGATTTCAAACTTATGAATGGTTCTTTCTTTTTTCCCCGTGGTGCTGCAAAAGTGCTACAGGAAACATTGCCAGCGATATAAAACCACACAAGCCTTTTCTTTTTGCTAATCTATTCATCTTGTCTCAAAATATCACTGCACAGTTGTGTAACAATGAGCGTGGAAACTCAATGGAAACAGAATTGTTCCACTGTGTTTAACTCTTATTAAAAAAAAAACATTTCCTCCTGGTCTAACAATGCTGCATTTAGTCAAGTGTCAAAACCACTAAATGTCTTGCTTCTGGGTAAGCGGACAGACGCATTTTGAAGAACAGCAAGACTGCAGGTGAATCATTTAACATGATGCTGGATTATTGAGAGACCTCAGCAGGGTTTTGCTTGCCGAAGAAATCCAATATTAATCGGCCAGATGAAAGAATGAGGGTTGTGTGTTGCAAGTTAATGAATTATATAATAAAAGTGACACAGGACAGAATATGATGGTGAGGAAAATGTGCTGGAGGGCTGATTCCATAATTGAAGAACCAGATTCATGAACTTTCAACATCACCTGCTGTTAACACAGACCTTGAGGAACACCACACATGACAGTATGCTATTGTAGCCTAGTGCTGTTAAACCATAGTGACAGCCCAAATGTACACACGGGCGCAAAAACACAAATGCGCACACCCACACACACACACACACACACACACACGTATATGTACAGACTGACATTCACCCATGCACTGCTAGCTCTTCACAGGTGTGAAGCCACATCCTGTCTCAAAGCACAGCTTTCCATGAGCTCAGATATGATACAGAGCAATCATTGTGTTCAAGTAAACACACTCACCAACAGACACTTTCATGTACAACACTCTCTCTCTTACACACACACAGAAACACGTGCAAATGCTTTCATGTTTAACCGTCTCCCTCAAACAAACGCACACACACAAAGCAGTTGGTCCAGATAACATTCAGATTTTTTAATACTTTTTCTGTAATATTTATAAGAAAGGGATGTCTTAGATTTCAAAAACCTATTAGATAATTAGATCAATTTCACTTCAAGTCACCATGAAATCAAAATGTATGATTTTATTTATTAAATACTGCAGTGTTTATTATTTATTTCTCTGTGCACAGTATATATTTTTTTTAATTCATGTGCACTGGTGCGAGGGCAGGACAAAAATTCCTCCCCTCCAGCAACCTGTCACTCACTGGAGGTCACGGCAAACGACAACAAACCAATAATTTCCCGATATACAAAATCAAATCACACCCTACATTTTTTCTCATTCGAGAGGCAAGGAAGGAAAGATGATCACAGCTTGCGTTTCGACTTTGAGAAGCAATAAAAATTATTATTTTAAATGTTTTTGTTTGCTACTTTTGAATGTTTGGAAACGGCAAGATGTTTCCAGTATTACCACGATAGAAAGTGCATTGCCGTTTGCTCCGTAGTTGCAGAGCATCAGAGTAGCCATGATGACCCCTGTCCACCAGTAATGGGCACATGGCCATCAGAAATGCTCTGATAAGTACAACCTACTTAAAGATTGTTGCAGACTTCATGGCAACAGTGATCGCTAATGACAATATCCTCTTTCAGCAGGATAATGCACCCTAAAACACTGCAGAAATAGTTCAGAAATGGTTTGAGGAACATGACAAAGAGTTTAAGGTGTTGCCTTGGCCTCCAGCTTGCCCAGATCTCAATCCGATTGAGCATCTATGGGATGTGCTCGACAAACATATCAGATCCATGGAGACCTATAGGATCTGCTGCTTGGTGTCAGATACCACAGGACACATTCAGAGGTCTTGTAGAGTCCATACCTTGGCGCACCAGAGCTGTTTTAAGGGGGACCTACACAATATTAGGCAGGTGGTTTTAAAATGATAGTTCACCCAAAAATAAAAATTTGGTTATTAATTACTCACCTTCATGTCGTTCCAAACCCGTAAGACCTTTGTTTATCTTTGGAACCCAAATTAAAGTGCCCCTATTATGTGTTATGAAAGGTTCATATTTTGGTTTTGGGAGTCCCCAACAACAGGTTTGACATGCATGCAAGGTCAAAAAACTACTGCTGTCAATCGATTTAAAAAAATAACTAATTAATCACATTTTTTCTGAAATTAATCGCGATTAATCCCACCTAACATTAAAGTTTTTAAATATACATTTATATTGCAATAATTTCACATTCAATCTTCAAATTAATGTACAAACAACAAAGACAGTATATTTTTAATATTTGATTAATGGCATCTTTTTTTATGAAGGCCAGTATCACTGATACCAATTAATACTGATTTCCCTATAAAAAAATTCCCCCTAATATTTAACCATTTACTATAGCCATTCAACATTACATTATAATTAAGAGCTATAAATTTGAACATTTATTAGACTTTAAAAATAACTTCTAATTTAAGTGAACTTAAAACAATCTTCACATAAACCCCTTTATAATAAATGTCATATTTAGCTAGGCTACCTGTGCCCCTCAGCAGAAATATACAGCAATTGAATAAAGTTATCAAACACTAAATTCTAAACTAAATACAGATGAATCCTTAAAGCTATAAAAGTTATTGATTTCCTCTTTTTTCTTTTATTTTTGATGAACAGACATCACAGCAGCTGGTTATTAGGTTGTTTTGGCTGCTATTTCTTTAAGAGCTGCCGCTGCTGAATGTGACGTGGATCTAACACGCATCATATTTTCTCTCTTTACCTTTTCTGACCCATTTCAAGTCTTAAAGTCTCTACTAATGAACTGACGAGTTGAATTGAGTGTGTTACATGAGGGAGAGACAGTGCTGGGCTGCTCCAGGACAGTTTGGAAAACCATTTCAGATACATATTCTTAAATGTGACTCATATATAACATATTACATGCATGCACAGTTTTATGGCAGCTTTAATCGCCTTTTTGGTAACTTCATGCCTTAACTGACCACGACATTGCATGCACGTAGTTTCTTTCGTGATTTGATATGAAATGATACAGGGCCAGGCTACAGCATGCGCCGGCGCCTTTGTGCATGCAATTGAAGATCACACACTGCGAGCACAGTACAGTTTCCACGCTCGTTTGACTCACGCCTGCCGCTGAACTAAAGTGGAGCACACATCTGAAACATCTCCGGTTTGATGTGGTCATAAAGACGTTCTGCGACTGAATAAATGCACTACTTGTCAAGAAAAATAGAGACAGAGGCAGCAGTTATGAGTGGGGAGGCCAACCCTAGGCTACGCCTCTGCGTTAACGGCGTTAAATATTTTTACCTTATTTGCTCAACGACTCTCAAACGATTCGCTCAGCGTTTCATTTTTCCAAACCCCTCCTTTGCGTTATGCTAATATGTGGTGATTGGTCCGATTGGTTATTTTCATTTGCATTTCAGCTAGCCTGTAATGCCTGATAAAGCAGCGTTTGTGAGCATAGTGCTGCTTTGTGTACAGCCGTTACCGGGGAAACAGTTAATTTACCGCTCCAAAAGCAGCACCTAGTGGCAAAAAATGAATTCGCATTTTCATTCAGACCAACGCGAAAATCAAGTTTTCCCAGGTCTGTGCGTGCAACAAGTGGGCGGGCAATATGCTAATGTTTCATGTTGACGTCAACATGAAACGGCTTGGGATTAGTTTTAAAAACAACTCATTTAAATGATTCAGTCGACTGTGAGTCGATGATGAGTCGACTTTCTTTCAAGAGACAATAACTTTAAACACAGTGCACTTTCAGATTTAAAACTTTGCAGGATGTTTTCATTCACTTAAAGTTGTGTTACACACTACATGAAAAGTAATTTTCAAAAATCCATAATAGGGGCACTTTAAGATATTTTTGATGAAATCCGAGAGCTTTCTGACCCTGCATAGAAAGCAACACAACTGACACGTTCAAGGCCCAGAAAGGTAGTAAGGACATTGTTAAAATAGTCCATGTAACATCAGTGGTTTAACGTAAATCTTACGAAGGTACGAGAATACTACGGCATAATTCCGGCATAACTGTGTTTTCGCAAGTGACAACGGTGTACCAGTTCTAACGCCATGGTGAAAGTTCAAGCAAAGCATGCTAACTTTTCTGTCTTTGGCTGGACTGACAAGCACAGAACACTATTTAGAGTCCCAGACTCAGAGGATACAAGAGAGTGGTGGATTTATTGATTTATTTACTGTATATTATGCTGCTGCCACACAGATCTAATATAAACATGCGATTTCTTTCCCAGCTGTTTACCTTCACAGACATAACCGACTGTTTTTGTAACTCGTGTGTTTTTAACAAACTTGTGTGTATTGACAGTTTAAGCGCAATAAGACATGAAAGAAAACTAATTTTAGTACTCACACGCCGAGTGACAGCCGCTTTCTGTGCGTGTGCTTCGGATGTGTGCACTCAGAAATCCGTATATCAGAAGTTTAAACTAATATGGTTTAAAATGCATGATTTCAATGCAATAGACATGATAATCAAAACCAAACGGATGTTTTTTGGCAGAATATTTGAGGTACAAGCTGTAAAGGCACAGCCCTATTCTGGAAAAGGGGGAGGGAAGCAGCAGCTCATTTGCATTTAAAGAGACTAAATGCAAGAAAAAAAGCGTGTTTCTGCTTCCACTCAAAATAGACATTTTCAAAATTATATAATTAATGATTTGTGGGGTATTTTGAGCTGAAATTTCAGACACATTCTAGGGACACCTGAGACTGAGGCCCTGTTTACACTAGTGCATTTTCGTTTTAAATTGCTGTTTTAAAATGAAAACGTTCCTCATCTACACTGGTGTTTTCACTGCATTTCAGAAACGATCTCCGTCCACACTACACAATCGAAAACGCATGTCACATGACCATTTATACAGGTACAACCATAGATATATAGGTAGATTCTAGGGCTGCACGATAAATCTCATGCGATATTTAATGCGCATCTTGTCAGAAAGCCGGTTCTGTAATCAGCGGTAAATCTTCAAAATAGACATTTTCAAAATGATATAATTAATGATTTGTGGGGTATTTTGAGCAGAAATTTCACAGACACATTCTAGGGACACCTGAGACTGAGGCCCTGTTTACACTAGTGCATTTTCGTTTTAAATTGCTGTTTTAAAATGAAAACGTTCCTCATCTACACTGGTGTTTTCACTGCATTTCAGAAACGATCTCCGTCCACACTACACAATCGAAAACGCATGTCACATGACCATTTATACAGGTACAACCATAGATATATAGGTAGATTCTAGGGCTGCACGATAAATCTCATGCGATATTTAATGCGCATCTTGTCAGAAAGCCGTCTTATATTCGGGTCAATACGGTATATATATATAACCCCAATTCCAGAGAAGTTGGGACGTTTTGTAAAATGTAATAAAATCAAGAATCTATTTATTTTTTTTTTAATTCTCTTGAACTTTTATTTAATTGACAAATGTACAAAGAAAAGATTTCCAAAGTTTTCACTGACCAACGTAAATGTACTTTGTAAATATGAACAAATTTTGTTTATCATGGCTGCAACACACTCCAAAAAAGTTGGGACAGAGGCAAAATAAAAGTAAAAATGTTATAGAATATCCACGTTAAACTGTTTTAAAACAGTTCACAGTAAGCAGGTGAATTGGTAATAGGTCAAGGTATCATGTTATATACATTGTATATAAGGAGCATCTCAGTCTTTGCAAGCAAAGCTGGATCATGGCTCATCACTTGACACTTTGAGAAGTGTCAAACAAATCAAAAATCACATTTCGCAATGCAAAATTGCAAAGAAATTTGTCTTTCACCAAGTACCATACATAATATTGTGAAAAGATTCAGGGAATCCAGAGAAACCACAGTACATGTAGAGCAAGGCAGGGAACCTCAGTTGAATGTGCTTGACCTTTGAGCCCTTAGATGGCATTACATAAGAAACTGTCATGCTGCGGTGTGAAATATAGCCACATGGGCTCAGGAGTACTTCAGAAAATCACTGTCATTTACCACAGTCTGCTGCTGCATCAAGAAATGCAACTTGAATATCTGTTACTCTAGGAGAAAGCTATACATCAATTCTATGCAGCGATGCTGCCGGGTTTTCTGACATTTTAACTTGTTCCCGGGAAAAATGGATTTCGAGTTCTCAGTCCCAAAGACAAAAGGGACCATCCAGACTTTCATTAGTGACAGAAGCAAAAGCAAACGTCTGTCATGGTATGGGGGTGCAGCAGAGCAAACAGCATGGGTGACTGGCATATGTGCAAAGGAACTATTGACATGGAGGCATATACTGGGATTGTACAGAGACATATACTGCCATCAAGATGATGTCTTTCATGGGAAGTCCATGGTTATTAGATCAAGACAATGCCAGGTCTCATTCTGCATGTGCTACAACCGCGTGGTTTCGTAGAGACTGAATGTACTAGACTGGCCTACCTACAGTCCAGATCTGACTCCTATTGAAAATGTAAATGAATGTATGTGTCATGAAAAGGAGAATCAGACAACGACGATCACAGACTGCTGAGCTTTTGAAGTCTTGTATCAATCGAGACTGGACAAAAATTTTGCTTGCAAAACTTTAACAATTAGTATCCTCAATTCCCAAACAATTAAAAATTGTAAATAAAAGGAAGGTTGATGTGACACAATGTTAAACATGCCTCTGTTCCAAATTTTTTGGAGTGTTGCAGCCATCAAAATCAAAATGTGTTCATATTTACAAAATACATTTACGTTGGTCAGTGAAAACGTTAGAAATCTTTTCTTTGTACTTTTGTCAATTAAATAAAAGTTAAATAAAATGAACAAATCACAGATTTGTGATTTTATTGCATTTTACAAAATGTCCCAATTTCTCTGGAATTGGGGTTGTATATATATAATAAGCTGCAAAATGCCAAAATTGCTCAACCAGACAAAGTAATCACTTACACCTGAAGTACCTCCCCTTAACACAAATGCTCCATCCTAGTTTCCAGTAATCTGGCAGCACACTTCGACTATGACACAATCCCTTCTGTAGCTGTCGGGCTCATGTCAGCCTTGCATTTAGTACACAATGGCACTTACTGTACCGCCACATGACTCATGAGACGGTTACAGTGAGCACAAAGCCCATACATAATCTCAGCACCCTGTCTCTCGCTTTCTAATCCTCTTTTACTGTCATTCCTCTTTTCTCACTCTCTTTCCTCCACCTCTCAGAAGACTGACCCACTGTGCAGTTAGTCGTGTAGACACAGAGCAGTTCCAGGGCTGCTGTCATGGTGAGATCGTCGAGCAGGAACCAGGGCCACAGAGCCATCAGCACCGCTGCCAGACGCAGCTCTGTAGCCACAGCCTGTTGAGACAAAGCTTGGCGGCATCAGTCAATACTGCATATTTAAGTGCATATTTTGAAAATCTCAAAATGAACTATATTTCTAAATTAATTCATACTACAATTTTTTTTTCCACATTATTATACTAACTCAATGATAATTTGTCAGGGACTGCAATCTGCCTGTGGCACATGTAAATAATATTATTTATATTAATATTAATAATATTATTTTTTAAAACTTTTTTCCCACATTATTACACTAGTTTGCTT
Organism: Sinocyclocheilus anshuiensis; assembly: GCF_001515605.1. Classification (NCBI taxonomy): domain Eukaryota; kingdom Metazoa; phylum Chordata; class Actinopteri; order Cypriniformes; family Cyprinidae; genus Sinocyclocheilus; species Sinocyclocheilus anshuiensis. The sequence goes on from NW_015540930.1 coordinate 256,772, forward strand.
TCACTTAAGACTACCATCAGGGACTGCAATCTGCCTGTATGGCTAAATCTGACACATTTACATGTACAGCTGATGTCAACAAACTTAATATAGACGAGGTATTTTTTTCTATTTATTTGCATGTCATATGATCAAAAAAAAAA
>NW_015540930.1:256940-257898 GCF_001515605.1 Sinocyclocheilus anshuiensis
GTAATGTGTGTATATATATATATATATATATATATTCTAGCATTTAAAACTACAGAATTTTAATATCAGCCATAACACGAAAATAATTAGCATACCTAATGAAATCTAAATAGGGCTATAAAGAAGGGAAATTAAATGGTGACAAAATGTTCATTCTTGAGAGAACAGTTTCTTCACCTGAACATTAACTGAAAGGCTGTAAATTGGGATGTTTAATTGGTGAAATACTCATTCAACAATCTCAGGTTGATTAACTCCCTTTGTACTTCACAGAAATGATCACATGACTGATTACATGCACACAGTCTTGCTAGGTGTTGTGTAGATTTTCTTGTAAAGACTGCACCTCAGTCCTTACAAGAAAATCTGCATGACGCCAGCAAGATTTCAAACCCAGTGTTTCACACCCACAAGACCCCTGTGAGAGCGTCTGCGGATACTGTACAATGAATTTAACTACTCAAATAATCAGCATGGGGAAGATTATTTGAAATGACGTACTTTGCATTCATTATGTTGATACAGGCAATTTCGCAGTATCTCTAGAATCATCTTAAGCTCTCTCGTGCTGTTCTCCACCTGCTGACATTGAACAAAGACGGAGCAGTTCGAACAAGATATCATGCTGATAGTGGTAATTTATACCTTCTTTTTTATATATGCATACATTTGTGTCTGTTTGTATTAATTATAATTGTAACACTTCATATTAAGTTTTATTAATAGGTCTTAACAAAAATTACATGTTTCGTAACAAATGCACGTAGCGCAACATGATTTACTGACATAGGGAATGTTCCTAGATAAACATCCTTTGTCATTTCTAGAAATACATTAATTTCAACCATCATAGGCCTACCCCTAAATTAAGACTGCATAATTAGTTAACAGTCTTGTCATTCCAAGACCAATAAAGGATTTTGATCCAGAAACATTTTTCAATCACTGTGATCAGTTT
>NW_015540930.1:257958-280081 GCF_001515605.1 Sinocyclocheilus anshuiensis
AAAAAAAAAAGTATTTTTTGTATCAATATGTAAAAAAAATCCTGATTGTAATAAAGTAAATTATTTTTAAAATATGTTTACGTTTTTAATAGTGCTGGGCAACGATTAATCACAATCAATCACATCCAAAACAAAAGTTTAATAAATATACACAGTACACGCACACATTATGTACACAAAAACTTTTATTTTGGATGCGATTAATCGCATTCAAAATACTTTAGGTTTTCCCTTGGTATGGAAAAATTAAAATAAAATAAATTGTTTGCAAATAATTATGATGTAAACACTGGCATGCATTAAAGATACAAAGAAATGTTTTAAACTGTACTATTAGATTGTAACTACAAAAAAAAACATGAGTTTCAGATTTTTAAAAAGACCATCTTTGACATTTATAGCAATTTCACTGATAATCTGGCATTATATACGTAATAATGATTGTTGTATTATTAATTAAAGTTATTATAAAGCAGCACAGACATAAGGAACTGAACTGGTTAAATCAACTGAACCAGAGGATCGTTCAGTTTTGTCATTTTTTGGTCACATTTGTCTCTCTCCCTTCACCTGCCTCTACCTCCCTCCTCCCTCTCAACAGGTTTTCAGTGTTTCTGATGTTGAAGCTGTCTGTCATGTTGCTGGAACCCTTCGTACCTTCCTCCTGTGAGCACTCTTGCCCGTTTTCACAGACTCCAGGTGAAGCTCTGCGTAAATGTGCTTCATGCGTTCCACACAGCTGTCAATCTCACCAGCTGAAGAAGGAGAAGAGACATGTATCTGTCTGTACTCATCCATCAGACAGTGACATCAGGCATTAGACACAAATATAGCATCACCTGGGACTGAAATTAATCTGTATGTGAGATTTCCTCCTAGTTGAGGGAATAGCAGCTTTTTAACTGCTACCTTTTAAGAGGGACATATTCTATACTTCTAGGATTTTTCTTGAAGTTTACTCAAATGTTAGTCAAGTTATTTGCACCAAAAAGTAATTTGTATATACAAGATGTTTCTTCAACCTGTTTCACTCTCAGAACAAAACAGGATGTTTATGCTACTATACCTATAGGATGCTGAATATTCAATACGTTCATATGCAAATGTGCTCATAGTTGTGACATCAAAACCAATAGTGTTTGATTTCCATAAATGGTTTGGGTGGAATGGGAGGGAGCCATGCGTTGTGAATGCTAGCAAATGTCTACATTGTATGTCACAAGTTAGCTCCTCATTGTGTGTTTACGATGTTAAAGATCATTGACGTAATTTTTACCTTTACATGCATAACTCTGAGCGCTGGAGCTACAGGCTAACAGAGACATGAGCGCTTTGGCCGTCATCTTTTTCAAGGGGTCCTGGAATGGAATCTTCTCATATTGCTGTAAATTGAACAGGAAGCACAAAATGTTTGCATCGTGTTCTGAATAAACTGAATAATTTTTGTAATGATTTAATGATTATTTTTTAAAATATAAATAAATGTAAGAATGCATATGTAAGCATAGTGAAGCAGTTTAGTTTTAAAATACTACTAAATAAATTAAATCAAAGTCAGTATGTTGGGGTGGATGAGTAATTTTATGTCACGGTAACAATATATATCACGATAGAGTTGTTTTTGCTTTAAATAAAGTCTTTATGATATCAAAATTATTGATACCATAGAAATTTCACAATTCTTGTGACCAGTGTCAAAATCACAAAAAACTAATACTGGATTTAAAAAAAAGCTCTCTAAAGACAATTAAACAGTCAGTGATTAAATAAGAATAAGAAACCAATTACAAGCAATAGGACAAAAAACAACAGTAGAACAAATTAATAAGAAATGCTACACACATTGTTGTATAAAAGTAACCAAATGTATAAAAATATAAATTTATAAAAAATAATAAATTAAAAATGTATATTTATTCTTAAAGTTACAAAAGTGATTTAGTCAAGAGAAGTGAGAGATTTTCTCTCTTTTGTTGTTTGAATAACCTGAATGACAGACAGCAGAACTATTAGACTGCTGTCACTTTAAGAGCTGCCCAGATCCAATATACAGTTACACGTGTTTTCTTTCTCAGCTGTTTGCTTTCACTTAAGACCTAAATTACTGTGTTTACGAGGATCCTTGCAAATACCGGCATTTTGACACATACAAGTGTGTGTATTTTACAGTTCAAGGCCTGTAAAATGAAAAAAAAAAAAAAAACTCCGTTCAATACTCCATTATTGTCATTATGAAACAAGAAAACCATAAAACAGGTAATTATATGACAGAGAGGATACTCATGTCACACTCAAATTAGTTTAGTTTAGTTAGTTTTTTCAACATTATAACCTCAAGAAAAAAAAATCATATTCGCTATAAAAAAAACAGTATGTTATTTAAGGCTGACCCCTAATAGTAGACTAATCGTTAGTCGACCAGAAGAGGATTGGTCGACCAAAATTTTATTAGCCGCTTAGTTGCAGAAAAAAGAAAATCCACAGAAAATCCACAGGCGAAGTCACGTAGATCGTTAACAGCGGGTCTATGTGGTAATACAGTACATCGGGCAGGACATCCAAACGCTCGCATATAATTCATCCACCACAAATATGGCTTTTTTTGTATATATTCAAATATATCATTTTTGCTCATACAGAGCAAATATATCATTTTTGCTCATACAGATAAGAGTAATACATCTTTTGAATCTGTAAGGACTCTACGTTAATTTGTGTGCACTCACAATAACAACAAAACGCACTTTTGTAAAACAATGAAAGCAAACCAGATGCGCTTTCTGCCGTTCTGTGAACTTGAGCGCGAAACTCCGTGTATATCTTTGCCTTACAGACATTAAAAATAGATCTATAGAGAGTGAAATGTCTACTTTCAAATGAACCAACTCAAATGGAAAACAAATATTCTCAGATTATGTCATCCGTATGAAACATGCATACAGGCGCGTTCACTACTACGGAGATGACGAGTCAGTGTCGCCGACTTCATCTCTTAAACCAGAAACAAAGAAAGCACTAGTTTATCAGTGAATCATTAAAATGTTAATGCAGCCTCCTTACTGTTTTTCACTGACACATTCATAACCATTACTTCTGCCGGTGCGCTGTGGCAAGCTTTATGAATGTGCTTGAGCGCTTATTAGGCAAGTAAAGGCTCATTATAATGATTTAAATGGTTTATTAATAAACATGTGATTAGTGTGAACTAATGCTTCAAATGAACGACTACTAGTCGGCCAGAAAAATCCTTAGTCGAGGGCAGCCCTAATGTTATTAATGTAAAGTATGTGTGTGTATATATAATTTTTTTTTAACGTCATAAATCTGATTTTTTTTTTCTTGGCATTATGGGGTATGGAGTGTAGACTGATATGAAAAAATAAGCATAATTTTAGAAAAGATTTTAGATTTTTAGATCTGACTTTTAGTCATACTTTTGTCACTGACCCATACATAGAAGGAAGTAGCCAATTGAGGGATGTGCAAGGTGTCCAACCAATCAGAACTGAGATTGCCATTTTGAGAATTTTTGTGTGATAGGAGTCCACAAAACTGAATCTCTTACCTCTAGTAATAGTTCACAAATTACCTCCCCAGGCTCAGAAGAAAGGACTGCAGTTAGCGAGGAGCTTGCCCGATCCTCTGTGTGGCCTCCTGATCTCCTCTTAGCCTCCTCTGTGAACAGCACACACAGAAAGTGCAGGGTCGATGTGTAGAGAGAAGACTCAGCGCCCGATTGGTCCAAACACACTTGGAGAGTGTCTGTCGCGAGAGAAAGCAAAGACTAAACATAAAGAATGCTAATATTTACTTTTCTCAAACTCTGAGACGAGAAGATGCAAAAGATGCAAAACTTCACAACAAACAATCTTCACCACAAGGGAACATCTGACGAAAAAGTCTCTCCAAACTCACAGGCTTTTAAAAACAGCTTCCAAAGCCTGGATACCTGCAGGCAAGTCAGCGAGTCTACTGCCCACCCACCTGTTTTAGGATTTTCTACCACATCCATCAGATCTAATGCAGGCTGATTGTTCTCCCTGTCTCTGTCCCAGTCTGTCATATGCAGCAGGGACACCCATCCACACATACAGGCATAATGAGCTGGCCTCCCACTGCATCCGTCTTCACCTCAGCTGTCTCCTTCCTTCTCAACATCTATCTAGCACATCCTCTTCCATCTAAACTCCTCAATCTTTCTTTTCCCTCCATCCCCTTGCGCTTTCATCATGTTTGCCACCATTTTCTCTTTGTACTCTTCTGTTTCTTTCTGCCTTCCCTTTGCTTGTCTCCACCCTTTGTAACACACTTTGGTGTGTGTATGTGTGTGTCACCTGAAAAGCGCTGCCAGTGTTTCCCCAGTGCCACACCGACAGATGGGCCGACCGCAGCTTGGTTCCTGCGCAGCAAAGTAGCCAGGAGCATCAACACATCCGCCCAGGTGTTGAGCATTGCACCCTGGGCCTGCGCATCTGAGGACCAAAACAAGCAAACACACATCAAAAAACACTTTCAAATCACTTTTCTTTCATTTGAAGGTCTTGTTTGGAAGATTTTGGAGGGGGTTGTGAATTTGCTGAAGACTACCCAAGTCAGCGACAGACAGCGTGAGGATGGAAATGAGGTTGTTCAGCAGTTGCACATAACACACACTACTCAGCACCTGAGGGAGAAACAGGAGGGTGAGGGGAGATAAAGACAGTGTCAGTAGTAACGAGTGCCGAGTTACCTATCGAAAAGCACACAGCACTTTGGTTTCACAACAAATAGGTGACTAACTGGAGCTGTGTTCAAGAGAAAGTGGAACTGAACCAGAAACCATGATTCCCTTGTATTCCACTTGTATTCCATTGTATTCCGGCACAACTGCTTTTGTCAAGTATGACTGTGTGTACATCAATGAAAGGTTATGGGTAAAAAAGGGTCAGTTCACCCAAAAATCTAAATTCTGTCATTAATTACTCACCCTCATGTCGTTCCAAACCCGTAAGACCTTCGTTCATCTTCGGAACGCAAATTAAGATATTTTTGATGAAATCCGAGAACTTTCTGACCTTGCATAGACTGCAACGCAACTAACATTCAAGGCCCAGAAAGATAGTAAGGACATCGTTAAAATAGTCCATGTGACATCAGTGGTTCAACCGTAATTTTATGAAGCTACAAGAATACATTTTGTGCACAAAGAAAACAAAACTAACTTTATTTAAACATGCTTGTGTGATGAGCATGAACCGATGAGCTTTGTTTACTATATGCGATTTGCTCTGTGTATGTGTTTTGATGTGAATAAAAGCCTACAATAAATCTGATTATATAAATCAATAGTGTCTCTTCAAAAGACTTGAATTAAAACACTTGATTCATTATATGATGCCTTTTTGAGTGTTTTGGATCTTCTAAAATTTGCTAACCTGAACTTTCAATGGAGGAACAGAAACCTCTCAGGTTTCATTAAAACATGTTTGAATGACATGAGGGTGAGTAAATGACGACAGAATCACTTTAAGCTCAAAGCACTTAAGAGATATCGTAAACAAGTTGACTTTTTTTATTGATCATATATTTGGTCAAGAAATAGAGCAGACACTGGACAAGGACGAAACTTTCTAGCGTGCATGTGTTGTCCGTCTGTGTTCGAGCTCACTATCAAATGGAGTTTACTTTGAAAGGCTACATGTTCGGCTGTATGCATGCGCTAAGATGAAAACTGCAAACTCTTCTGACTTATTTTGCATTTTATTTACTTGAATTTAATATGTTGCATATTATCGATGTGCAGGTTTTGAAGGGAATAGATTTATTCATGGTAAAATGTGTTAAATACTGCTAACACTACTGTACTTTTAGCTAAAATGATCATAAAATTATCAAAAATATTTAATAAGCAATCATGCATGTGATTAAGGCCGTTTACACTAGTGCATTTTTGTTTTAAAACAGCGTTTAAAATAACTCAAAATGAAAATGATCCTCGTCTACACTGGTGTTTTCACTGCGTTTCAGAAATGATCTCCATCCACACTACACACCCGAAAACGCATGTCACATGACCATTTATACAGGTACAACCATAGATATATATAAGTAGATGCCCTATTATTTAGATGGCGGACGCTTCTACGTGCTTGGAGCGGTCGAATGGGGAATCTACCTATACATATCTATGGGTATAACTATGAGCATGATGTCATTGTTTACACGGTCATCAAGGATACGCAGAGCGAATGTGGGCAGCCATGCCATAATTTTCAAAAGTCTCCGTTTTGGTCCATTTACACTGAAACGCAACCCCGGAGTTTTCAAACTAAAACGGGGTCTGCAGCGTTTTCAAAAGTCTCCATTTTCACAGGTCGAAAATGCCAGAATAGTGTAAACGACAGCCGTAACCGTAGCAAAAGTTATGCGTTTTAAAAAGAAAACGCACTAGTGTAAACGTAGCCTTAGGATGTATAGAAATTTGTGAATGATGGGTGTTCCAAATTTGCGGAAATCTGCCACGATTTCTGTAACGTTCTGCAGGCATTTCCTTATGACAGACTGGTGTTTAAGTGCAGGTGGAAAATGATAGCCATAATGTACCTGGTTCCTGGCATCTTCCATAGCAGCTGGCAGGAGAGGTGTCCTTAACTCATTGACACACAGGGATATGGCCGCTGCATCAACAACACTGAAACAGACAGCACAAAACCAACAGGAAGTCATGCAGGTGAGTTCACAGTCTAAACAGATGAATACAACGAACACATAAATAGAATCCAACTTTAAACATGGTTTGTTTCATTTTTGACGTTTCTTGGGTCTTGCTGTTAACCAGCAGAGACAAAACAACCACAATTTGGTATTTAGAAAGAGTGGGCAGATGGCAGGCAGGATGTGGTTGTGTTAAAGTGTTGTCAGGTAAACCAAGAGAATATATTTATATAGGCGTACAGTGCGAGTGTGAAAATGAGGTGAGAGGCGTGCATAGGGTTGCAGTATGTCATACATCCACATGTGTAGTTCATGTCTGTAATTAACAGCTTAGAAAATCGTAATAAATATTTAGTAATTTACTAATAAAATGTCAGTATGACGCTTTAAAAAAATATAAATAATGGCTTTATCTTATATATAATAACTTTGCACAACATCTGTTTGTCTTCACATGTCTCTCTAACCTGGCCATGTTCTCAAGTATTTGGTTCTGTTTGAGGGCAGATAGACTAAACTCAGGAAGCACAGCCAGCAGGTTGTCCAGTAAACCGCATACTGCTAGCAACAGGTGTGGGGTTACTATAGCACCAGGCTCGGTCATCCCCCCTGGGTGGGACTCATGAGTGAGGGCAGAGTCTGAGCTGTCCGTGTCACTCTGGCCTATAGCATAAAGAAATAACAGCAGCCTCAAATTACTAAAGACTGGGGGAAAAAAAACATTCTTGTCGAGGCTAAACTGTCAATTCCTTGCCTTTTTCCCCTCAAGTCATACCTTGAGCAGTGAGTCTGTTGACTGGAGTGTCCTGGATTCCAGCAACAGCTGAGGTCAGAACTGGAGAATGAGTCCCACTAGAGCTACCTGATGGAATCTAAAGAACACACAGACAGACATAATAACAATTTGAAAATAATTCAGGCTAATTTTTGCTAATCTGATGTTGCTTGCAGCTACCTATAAGCGTGTAGCTCTCTTATACGTTATAATATCATTATACCATTCCATTGATTTTCCACCCAAAACAGCATAGAAAATGTTAGAAAAACCAGCAATTTCTTTCTAACTTATTTTTCATGTAAAGTTATTGATTATTGAGGGGTTACCAAGGAATTGCATCACTAATTATCTTATAAATTTACTGCTTTGGTAAATAAAGGCAATTTGGTAGCAGTTTTACTTAACATTATCAATTATAATAGTGTAAGTGTAGTGAAAGACCAACATATACAAACCAGGCTGATTAATCACTCAATCATGCATTTGGTCATTTTGAAATTATCACTGTCAACTGTAAATTCTAAATATTGTCTGCTTTAACAGTTTGGTTTGTCTCATTCACTATTATATTGTATTATATTATATTATTATATTATATTGTATTATAACTAACAATGATATTTTATTTTACATTACATTATAATATAGCACAATACATTAAAATATAAATTACCATTCAAAAGCTTTTTAATGTTGTTAAAAGAACTCTTTTGTACTCACAAAGGCTGCATTTATTTGGTCAAAAATACAGTATATTATATCATTCTAATATATTGGTTTGGTACTTAAGATTACTTTTTATTACTTTTTTATTATATCAGTTTTATTTTACTATTAATTGTATTTTATTATATTATAATTATTTTCAGTGTTGTTATCAGTGAAAATAGTTGTGCTGCTTAATATTTTTGTGAAAACTTTTTTCAGGATTCTTTGATTAATAGAAATGACAAAAGTACAGTATTTATTTGGGGAAAAAAACTATGTCTCTTTTAATCGATTCAATGCATCCTTGCTCAATATAATTATTAATGTCTTTAAAAAAGAAAATCTTACTGGACTTACTTTTCACTAAACAGCATTTCTGCAGGTTTTATGAAGGTGAAGGTAAATTTAAGACTTTTTAAGACCAACTAAATTGAATTTAAGGAATAAATTAAAGGGAACACAATACATCAGTATACTCTAAGTGTATATGTCTAGAGAGAACACAATTAGCTGCATTGGCATACTTCCAAATCAATCTCCTTTACTTTTAAATTCATTAAAAAAAAAGTAGCTTAACTAGAACATGGAAATAACTTTTACTGTACCTCCTGATCACACTGCAAAAAGTGCTGTTCATCCTCAGTATTTTTGTCTTGTGCAATATTTAAATTTTTTATTTAATTTTAAAGCAAAATGACATTAGACAGAAGTCCTGTTTTCCGTGAAACTGATTTAAAGTTTAAAATGAAATTTAAAATGAATTTAACTTCATTCAAACGGAAAACAAGTCTTCATAGCCCATTGACAGATGAGTTTTAAGCATACAACTTAATTTTTCAGTAAACAAGACTTATATCTTCATTTTGCATCTCAAGTACATGAATCTTGCTTTAAGAATGTTTAGATATTTGTATTAGAACACAAGACAAAAACAGTGCATGCAAAATTTAATGCCATGACTTGATGTATACAAGGCTTTCTGCTCTGATTTAAGGTGTTTTAAGGTCTTAATTTATGGAAGGTGAATCAAGGCTTTAAGACCTGCAGAAACCCTGCTAGAAGAAAAACCTTGGTCGACTACACATTTATGTCTACTGACCAGAGTACTGGAGGTGGACATGGATCCTGAGCCCTGAGTTTGGTTTAGAGGAGCAAGCATCTCTCTCCAGTGCTTCAGAGAATCATTCAGATCAGTCTCTACAGAAAGAAACACACACTGCTTCATTTACAAACAAAACAGCAAAATGTACTACTAAATTATATGCACTGGAATAATTACCTCTAACAGCTTACTAATACTTTAAATTCTGTTATAACAAGCGAATGATAAATGTAAACACCATCATCTAAAATATGCAGCACAGCGGCCATGATCTCTAGTACAGAACAGTATTAATAATGCGTGTAAGCATATGGATGCCACCGAGTCAGACATCCACTAATAGCTGGCAGTGCTCTGGGCGCGTGGATGCCGTACCCTGGGTGACATTGGCTGGCGGTGGAGGGGGGCTGAGGGTGAAGGCATGTCTGCCCATGTAACAGCTCTTCACCATCCGGCCCACGCTCTCAAAAAACTGGCAGTGGTACAACAGAGCCTGCAGGGCAGGAAGCCCGACCAGACACAGGCCTGAATCCTCATCATGCACACAGGGGCTCTGGGAGACACAAGAAAGAGAAGAATAGAAGATAAAAAAAAAGAAAAAAGCAAATATAATACTGAGGAAACCAGAAATCACCACAGACAGATCTGTTATGTCTACAGAGCTTTTAAGAGCGGCTGTGTTATTGATATTCAGTTCTGAAAGTTTATTCTCATGTAAACATACCTGCCAGGCACACTCTTTGGCCTCTTCTGCATTAGCAGGCATTGGCATCACAAGGAGGTTTTGCAAAATAAACGCTGCCTATAGGGAACGGGAACATAAAAATCAGCAACACTGCCATCTTCTTGTAAATGAATGGAAATGCATGCTGGTTGAATTCTCAAAGGAATCACGAACAAAGCAAGTGACAAATTCCTACAAAAAAAAAAAAAGTAATGCAAATACATTCCCTTGAAAGTGAGTGTGACTGTCTATGCTTGTTTAACCTCTTTTTCTCTTCCTGTTTCTGAATATGTCTTTGTACTAAACCTATACTAATAATGAAACATTCAGAAATAGATCACAGATCTGAACGAATATGACTTGCAGAGCCCTTCTGACTTGCGACATTAAAATCTAATCATAATTGCAGCTTATTCTAACCTAGAACGCCCACTTAGACAGGAAGTGGCCGACTGACTGCTTTGTGAAGCTACTAAGCACTTTTTATTTCTTTGTACACTTGTCGGTAAAAAGTTTGGAATAATTAAGATTTCAGATTTTTTTTTTTTTTTTGAAAGAAGTCTCTTATGCCGTGTCTACCCCAGAAACCGAAACTGGCATGGTTTCTAGAGAGCAAAAGGTTTTGTGAAAAAAGGGAAGACTTTAAAATAAAGTCTCTAAAATAAACTGTTAAAAGGATTTGATGATTAGTGAATGTACGCCATTGTTGTCATCATTCAGTCTGTATTTCAGCTTTAATGTACGTTTTTTTAAACAAAGCAGCTGATATTTGCCATAGCAACAGCTAGAATCTAGTGGAGTGCCGAATCTCTTTCACCCCAAAATGGTGGAAGCGTAGGGCTTGCAATGGAACGTTCTTATTGGCTTTCACTTCTTGTCAGTTGAAGTTCTATTATAGACTGTGAAAAAAAACTGAAAATCTTATTTCACCATGTATATGTTGTTGTGGCAGGCCTCTAATGCAGAAATAAGTCTAAATAAGAGTTTTAACATTTTTGATATTTTAGTACGTTTTTAGTGAAATGTTGTAATATTACAACGTTGGGCCTTTGGGGTAGCAGAATTTCAGTGATTTTACTAACTGTCTGAACAAATCTAAAGATGATCTAAGGGTTCATTTGCAGGGTATACTGCTTATGTAGCCCCATAACAGCAGCCTATATATCCATACACAAATAATCACACAAGTCGTGTTTTTTATGAATATTATATTTATTATAAAAATATGTTCAATCAAAACTATTTACTGGTATTTACAATGTCTAGCTCTGTTCATAGCCATGTTCAATTCCCAGAGTCTCATAATGATTTTATAAATGCTCCTTTCTTTTGAAAACTGTACTCATTGGTGTTAGATGTCAGAGCCTTCTGATCATATCTTCTGACACAAACCTTCAGAAGTACTCCAGTGGTGTATGATGGGAGACTGCATCATTAGTGATATCCTAGTCAGAGAAATTAATGTTGAGACAAATAAAATCCTTTTTCAGACAGCTTTACCTGTTACAGCGCATGGTCTGTGTTCTTGAATGGCCTGGTTTTGTTGGAATGATGTTCACATAATCATCAGATGGGCCAACAAAAATGGGTGGTCTTTTTTTTCTTGTCCAGTTCACAGGCATCTTTATATTACTTTTTATCATTTGTATCAGAGTCCATCTCAAAGTCTTTGTTCCCATTTTGGATGGCATCAATGACATCATATACATTATAAAATTATGACCTTACCTGTCTAGAAGCTTTCTGAAATGGAAAAAAAAAACACTGATTATTTTCAAGGCATAATAATCTTGATGCAAGTCAAACCCAATCATATTTAAACATTTGAAAGAATTCACCAATTTTGCAGAAATCACACATTTTACAGAATTCAGACATTCCACAGATTTCTAACAATACAGTCTGATAGCTTATTGTGCTCTTCTTATAATGATAATAGCACGTATAACCCCCACATTCCAGAACATTATCACCTGGCCCTCATGCATCAAGAACACATTTGAGCAAACAAGTTAAGCCCAGAAAAGAAAACAGAACCAGTTAAGTATATTTTAAAATTTAGTTTTAAATATTGCATGACAAATAATTTAAAATTCTCAAAGAAATCATTTATTTTTTAATTCAACTTGAACTTATCATTTACTGTAATAATCCTTTATTTTGGAATAAAACTCACAATGGTAACAAATAAGACAATAAAACTGGTTTTGTTGGAATGATGTTCACATAATCATCAGATGGGCCAACAAAAATGGGTGGTCTTTTTTTTCTTGTCCAGTTCACAGGCATCTTTATATTACTTTTTATCATTTGTATCAGAGTCCATCTCAAAGTCTTTGTTCCCATTTTGGATGGCATCAATGACATCATATACGATACATTATAAAATTATGACCTTACCTGTCTAGTAGCTTTCTGAAATTGAAAAAAAAAAAAAAAAATTATTTTACTAAGCCCAGAAAAGAAAACCAAACCAGTTAAGTATTTTTAAAAATGTAGTTTTAAATATTGCATGACAAATAATTTAAAATTCTCAAAGAAATAATGTATTTTTTAATTCAACTTGAACTTATCATTTACTGTAATAATCCTTTATTTTGGAATAAAACTCACAATGGTAACAAATAAGACAATAAAAATCAATATTATATTTTGTCACTGACAAAAATGGTCAAAAAGTATGTTGCTAACAAATTAGAAGTACAATTCATTCATGTAACATGTAAGGTGCACAGGCAAATTTTGCTTCCACTCTAGCCCAATGTTGTAAAATTACACCATTGACATAAAAAGCTCAAAATCTAATGTAATCAAAGTATTTAACAGTACCTTAATATCTGCATGATCTACACATATTACTAATCACAGAAAAATATATTTTAGGCATTATACTTACTTGCATGTTGATTTATCCAGTCCAATAAAAAAGGTGAAGTTCCTTGAAGCAAGTGTGCAGGTTGTGTAAGTTTATGGCCAGGTAAACAGACGTATTTACAAGATATATCACCCAACAACATTGCAGGACTGAACAATAGGACCTACTAGTTGTGTAAAAAGGCTAAAAAAACAAGTACAGGTTTAATTTAGTGGAGCTAAAAACTGATGTTGTAATATTAGAACAGTGGGCCTTACAGGGTTAATATTAATCAAACGACAAAAGACCAATTCAAAATCACACACTGCTCTTGAGTGAAGGACTTTTGTAGCTTTAATAAGAAACAAAGAAAGTTTAATTCTTACAGTGAATAGTATGCTGTTTTATTTTACATTTGATTATTCATTTCTGTAGTAGGCTGTTAACGGCTTGAGACTTGCATAATGTTTATTAAAAAAACATTAAAGCAGTTTGTTTCATTTGTATCTTTTTATTCTATTGTATTTGTCCTTTGCTTTTTTATTACTGACAGTTTAATTATTTTCAATAATTTGAGGACTTTTTGATTGTTTGTTACTAATAGGCTAGTTACCTAATACTCTGCTGTGGTATTGAGAATTGTGAAATTTTGCTGGTAGATGTCATAGCAACCTTATTTACAGGAAATATATATTTGATATGTATCGCTATCTTTAAATAAATCACTCATATAAAGTTTTGGTCATATGGCCTCCTCATAATCATGTTAAATAATTGTGATTACAATATTGACCAAAATAATCGTGATTATGACTTTCCATTTTTTTGAGTCCAACATGCATCAGATGGTCCATGAACGGACTGAGGGCAGTTCATAGACTCTCAGTATGAAGCAGTCTGGGAGTTTTTTGTGTTGTTTTCAAGTTGAAGCTGGATGGACTCACCTCTCGGTGCACCATACTGCACTCCTGTCTTTCCAGCAGGATGTTGAGTACCGTGGCCCACAGACCTCCTGAAATGTTCTGGCAACTCTCTGACAACGCCACACACCCTCTCTCCAGCGAACTCAGAGCCGCACCCACAGCCAGGCTGGCACAGCGGACCTAGAGCCAGACAAATACACACACACACACACACACACTTGTGTTCAGACCCAGCACATGTGCTTGGCAGTGCTAACTGCCATGGGCTCTTTGGCATGTAGCACTGGCACAAATTTGTGTTTGTCATGCCCATTATTTTCAGTGCTCAGCATCTGCTGAGCTGAGGGAGGCCTGGACACGCACGAGTACTTGGGAAAACTATCCAAAATAGAAGGCCAAGGCACACAAATTGCTAAATAAGGTTTTCATAAAAATTATGGACACGTACATTTAATAAATTTACATCATCTATGATTGCATTCAGTGCCAATGTACAGAGAATGTTAATTTAAGAAAACATGGTGAATCAGTATTCGGTGGAGCTTTGAAAATCTAAAACATTTTCAATTATTTTAGATCTTGTACTTTTGATCCATTTAAGACCACATCGGGATGTTATTTTTAAATGACTTTTTTGACAGAACTTCATTTAAGAAACATTTTTGTCAAAATTTATAATCAATATATTGTTTTTAAATTGTGGGTAAATGATTCAACGCAGCACATAAGAAGTCCATGGACTTTTGTCCAAATCAACGTTGTAGGTTAAAATTTATATAAATGTATGGAAAAATATGTCAAGTTCTTTAACTGACAGTGTTGTTAACTGAATCTAAAACGAAAAAATTTTTTTTTCAATAATTGAAATAAAGTTGAAAATTACATAAATATTAGATGAAACTTTGACAAATAACAAAATTTTGCCTTGGCAACTAACTGAAAACAAGTTTAAGTACTACATTATTTAAACTTAAATACAAATAAAAATAACATTTTAATTAATTAATCTTTATTTTAATAAATAAAATTTTATTATTATTATAATATTCAAAAATAAAAACTTTATTATAAATTATTAAAGCCTAAACTAAAATTAAAAGTGAAAATACAAAACTAAAGGCTAATTCAAAATATTTATATAAAATTTATATAAAACTATTTATTATACCAAAACACTGTCAACTGTTCACCATTAGTTTTTTTTAGTTTTTTTTACGAATTTTTAGTTTTTTTATCACCATCAATATTTAATTTTAATTGGTCATATCACCCACAGCCAGGCTGGCACAGCGGACCTAGAGCCAGACAAACACACACACACACACACACACTTGTGTTCAGACCCAGCACATGTGCTTGGCAGTGCTAACTGCCATGGGCTCTTTGGCATGTAGCACTGGCACAAATTTGTGTTTGTCATGCCCATTATTTTCAGTGCTCAGCATCTGCTGAGCTGAGGGAGGCCTGGACACGCACGAGTACTTGGGAAAACTATCCAAAATAGAAGGCCAAGGCACACAAATTGCTAAATAAGGTTTTCATAAAAATTATGGACACGTACATTTAATAAATTTACATCATCTATGATTGCATTCAGTGCCAATGTACAGAGAATGTTAATTTAAGAAAACATGGTGAATCAGTATTCGGTGGAGCTTTGAAAATCTAAAACATTTTCAATTATTTTAGATCTTGTACTTTTGATCCATTTAAGACCACATCGGGATGTTATTTTTAAATGACTTTTTTGACAGAACTTCATTTAAGAAACATTTTTGTCAAAATTTATAATCAATATATTGTTTTTAAATTGTGGGTAAATGATTCAACGCAGCACATAAGAAGTCCATGGACTTTTGTCCAAATCAACGTTGTAGGTTAAAATTTATATAAATGTATGGAAAAATATGTCAAGTTCTTTAACTGACAGTGTTGTTAACTGAATCTAAAACGAAAAAATTTTTTTTTCAATAATTGAAATAAAGTTGAAAATTACATAAATATTAGATGAAACTTTGACAAATAACAAAATTTTGCCTTGGCAACTAACTGAAAACAAGTTTAAGTACTACATTATTTAAACTTAAATACAAATAAAAATAACATTTTAATTAATTAATCTTTATTTTAATAAATAAAATTTTATTATTATTATAATATTCAAAAATAAAAACTTTATTATAAATTATTAAAGCCTAAACTAAAATTAAAAGTGAAAATACAAAACTAAAGGCTAATTCAAAATATTTATATAAAATTTATATAAAACTATTTATTATACCAAAACACTGTCAACTGTTCACCATTAGTTTTTTTTAGTTTTTTTTACGAATTTTTAGTTTTTTTATCACCATCAATATTTAATTTTAATTGGTCATATGGTGTAAAACAAAATGAATAATAAAAAAAAACTCAAATTATCATGTATACCACAAACTGCATTCATAATAATTATAAAATAATTAGCAAATGCTATTTAAAACAGTTCTAAATTATCTTTAGCATGTCACACCAAAGGACATGTAAGCTTCCAAAAAGTATTCAAAACAGCACTTTGTTAATTACCTATTGTATAGCCATAATGTGCATTTTATGAAGGTCTCACCTCAGGGTCTCGGTCCACCCACAGAGGAATTAGCCAGGCCAAGCCAAGCTGGGCAGCACTCTGCCCATCAGACCTTTGCTCACGGCCCAGAGACCACAAGGATATCCAGTCCTTAAACAACACACAAACACTCTAAATATGGAGTACTGCTGTACTGATAACTATTCCACTTAATATTATACAGAATATCTAGTGACGAACCGATATAATCGGCCAACATCATGTTCACTAAATTGATTAAAATAAGTTTTAGGACCCCCTAGTGTCAGATTTAAAGCCTTGTGATATCAGTGTCAATTGCAATGGCATTTCTGACCTCATTTTTACTTTCCTTCATCATCTCATGTGACAGATGAAGCAGGCAGATAACTGCGTTTTTTGTCACTCCTTTGCCCATGAAGGACATCGAGTTTCCTCCCAAATCTACGTAGAATGAAGAGATGACCTGGGAAGAGCAGTCAAATAGGAACATGATCATAATTAGCAGTCTGGAGAAAGAGTCATTTCATAATGCGAAGTGAGATGCAGCTGAGACACAGGTTGGTCGGTATGAAGTGATTCATGCTCAAGTGTTTGGGAATATCTTGGACCCTGAGTGTGAGTGTGCGTTTAATGTGTTCTGTCTGGATAAGTGTATATAATCTGTACAAAATATATTCTAGTGTGGAACCAAGGCAATCGAGCACATGTGTGTATGCATACTTCCAAGAGGCCACTGAGGTACTTGAGGCAGAGTGTGTTTGGCTCCATGTTGGGTGTGTGTGTGCTCCAGCCAGGCAGGGCGGTCACATGGGCCATGGTCCTGAGAGTGCGCTCTAGAGATGGCAGGCCATAGAAGCATGGAGCATCGGACAAGCGTAGGCACTGTAGCAGGCGCATTGACAGTTCAGAGGCAAATGGTCCAGACAGAACCTCACAAATCCTTTAAAAAAAGATGACAAATGCAAACGAGTGAGAAACAAAGTCATCATTATAGGGATCTTTGCCTTAGTATGAAGCACTATATACAATACTCCTCAAAAGTATGGGGTAAATAAGATACAGTAATACTTAAACGTAGCAAGGACTATTTAAAATTATCAAACATGACAGTTAAGACATTTATAATGTTAGAAAAGATTTCTATTTTTATTAAATGTTAATTTCAAAGAATCTTGAATAACAAAATGTATGATGGTTTCTGCAGAAATAGCAGCACAACTTTTTTCAACATTGATTAAAAAAAAAATGTTTTTTGAGCACCAAATCATCATATTAAAATGATTTCTGAAGGATCATTTGTTTATTTTATTTTATTGTAGTGATTATTTTGTTTATTTTATAGCAGTGTTTATTGTTTTGTTTCAGTGTTTATTGTTTTGTCTCAGTGTGTTTTGTTTTGTTTTGTTGTTTTGTCTTGTCCAAGTACTTCAAGACAAGGGCTGGTAACCAAAACGTTGCAGATCTGAAAGTAAAAGAAAATAATAATACATAAATTAAAAATAATAATAATAAAATAAAACGTCCAGATCGTATGAATTTAATTTAATCTATTTGCTAAATTTTAATTTATTCAAATTATTTACGCTTTCTATTCTTCTTGCAGCATCAAACCACTCCATCCATGTGTTTTTTTGCTAAGGAACACGTTCATGCTGTTTTTCCAAAGTACTTTTCTTCTATTGGATTGGATTACAAACAATTATAATATAGAAGCTCCATAACAAGCACCCCAAACAAATGATACCTGTTAGATTGCTGCTCATAAACTGAAAATGTATACAGGGAAATGTCTTAGTAGATCAGATTTGCATTACAGGGCCTTGATACATCAACAACTAACAGTGGGAGTTTCCAATTTACGGATCCTCAAGGAGTTTTCAGAAGAGTTATTCCATAAATAAC
The DNA here is from genome assembly GCF_001515605.1 of Sinocyclocheilus anshuiensis. Classification (NCBI taxonomy): domain Eukaryota; kingdom Metazoa; phylum Chordata; class Actinopteri; order Cypriniformes; family Cyprinidae; genus Sinocyclocheilus; species Sinocyclocheilus anshuiensis. The sequence goes on from NW_015540930.1 coordinate 276,230, forward strand.
AAAATTAAATCAAAAGCGTCATTAGATTTTTATTTCCCCCCAGATGGCAGGTAGAAGGAGAAGACTCCTAATGAGGATAGTAAAACATTTTATGCATGTACGGCAAAGAGAAAAGGAAGTGTTTTTGGGATAACAAATCTGCCTTGTTCGACTAAATGGTTTCAATGAGTGTGTTTTGGGGAGCAAACAGATGTGACAGAGTGTTTTCGCACCCTCACTAACCACAGGTGCAAGCTAAGCTCAATAGCAGCTACGGCTCTTGAATACACTTGAAGATTTAATTAAAATACACAGCGGTCTCCAAACCAATCATCCTGTTAGAAAAAAGACTCCGATCAAAGAATGATATCATTCTTTTACTCAATAAAAAAAATCTTAGAAGCTTCTTGGGCCGTGAAGCAGGGGTTAGCGCACATGTTTTAGTCACATTGAACTGTGGTGTGCATATGGGTGACACAGGTTTCAGCACGACACAATTTCTTAATACTTGTGTCACGATACAATATTATTGCGATTTTAAATATATTGCGATATTCTGCGATATATTGCAATTTATTACCTTTTTCCAACTTCAAATTATGTCCCCAAAGGAAAACTTTGACATCTGTTTTAACTAAAAAGAAACATTATTCAGTTTGTTTATCTCACTTCAGTTTTATTGTTGCAGTGCAAAATGGGATTGTCAAGCAGACAAACTGACCAACACTTTCATGAAAACCTGTCATAAATGTTGTATGCACCTGGCAAACTCAACTATTTGTATTACAGTCTAATCTAGTCCACCTTAATTAAATGTAAACAGGTATGCACTGCTGTGCTACCACAGGTATTTTGAACAGTGCAACTTGAAATTGTTTATTATTATTATTATCCCCTTCTGGTTTACAAATCCGAAGCAAGTCCATACATCTATCTGATTTAAACGCGGACGGGGCTTTCCTGATAACTTTCCTCGATGCCACCCTCTTTATTTTACTAACTTGCTGCATGCTGAAAGTGACCCAGCTGACCTCACCAGAAAAAAAACTCAACATCACCATCTAGTGGATTGTAAAGAAATTGATTTTATTATTCTACCAAATAGTATAATAAAAGATCGATACTTGGCGTCCCGTGTATCGATACAGTATTCCCCCACCCCTACTAAAAATGCAAATAAACATTCACTAATTACTGCACAGTATATGCCTGCTGTGAGCTGATACAGTGACCGGTCCACCATTGTATCCAACATTACATAACCAATTAAACGTCATCTGTACATTCTTAGCTTTAATGCAGACTTTCCAGATTGATTAATATTAGCCGTCAATCAATCCCTTTCACTGTGCTCCACTGTTACGTGACAGGGAGCTAACTAGCACGCAAAATATAAAGTGCTGAAGAGAGAAGATGAAAAGAACACATTTCTTTTGTAAGCCGCCTAAAATTACAGGTAATGCAACACCTGGAGTTGGTGATGGATATCATGTGGTGAATGTAAATCCATCAGTGGAAAAGGCTTAGAGTTTTTGAAGAAAGTAGCTGAAAGAGTGGCTTTGCTATGAAAAAGGCTCAATGCACTGCTTTCACTGTAAAGCCTGTGGGACAGAGGTTGCAGGTAACATTGCGTTCATTACTTAATCCACACATTTTAAGTGCGAGAGCCTGATTAAACACAGGAGAGTGTCAAGCACAAGAAATGCAGTGTGCGGCAAAGTATTCACGATCAGGTTCGACTGGTGAAGCTTTTAATCTTTAATTTTAATTATATATACACAGTGGAGATCAATATTAGAGAATAACTTACAATTTTCTAAATTTCAAGGTCACTGCTTAGTCCCATTTGAACTTATCCTAACAGGAGTAGAAGGGCAGTTTTCAAAAGGATATTTGATAAATGAATTGTATTCTTAGGCACGCTATAAACAATTTAAATGAGATTTTTGAAAAAGAACAGTTATTGTTGAAACTAAAAAGTTATTGTATTGTATGGAACTCATTCAAGTCCCCCAAAAAGGCTGGTCGTACACAAAAGACAAATGCACGAGAGGACATGATAATGCAGAGACTCTCAATGGGGAATCGGTTCAACACTGCAGCTGGAATTGCTTGCCAGTTCAGTGCTGAACAAGGTAAGGGTCTGTCTCGGCATGTTTAAGAGAAGTCGGACTGAAAGTGCACTCTGCAATGACAAAGCCTCTCATCAGCAGAAAGAATCAAAAGGCTAAGCTCACCTTTGCTGAGGACAATGTTGTGTGGAGAGAGAACTGGTTCAACGTTCACTTTAGTGATGAAAACAAGTTTAATTTAATTGGGTCTGATGGGAAACATTATGTTCCACGTCAAAATAAGGAAAGACTGAACCCAAAGTGTGTAAAGAAGTTAGTGAAATATGGAGGAGGAAGTGTCATGGTTTGGGGGATGTTTTGTGCAGCAGGAGTTGGGCCTCTTATACAGCTACATGTACATGGCAGAGTAAATGCAAATGTTTATCAGAACCTCCTGCGGCAACATGCGGTTCCTTCCCTGCAAGCATCTCCCAATCAGCCAACAAATTTCATGCAGGACAATGCCCCCTGTCTCACAGCAAAACGGGATAAGCAGTTCCTAAATATATAAATTGTAGTTGTGGTTTTAGTAATTGTAGTTAATTTTTAGAAGTTGGGAGTAGAGACCTGCATTCCCGCGGGAGTACCATGGGACCCAACGCAACGGGGTGCAGCGCAGGACAACTCTTGATGGGCGGGTGCGGGTGGGTAGAGACTGGTGTGTGTGCGGGATGTGGGAGAATAAAATGATTCGCGGGACTACCGCAAAATAGAAGTATCTAAACATAAAATATCTAAAAAAAACATATAAACTGTTATTCATCTATTGCACAAAAGCAACAAGAACAACTAATATAACATAAAAATGATTAACAGGCGCAAGAATAGGCATTTTCGATTTAAAACACATGTTTGCAGCGCGAGCAATGTAGCCAATCACAGACATATCAGTTGATTTCTGCAGCGCAATGGCCAATCAGAGGTATTTAAGGTAGAATCCACTCACCGCTCAAAAGCAGTGCTGAATATTGCATGCTCACGAATCATCTTATTAACACACAAATTGTAGACATTGTGAAAGATTCATTGTGCTTATATTCATTGTGTTATAACAGAGCTTTATGAGATCGCGATGAACCGAGTTGTCAGCTTTTTAGTGATATAAGCAGGGCCGGATTTACCTCTTTTCATGACATAGGCAAAACAAATTTTTGGGCCCCCCTTCCCTATTAATATAATAGGCCTAATAGGCTACTACCACCCAAGCAAACAAAAATATTTCTTAATCAGTGAAACCGTCACAATATTTCCTATCGCAATAAGCGCTTGCGTTCAGTCAATAAAAATCGAATGTAGTTCTTCATTTGTTTGAGAACTGAGAAAGACCATTCCATTAATAGGCGCGGCGACGTGGCCACATAACCACTTCGGGAGTGCATTATTTCTCTATTAATTTTAATGGCCTAGAGTTACAATCACACATCAATTGTTCAGATGATTTGTTTAAAGATATTTAACATGTTTCTGTCCTGAAATCTCGTGTGTTGAACTAGCTAATTTTTTACGCACCTCATCCCCAAAAGAGAGAGAGATAGAGAAAGATTAAGCGCGTGTAAATACCTGCGTCTGTGCGTCTCTCAGCAGTATTCAGCAGCAGCATCTACTAAAAGCGAATCTTCAAAGGGGTCATAGGATGCACATTTTCCACAAGTTGATATGATTCTTTAGGGTCTTAATGAAAAGTCTGTAACAGTTTGGTTAAAATTTCTCAATGGTAGTGTAAAAAACACATTTTTTACCCTGTCAAAAACAGCTCTTTTCA